>NW_020837959.1:34085261-34488876 GCF_003676395.1 Aethalodelphis obliquidens | reverse complement strand
GGAGAGTTCTTAATCATTAGCTGGAACAATGTCCCTCGAGTCCCACAATACTCTCTATTATCCCAACTAATAACTCTAAATCTCTTTCATGGGCCAGATTCCCCTATTTCTGTCACTGACCTTTATCAGAAACTTAGAGCAAAGCTCTTTTTCAGTATTTTCCCTACTTGTAAAATATTTTTTAATGACTTGAAAGAAAAAAAAATTGTATTGTGAAGGGATTGCCTGTTTCTTTCAAATCACTGTATTGTACTTTTATCAGAGCATTGTTCATACTTCATTTTAATTGTACATTAATTTTTACTACACACTGGGCTATGAATTTCTAAGGACAGGGATTTTTGTCTTTAATCTCTGTTTACTCCGTACTCAATATAAAGCCTACCAGAGGACCCCACAGAGCATGAACCACCTGAATAAACAAGCTCTGTGCCAGGGCCTGGGTGGAATACATGAGAACTATAAATTGTGGTTGATGCCTGAGAAAAGTTCACAACCTATTTATGATGACAGTGTAGGTGTATAACATGTGGCAATAGAAAAATCACTGGGTAACACGTAGGTCTTTTCTTTGAGGAAATTAAATCCTTCTTGATAGGACAAATCTAAATATTCAGCAAAGAAGGGATAGAAACATGTCAGAAGAGGTATGGGGATATCAGAGTTAATTGATTGAGGCTATAATACTATTTATATTCATCTCACAATATTGCAGAGTGTTTAAAAATGTGAAAATGGATGTATAGAGAATATAAACATGATAAATTAGTATTATTCTTGGTGAAAGTGCAGAAACCCATAGGTAAAGGCTTCAAAAGAAATAAATCAAAATTAATGGCATTCTTCTGAGTGAATATTGATACCAACATAAATTATAATTTCTATAAAGTTCATGAAGTATAAATTAAAATTCTGCCCTACACAGCATTGCATAATGTATGTATGTAAATGTTAGTGATAACATGTTTTACTACTCTTAATTTATCATTTTCAAAATTATAGATGTATATTTATCCATTGAAAATTATATTCTTTTCCAGAGATAATTCCTTTTTGAATATATATATATATTTGTATAGGATATATATATATAATATATATATCTCTCACAGTCAGACAGTATCTCTATACCTATATACAAACACATATATTAATTGACTGTGATTGTCCTAATTTCATGTTTTTCTAATATCTATTATGTGAAAATATTAGGGGGGAACTTTCCAACCTAAAATTTAAGGTCTTTAATATATTTGATATTAATAGTATGTTTTACTTTTCAAAACTAAGTTCACCAGTAATGTCACCTATTTCTGCATTCTATAGAATAATATCCAATATATTTTTTTCTAAATATTGCTCTTAATTGATGAATATAAATAGCTCATTTCCAAGTTTCCTAAAAATAATTGTATATTTCTTAGGAGTACTACACTAGAAAAATCCTGAAACATCAATATTAGTAAGATAACTTCCTACTAGTTTGGAATATATGAACATTTTCTCAAAATATCTCAATAAAAAAATTCAAGAAATCTGAATTTTCCCTTTCCATTTCAGCATTCTAACCTCCACCTTAGAGGTTAGAGCCATCTTCCAAAAGCAAGATACTTGAATTTGTTTTTGACCGCTTGAAGTTGCACATTCCATGGGGCATAAAAACACTAATGGCTGAATAAGTAGAGGAAACTGTTCCTTAACAGGTTTAATGTTACTATTATTATGGTTAACATGAATTCAACCTTGCTATTTGCCAGATACTGTGCTGATTGCCTTATGATCAATTTTTTCCTCATGTTTTTTCAATTTTATTTTTACAGATGAATGTCAGAAATATTATGTAACTTGGTCAGCATGACACGGCAAAATCAATTTAAAATACACGTTTTATGTCTTCAAGCCAGTGATTCATAGACTACTCCAAGAAATTCTACTCTCGTTAAGCCACACTGTAATATATCTCATTACAATACAGTGAAAGGGACATGACGGTGCTTTTTGCAAGTCAAGAAGTATATCAAAGACATTGTAATACCAACAAGGACTATTTTAAGAATGAGCCTTGGAATAATGAGAATTTAGAAAGCACATGAGAGTCTATATATGGTCCTGTACAGAAATAGTTAATACTTGCTAGGGAAATCATTTGGATGAGAGGAAATTCGTATAGAAATCAAACAATCTTCATCTCCTTAATTCAGTTAGAATTCTCACAGAAAATGTATTTTTGTGAATATTCTTTAAAATTCAAGCTTTTATGAACTCATCTAATATCTAACTTGTCCATCCTCTGTTAGGTAGATAACTAACAAGCTTGGAGCAGCTAACAGCAGCATCCCAGGAAGGAGGAAAGCACGGTCTTTAATAATTAGAAGAGCAGAATTTCATTCTCACCTTGCGGCCACTTCTGTATATTCTAGTTTCTTCATATGAGATATTAATATTATTTCACATTTCTTTTGAGATACCAGTGTGTTTCTCATAAGATTTCTGTAAAATGCCAAAGAGCTATATACAATTGAAGTTTTAAATGTCCTGCTATGCAACACATGGCCGTTGGGTGGCAGAGCAGAGGTTCTGCATCAAGGGAACAGGGAAGTCATCCTGCCACTCAAGATCTCCACAGAATAGCCCGCAGGCGAGTTCACTGAAGACCAGGTCTAATCAACTACATATAGATGATTGTTTCATGAACTGAATTATGATAAGCAATTAAAAAAAATCAAGTGATTGATTATAAGATGGTTATTGAATCCAAGCAAAGATATTTATTATTGAGGCAAGTTTTAACTGGGTCACTCTCAAGCCTGATGAAATCTTCCTGTCTGAGACAGAATGTATCTCTTTTGTGTGCAGGATGTGATGAATAATAGCATGGTTTCTGGAGTCAAACAGATGACAAATTCTGACTCCATCATTTATTTGTTGTGTGACCCAGGGAAAGCTACTTAATCTAGATATGTGTGCTTCAATTTACTCTTTGTAAAATAGGGGAAATTATGGTTCCTAGCCCAATATATTGAAGGAAGGACTGAACGAAATAATATATGCAAAATAAGCAGTATCTAGGACAGAGTAATTATTCATATTTTATATTAGTAGTACTAGTATTAGTAGTAGTAGCATGCTCCAAACAATGGTAACTCATAGACTCAAGACATCCGTGTTTAAAAAATTTTTTGAATCTAAAAAAAATTTTTTTTATTGAAGTATAGTTGATTTACAATGCTGTGCTAGTTTCTGGTGTACAGTAAAGCTTCTGACCATCCTTGTCCATTTCTCTTTCTCTTTAATCGTCCTGCTACAGAGATTATTTAGTAATCCTTGCATCATGTAGAGGTCACATGTGAAAGTAAGCAAGCTTAAAGGGAAAATTTTATTCCTTACAAGCAGCATATCTTAAACATTTTGGCTTTTTACACTCTTCAAAATCACTGAGGACCCCAAACAACTTTTGTTTATTTGGGTGTTACCTATTATTATTTACTGAATTAGAAATTAAAAATGAGAAATTTTAGAAAATATTTGGTTTAGTTCATTTACCAAGGACGTTAATATATTAATTACATGTTAACAAAAGTAAAGTATTTTATGACAAATAACCACATTTTGTAGCAAAAAATGTTGAGAATGGCATCCTTTTTGCAAATTTATTTAATATTTGTCTTATTAGAAGGCAACTGGATTTTCATATTTGTTTCTGCATTATATCTGCAGTAATATATGTTTCAGTTAAAATATGTGAAGTAAATCTGTAAATCATAATACAAGTATGTTTTTGGAAATGGAAGAAAACTTTAAAAGCCTTTTGGGATAATTATGAATATTATTCTTTGAAACTCCACTAAGCAGACAGGTATTAGTTCCTAAAATATGAGTTGCAATGTGGAATCTAAAATTATATTAAAGGTCTTTTTTGTATTCTGCTATATTAATCCAAATTCTAACTTGTCCTTTTAATGCATCTTTTCTTTATACATGGGTTTCAAAATATTATGCAATTTTGCATAAAACTGGTTCATTGAGTTATACATACTTATCAATGTTGACACATTTCAATATACAATATTTTTTAAAAAATATATTTGTTTATATCATCACCAATCTCAAGAGAAAACTCTTTAGTGTTGGAAAGATTTCAAGTTTACATGGGAGGATACTATTTTTCCAGAATTCTAATATTCACTTGAAAGTTTGAATTTTATCATTGGTAAAAACATTGTCTCTTCTTTTCCCTAAGGTGACATTCATTTTTGAGCAATATCTGCCAAATCCCTATGTCTAAATAACTATAGTTTATCATTGTTTTTAAAGTAAAAATCACTTCTCATGGAAAAAAAAATAGTTCAACTCTAAACTTAATCACACAACTACTTTTTGCTCAAGGAATTTACTTAAAGTTGGGTATGCAGCACAAGTGCTTTGTTAGCTCATCTCATTTCTTCATACAGCACATTAAAAAGACTTGTATTCAAAAGCTGAAATTTCTAAAAGTGAATGTCCTTTACTGATTCATCAAAGCATTCTTAAATGAATTTTTTTTCTTTTTTAACATTATTATTATTATTATGCACTGGTAAAGTATACAATGAAAGCTAGTGAGGCTTGGTTTCACCACCTTAACTCATGCTAAGGCACTATCAGTTTTGCCCATGATTACTTTTGCACAATGAGTGAAAATATCAATTTAGTGGAGATGGAAAATAGCGTTTTGGCATATTATGAGAAAAGTTTTGACCACAAGGACCCTCTGAAAGTGGCTTGGGAACCTCAGGGATTTTATGGAGCACTTTTAACGAATTGTTTTCTTAGAGCAGAATTTGAGCAGATTGGATCTTCCCTAAAATATTTTATTTTGAAAACTATA
Source organism: Aethalodelphis obliquidens (assembly GCF_003676395.1). NCBI lineage: Eukaryota > Metazoa > Chordata > Mammalia > Artiodactyla > Delphinidae > Aethalodelphis > Aethalodelphis obliquidens. Next base: position 34,484,009 of record NW_020837959.1, on the reverse strand, counting down.
ATTATTTCAGAATTTCTATTGACAACTTGTAAAATGTTCCTAGAGAACATTCAAACTAAAATAAAGAAACTTTATCAAAATTAAATGGTTTGCATTAAGTCACAAAAACACTAATGATAAAACAAAAATCGTGTCTTTAGGTCAGCCTTAGCTTTTCTCTCCTTTACTATTCCCTCTTAATTTAACCTTGTAAAATAAAATTTGTCAAGGCATTGATTCTTTCTAAACTATTTCCAATTTCTGACAAACAAATATTTGACAGAAATCTTTAAGATTTAGGAGTAACAGTCTTGAAATTATAAGAAATCACAAATTCATAACAAATTTGAGACAGTAAGGTGAAGAAAATATGATGCAATTAAAAGGTGAAACTACATTAATTACTCTCAATAAAAAATCACATCATATGTAAAAAGAATTTCTAAGCTACATGTTTTTGGCATAGCAGAATAGTATACACTGAAAGAATAAATTTTATTTTTTTCCTAATGTTATACGTTATCAATCATTTATGGCTATCTGTGAAAATCCAATGTCTTTTTCTATTTAGACCAGCTAAAAATATAAGAAAAAAAATTTTGCCTTTTTTGGCAACATGATAAATTAATTATGAAAGGACTGCAATTTTGAGTTGTACAGTACTGTGGCAAACACAATAATTAAAAAGTAAAGTATTAACATGGTTATTTCCAAAGAGTTTTTCTTATTTTCCTATGCATGCTTCAATAAAATTAATCAAATGCTTAAGGATTTTAAAAGTTATAAGAATGAAAATATTTCCTTAGGAAAGCCGATATATGTATGTATGTGTATATATTTTATATATATATATATATATATATATATATATATATAAAATTTCTTTACAGTAAGGAACCTGGATAGTACAAATGTGGTTTTCAAATTTCAAGGGTTTTGGTCAAACTAAGCCTGAGGTTTGTATCTTTTCTGATTAATCAAAAATATAATATTTTATCTTATAGTCTGATTTTCCACATGGCTCTAAAGACCACATAGTCTTTGTCTCCATAGCCCTCTGTGCCAAACGTAGTGCTTTCCATATAGTGCACACAATAAATGCTGATCAAAATGAATTTTTTTTTTTTTTTTTTTGCGGTATGTGGGCCTCTCACTGTTGTGGCCCCTCCCGTTGCGGAGCACAGGCTCCGGACGTGCAGGCTCAATGGCCATGACTCACGGGCCCAGCCGCTCCGCGGCACGTGGGATCTTCCCGGACCGGGGCACGAACCCGTGTCCCCTGCATCGGCAGGCGGACTCTCAACCACTGCGCCACCAGGGAAGCCCAAAATGAATTTTTAAATGAACATTCAGAATTCCCCATTTTCCTGGTAGAATAATGTTCATATGACCTATGAAAGATGGAGAGTAAGACGAAGAAAGAATCATTTAGATTTCATTTTCCAGAGCACATGGCCTTTTTTATATGCCAGCATAATGGATACACAGGTGAAGGGAAGTTGGAGGATTTTTCTCCTGGGCTGTTCCATATTTATCATCTATGTTGTCATTGGGTACACAAGGTCTATGCACTTTATAAGAGGATTTCTGCCTAGAAAGCTATATTTTATTTTTCTGCTAAGATGATCATTATAAAAATGACAAAGTGTTTGCAGCCCGAGTTTAAAAGTAGTTCCTGAAACTAGAGCATGTTTTTCTCAGTCTTAATGGAGCCACCAGTGTAGCCAATTGTTTAATGCTTATTTCAGTCGTATAGAGGTGAAAACCCTGAAGAATCACTTGGTCTAAAATTAATAAACTGAGCAAAGGAAAAGGCCAATTTGCTATTTATATGAGTCAAAAGGATGCACAAATAAGCTACTGCCCAATTTACGATTATATTTACACAGCAAAATAAAACAGTGCTACACTATTTCCTTCCAAGGATATTGTCAATTAAGGTAACTGTGAAGTGTTTTGATATCACAAGGAAGGATATTGAAAATGCAGTATCAATCTTGTTACCATTCATGAAACATTTCAACTGAACAATATTTTTGGGTGCCAATCTGCTCATTCCAGTATAAGGGGTTCAAACTAGAGGTTAAATTGTAGATACTTCTGAATATCAATAGTTGAACTACAGTATTTCTAACAGTCTTTTCACATCTCTGTAGAAAAGATTGGATCAAGTATGAAGTAAACAAAATCACACAATTCAAGAGAAAATACTGACTTCATTGAACTATAATTCTTTGAATGATATTTATTTCCATCAGTTATATTATTAAATACTTATGGAGAGTGATACATAGATTAAGTTTTATTTGTTAAATTTTGGATTCTTAATCTTTATATTTTTGTGGTGTATTTTTCTTAAGTTTAAAAAGGCTTAAAAAAGATGAAAATAGAACAGATTAGGAGGTAAAATTTGAAGAGTAAGGACTGAAGTTTATTTCTAAATTTTCTTTTGACAACAAAATAATGGACTAAGTTTTTAGATATTCTACTGAATATTAATTTTAAAATATGCTTTCTTAAAAATCTTAAATTCCATCTTTCTTTTGTGGTGATGCTTATATCTCAAAAAATTGTGTAGGAAGTGATTATAATATGATGTATTATTAAATAAATTGATATTGATATTCAAGCTTTCAAACTGTGTTTCCTGTAAGGAATATAAGAAGGTGTCATTTGGTGGCATGTGATTTAGAGAAGACTTTTTTTTTAGGGTAACATTTTCTCTAAGTAGAAAAGTCTGTGATACTGACAATGTATGTGCTAGAGTGGAATTATTCTGAGTACTATTACCTAGCACAGTTTTTTAAATTTAGAGTCTGAAAACTTTATTCTTAATGGAATAAGAGTTTTTATAATAATTTTAATAGTACTTTTACTTATTAATGTTTATATAATACTTTTACTTATTACAGTGAATGTTTCCATCTCTTTTTTAAATCTTCTCTTGTAATGATTCCACTGAAAAGTTGAAATTGTTAAAATTTCTCTAACTCATGATAATGATGACCAAAAAAAAAAAACCAACTACAGCTTATTGAATATTTATTATGAACCAAACAACACACCAGACACTGTACATGCGTGATTTTTGTTAATCCTCACAGTGACCTCTAGGCAAAAACCACAACACATTCAATTCACAGATGAGAAAAGGGTCTCTGGGAGTTTAAATAACTTTTCTAAGGTTGCACACTAGTAAGTGACAAAACTGGGATTCAGACCCAGGACCTTTTCTAGTGTGAATGATTTCCTCTGAATTTAGTTGGAATTTGACTTGTGAATGAAGTTGATTGTAACAATCACAATGAACTGTAATGTATAGCTAAGTATCTTTATGCTATGTTTTCATTAAGTATCATTTAGATTATATTTTAGGTCAGCAAGAGCTGTTTAATGGTCTGTTCATTCTGTATTCTTTCGCTGTTTCCCAAAACATAATCTGCTGTCAGAAAGGATGAGGCATTTATAAAAGAGAATGATGCCGTATAATTATATATATATATCACCATCTGTCAATGGTGAGCAAGGCTTATGAGCGCTAATCTAGTATTTGAATTGACTCAGTGCTTAAAATGGTTACATTGGGATTTGTTACAGTTTAGGACATTAGTCAGTTTTCTTCCTGGGTTAATAGGCTAAGTAATTTTCATTCTCTATTAAGGCAATAAGGACTCATTAGTTTATAGGAACGAAATATATCCTAGTAAGGTCACTCATGGCCTTTTCTTTACCTAAGAGAAGAAAATTTAAAGAATTATGAACTTGGATTATTAAAACTCCTTTTCCATCTATAATACCTTTCATTATGCAATATTTACTGAGCAATACCCAGATCTAGGCACTGGTCTGGAACCTGAAATATAGTTTTCTCTATGGTCTCATGTGCTTACATGTGCGGTGGGGAATGAAGAAGGAGACAGACAATAGATGAGAAAAATGTATATGAAAAAATAATGAAGTGACATTATATAATAAAAACAAAGTGGGAGCCGCAATGTAGAATAATAGGGCTGGAGGAGTGTCTGTATGAGCAGGTAACACAAAGCTAAGGACAAAAGGGACAGACAGTTGCAAACAAAGGTAGAATTTGGCTTTTAACAACAAACAAATGACAACAACCAAACAGACAAAAGTCCTGTATTTCTGAATTGTATGGAAAATGTAAGAGAGTGAATTGGGATAAATTCCGAGAGTATTCAGGCAGGGGGCAGATGCTATCAAGAGATTTACATTTTACACACAAATACATACACACTTGCACACATGCATCAGCTTCATTAGGACATACCTCTCTGAGTGGTGCCACAGATCTTAACACTGAAAATCTGGAGATATCACAGATTGGTGTTTGCTCATCAAGAGAACATATGTCTCTACACAAATTGGGTGAAGTTTCTAATTATCACAACTAAGTAGTTGGATATTTTTTCTTGGTTAAGGACTTCAGCTGATGGAGCTTTAGCAGGATTTTCTCTTATGCAGAATTTAAAATGTATTATACTAAAGTACTGTCATTATACGAGATAGCCATGGGGGAGAACACTCAGACTGTGTCACAGAATGTCACAGAAATTAGAGGTAAGGTTTAAATATGAATGCTGTTCAAAATCTGGATAACTGTGTAACAATGTTAGAATACCATAAGAATAGTTGCATAAATAGACATCTGGCAATTGTATAAGAGTGATATTTCTTTGATGAGGTTCTGATGATACACATATCCATGAATAAACTTGTGTCATCTTGATGCAACCAGTATGTTAAAAAAATAAGAGAAAGAGAAATGCGAGCAGATATATTTTCAACATAATTTTTATTGGCCTCTTCTATTAATATTATTGTTACCACATTCCAGAAGAAAATATATATACATGAAAGCACAGGTAGCCTAATTCAGAAAACAATTTGGTATGCTCTGTAAGACTTAATGCGACATCTGATATCTATCATATCTGAATAAAAGCGGTGATTTCTTAGCTTCTTTATTGCTTACTAGAAGTAGACAAGATATCACATTGCACTTAGCTAATATAAGTATACTTCCTAGAATATTTTGGGCTTATTGACATCATTATCCTGCTACTACTATGCAAGATAAATATTTCTTTCCCAAACGCTGTCTTGCTTTGAAGATTATGGTATCCCTATAATACAGCACCAACAGGGTATTATTCATACAGCGATAGACTCCATGCTTTACAACTTGTACCTTGCAACAAATTGCAGTTTGTGAATTGAAAATACATTTTAGACAGGGATAAATATATTCCTACTCTCCAAATATTTACCATATTATAAACTTAAGAATGTACATTCTAATCCTTACCTAGAATCAAGTTGAAAAAAAAAAAAGTACAGAAGAAATACGTTAAATAGTGAACGTAATTCCCTTAAATTTTATATTATTAATTTAAAACTTTTTATCAAACTAAACTCATGTTCTATCACTATTCTTCTTAAAGCCCTCCAGTAAGTCCTCACTGCAAATTTGAATAGGATTTAAATATGTTAACTGGCCTGAAAGACTGTGCATAGCCTGATTTCCATTTATTTCTCCAAACTCATTTCACTCTGCCTGTCTTTCTCCAACTGCTATACTCTACTTACACTGGTCTCCTCTCTCCCTTGAACACATCAATCTCATTTCTGTCTCCGGGCCTGGCAACATTCATTTCTTTTTCCCTGAAAGCTACTCTCTCTGGACTTACCATTACTGCTTACACTAATTACATGGTTCTCATGTTAAATTTCACCTAATTGTGAGAGCTATTTTAACCACCCAAGTGAAAGCAACCACCAAACACCTTCCACACAGATCATTCTAGTTCTACTCTATCTCATGACTCTTTTCAAATTTCATTCATATTACCCCCAGTTTATTTTTGTTTTTGTTTTTTTTGATTCTGCGGTACGCGGTCCTCTCACTGTTGTGGCCTCTCCCGTTGCGGAGCACAGGCTCCGGACGCGCAGGCTCAGCGGCCATGGCTCACAGGCACAGCCGCTCCGCAGCATGTGGGATCTTCCCGGACCGGGGCACGAACCCGTGTCCCCTGCATCGGCAGGCAGACTCTCAACCACTGCGCCACCAGGGAAGCCCTACCCCCCGTTTAATAGATAATTCAATCTGGAATTACATGACTCACTTTGTACTTTAACTTCCATCTCACTCTGCAGAAATTTTGAATGCTGTATGGATAGAACTAATGCTTTTTCTATTCACCACTGTTACCATAATAGACCACAATAGTGCCTGGCACATGACATATTGTCCATGAATAATGATTTGGAAGACACAGACAATAAAAAATTGCAATTTTTAGATGCTGAAAGAGTTGCCTTTACTATCATATCTGCATGCACTAGAGATGCTACAAGAAAAGTCACAAGCATCCATTTACTGTATTTATTGTAGAAATGTTTTCAAGGGTTTTTCACTAATTACTTTGTGGTCTTAATGAAAAGTCTATCAACATTAAGAAAACTAGTATTTGTTTTAAACATTTATTTGTTCTGTTTCTTATGCACTTTATCATTCTTGTGAAAGTATTGTTCTCTTTTCTTTAGTTACTAAGGATTTCAAATCAAACTTATGACATTATTCCAGTGACATGTAGGGTCATGGGATGTAAATATCTACATGCCATTTTTATCTGTCTTAATTTTTCTTGCTTTGAATTCCACTTATCCAACTTTCACAATAATTTTATAAATACATCTTATATATTTATAATATTATAATGGCCTTAAATATTATGTGGAATAAAAAAGTGAATAAAACTTTCTATCCTAACACTGAATGACCACTTCAAAATTTTTGGAAATATGAAACAACAACAATAGTTTTGAAGCTAACCCAACTAATATTTATTGGTTACCTTTTATGTAATGTGTTCTTCTAAATATTTCCATTAAATTAAAAAAAATTCTAATATCATCTCTCAGGAAGACATATTGTTTGTCTAACTTACAGATAAGAAAGCCAAGAAAAATATATAGGTTAAGTAAATGACCTTAAGAGAAGAAATCTGTGAGTGATAAAATTGAATCATTAAGTCCTACACTTGTGCTTCAAAATTCAGGGTTTTTTTTCCAGATATTCCCTAGAGCCATCACTGAGACATCATGCATTCCACTAAAACCTAAGGACAATTACAAGAGATGTGTTTACTTTTTAAGGATGAAAATATTGATGTTAGCAAGAGTCACAAAATTTAGGACTACTTATCTTTGTCTCTTTCTTTAAAAGGCAGCAAATATTTACAGTGACCTTTAGCATAAACTGATCACAATGCTGTCTGAGGATTCTCTTCTAAGCCCAAACCCTTAATTGTGGTACTGCATAGGCAGTGTGGATATTTTTGTTGTTCAGTGCTTATGACCAGACACCTGTCTTAAAGCTTTATGGGGCAATAGCTCAGGCTGACTCCATGAGGCATCTGCTGCTGACCTTCTTAGGCTATGCTGGGTCTAATTTCCTCGGATTGATGTTAGAAGTCTTCTGTGACCCACACCTTCAAGCCTATCAGATCACATTGGTGACTGCATGTGATTTCAGGGTGGACCACTTCTCAAAATGGAAATGTCAAATTGCATGAACCTGGTGACTGACGTATAAGGGATTAGAGGAAGCAAAACAATTTTACAATTTTAATATAAAAAAAAAACTTGCTGTAGAATTTCTGTGCTTTCGTGAAAGCACATTTTTCCTTCAGATGACCATCTCATGTTATCCTGACACACTCAATGCACCAAGTCCAGGAACTCTTCACCTTCGCTCTTTGGAAGGAAACGTTGTCTCTTTATCTTAAATTAATTGTGTAAATTCCAAGAGATTTAAAAGGAGTAGAGACACTTGGGGTAACCTAACAGTAGGCACCCTATTTGTCTTTGAAATTCACTAAGTTAGTGGAACACTTTCAAAGAAAGACCTTTTTGATCTTAGGAAACAAGCTCTTTAAAAAATGTGCTCCCAGTTTAATCTAAAATTCAACTTTTCTAATTACAGCTCTGTACCTGTGATTAGCATTAAATGAATTAATAGTATCTATTCTTCCTGAGAATGAATCTTCATTGGACTCGTTTGAGATCAAAAGGAAAAACATATTCAGACTTTCCCTATTAAATCCCAATGCCCTCAAGCAAGTTGTCTGCCTGAAAGTTGGTACAAACTATTAAAGATGCCCCAGAGCAGCATGTTAGAGGATATCAATTAATACAAATGGCCAGATTTCTATTGCTCAATATGTCACTCCTTGCACAATCAGTACTATTGAATTATTAATAGTACAGCATTCTGGGACTTGCCTCAATGATTTCCACCCAGACTTAAAGAAAAGTTTTAAGGCATATGAGAACATAGGCCAGGACAGCTAGAATTTTTGTCTCTGTTTCAAGATCCTGCCTTTAGCTAGAAATTATAAGGTGATACCTAAGTTCTTTATTTGATATTAGAGATCATGGGTCCATGAGCTACTGTAATTGTATTTTGTACTCAACTGCAATAACTTCTCTCTCAGAGTAGATAATTCAGAATTAAATTTCCAGAAATATCTCCTCTAAAATCAACTTGCCTATGGATATACCTACTTGAAGGACTTCTTAGAGTTCCAGAAGAAAAAAAAAGAAAGAGCAGTTCATTCCTTGCTACGGAAAGAGATGCAACTTAGTATTCCAAAATCAATCGATGTTCCAGGGTGATTAGACTCACCACTTTTCTGATTAAAAAATTGTGCCAAGGAGATAGGAGCACTGAGGTCAGTGCATAGTAACTGGTTTGTTAACATTGATTTTGTGAGAATAAATTGATTTATGGTACGGTGAGTGCAAGGGAAGGATATGTTGTTGAATATTTAATGACCTCACCTATATACTGTCTAAATAGAACTATGTGTATTGTCTCTTTATGATGATTTCTTGCTGTGTTTTATACAATTTTAATGATTATGTAGTAAAACAGTAGGACTCTAATGTCTATTTTTAAAATATTCTCAGTAACACATTTTCAATGTATCATAAAAAATAATTCATTTTCACTATATAAAATTTTGGTCTTTGAAATGTCAATATGTTTCAGCATTTGACAGGCAAAGGCATTTTTGAGAGATACTCATGATAAGCTCAGCAGTTTTGTGCTTAAAAATTTAGGAAAAAAGATTTTGACAAGCCTTAGAAACTTATACCCTGTCTATCTGAACAGGAGTAGATATTTTTAAATGATTAAGTACCACTGTAGAACCTAATGGGGAAGCCAGTACAGTCACATGTTAGAAGACATCATACTTGATCATCTCTAATATTAATTATCTCTGAAATAACCAGAATGTAAAACCATTTAAATTAAGATCTGGTTAAACAAAATAATTAGCTATAAAAAAGTATATGGAGCACTCCCCTGGTGGTGCAGTGGTTGAGAGTCCACCTGCTGATGTAGGGACACGGGTTCATGCCCTGGTCTGGGAAGATCCCACATGCCGTGGAGCGGCTAGGCCCATGAGCCATGGCCGCTGAGCCTGTGCATCCAGAGCCTGTGCTCCACAATGGGAGAGGCCACAACAGTGAGAGGCCCGTGTACCGCAAAAAAAAAAAAAAAAAAAAAAAAAAATATGGAGTTACAGATACTCACCAAAGTCCTAATATGAGAGAGTTAGAATGTGATAGAAATGAAAGAGTGAGAGAAAGAGAAGTGAAAGAGAAAAACTTACATAATGAAATACCATTCATTTGTGGTTCAGTCACAAACAACCAAATATGCCCTAACTATTTTTTGTTCTGAAATGTAAACATATTGACAATTAAGTGATCCTTCAGAGCGTTAAAGGACTGCATGTTAAGAAATAATATTGAGAGTGTTCTAATTTCATTCTTTTACATGTGGCTGTCCAGTTTTCCCAGCACAACTTATTTAAGAGACTGTCTTTTCTCCATTGTATATTCTTGCCTCCTTTGTCATAGATTAATTGATCATAGCTGTGTCGGTTAATTTCTGGGCTTTCTATACCATTCTATTGATCTGTGAGTCTGTCTTTGTGCTAGCACCATACTATTTTGATTACTGTAGCTTTATAGTGTAGTCTGAAGTCAGGGAGCCTGATTCCTCTAGCTCACTTTTTCTTTCTCAAGATTGCCTTGGAGACACGCCTTCCAGATGGCAGAGGAGTAAGACGTGGAGATCACCTTCCTCAACACAAATACATCAAAACTACATCTACATGTGGAACAACTCTTACAGAACACCTACTGAACACTGCCAGAAGACCTCAGGCTTCCCAAAAGGCAAGAAACTCCCCACGTACCCTGGTAGGGCAAAAGACAAAAAGGAAAAAAAGAGACAAAAGAAGAGGGACAGGACCTGCACTGCTGGGAGGGAGCTGTAAAGGAGGAAAAGTTTCCACACACTAGGAAGCCCCTTCACTTTTGGAGATGGGGAGTGGGCCAGGGGGAATCTTTGGAGCCACAGAGGACAGTGTAGCTACTGGGGTGCAGAGGGCAAAGCAGAGAGATTCCCACATAGAGGATCAGTGCCAACCAGCACTCACCAGCCTAAGAGGGTGGTCTGCTCACCCGCTGGGGTGGGTGGGGGCTGGGAGCTGAAGCTCGAGTTTCAAAGGTCAGATCCCAGAGAGAGGAGTGGGGTTGGCTGCGTGAACACAGCCTGAAGGGGGCTAGTGCACCACAGCTAGCTCAGAGGGAGTCCTGGAAAAAGTCTGGATGTGCCAAAGAGGCAAGAGACTATTGTTTCAGGGTGCATGAGGAGAGGGGATTCAGAGCACCACCTAAAGGAGCACTAGAGACGGGCAAAAGCCACGGCTATAAGTGCAGGCACCAGAGACTGTCATGAAATGATAAGGCTGCTGCTACAACCAAGAAGCCTGTGTGCAAGCACAGGTCACTATCCACACCTCCTCTCCCAGGAGCCCATGCAGCCAGCCACTGCCAGGGTCCCGTGATCCAGCAACAACTTCCCCAGGAGAACACATTGTGCACCTCAGGCTATTGCAATGTCACGCTGGCCTCTGCCACCGTGGGCTTGCCTCGCATTGCATACCCCTCCCTCCCCCTGGCCTGAGTGACCCAGACCCCCTAATCAGCCGCTCCTTTAACCCCATCCTGTTTGGGGGGGGGAACAGACGCCCTCAGGTGACCTACACACAGAGGTGGGGCCAAATCCAAAGTTGAACCCCGGGAGCTGTGCAAACAAAGAAGAGAAAGGGAAATCTCTCCCAACAGCCTCAGGAGAAGTGAATTAAATCTCCACAATCAACTTGATGTACCCTGCACCTGTGGAATTCCTGAATAGACAACAAATCCCAAAATTGAGGTGGTGGACTTTGGGAGTAACTGTAAACTTGGGGTTTGCTTTCTGCATCTAATTTGTTTCTGGTTTTATGTTTATCTTAGTTTAGTATTTAGAGCTTATTATCATTGGTAGATTTGTTTATTGATTTGGTTGCTCTCTTCCTTTTTTAATTTATATATATATATTTTTTTCATTTTTCTATTTTTTTGAGTGTGTATCTGTATACTACTTTGTGTGATATTTTCTGTATAGCTTTCCTTTTGCCATTTGTCCTAGGGTTTTGACTGTCCTTTCTTTTTTTTTTTTTTTTGGTATAGATTTTATTGCTTCCTATCATTGGTGGATTTGTTTTTTCATTTAGTTGCTCTTTTCTTTCACTCTTTTTTTCTTTTTTTATTACTTTTTTATTTTTAATAATTTCTTTTTGATTTTAAAACTTTATTTTACTCTTTCTTTCTTTCTTTCTCTTTCTCCATTTTCTTCTGAGCCGTGTGGTTGACATGGTCTTGGCGCTCTGGCTGCATGTCAGGCCTGCGCCTCTGAGGTGGGAGATCCAAGTTCAGGACATTGGTTCACCAGAGACCTCCCAGCCCCACATGATATCAAACAGAAAATGCTATCCAAGAGATCTCCATCTCAATGCTAAGACCCAGCTCCACTCAAAGACCTACAGGTTAAGTGCTGGACACCCTATGCCAAACAAATAGCAACACAAGAACACAACCACACCCATTAACAGAGAGGCTACCTGAAATCATAATAAGTTGGCAGACACACCAAGAAACATCACCAGACACGGTTCTGCCCACCAGAAAGACAAGATCCAGCCTCATCCACCAGAACACAGGAATGAGTCCCCTCCACCCAGAAGCCTACACAACCCACTGAACCAACCTGAGCCACTGGGAGCAGACCTCAAAAGCAACGGGAACGACAAACCTGCATCCTGAAAAATGGAGACACCAAACACAGTAAGTTAAGCAAAATGAGAAGACAGAAATACACAGCAGATGAAGTAGCAAGGTAAAAATCTTCCAGACAAAACAAAAGATGAGGAAATAGGCAGTCAACCTGAAAAAGAATTCAGAGTAATGATAATAAAGATGATCCAAAATCTTAGAAATAGAATGGAGAAAATACAAGAAATGTTTAACAAAGATCTGGAAAAACTAAAGAGCAAACAAGCCATGATGAACAACACAATTAAAGAAACTAAAAATTTTCTAGAAGGAGTCAAGCAGAATAACTGAGGCAGAAGAATGGTAAGTGACCTGCAAGATAAAAAAGTGGAAATAACTACCGCAGAGCAGAATAAACAAAAACGAATTGAGGGGAATCTCACAGACCTCTGGGACAACATTAAACACACCAACATTCGAATTATAGGGGTCCGAGAAGGAGAAGAGAAAAAGAAAGGGATTGAGAAAATATTTGAAGAGATTATAGTTGAAAACTTCCCTAATATGGGAAAGGAAATAGTCAGTCAAGTCCAGGAAGTGCAGAGAGTCCCATACAGGATAAATCCAAGGAGAAATACGCCAAGACACATATTAATCAAACTACCAAAAATTAAATACAAAGAAAAAAATATTAAAAACAGCAAGGGAAAAGCAACAACTAACATACAAGGGAATCCCCATAAGGTTAACAGCTTATCTTTCAGCAGAAACTCTGCAAGCAAGAAGGGACTGGCAGGATCTATTTAAAGTGATGAAAGTGAAAAATTTACAATCAAGGTGATGCTATCCAGCAAGAATCTCATTCAGATTCAACATAGAAATTAAAATCTTCACAGACAAGCAGAAGTTAAGAGAATTCAGCACCACCAAACCAGCTCTACAAAAATGCTAAAGGAGCCTCTTTAGGCAGGAAACACAAGAGAAAGAAAGGACTTACAATAAAAAACCCAAACCAGTTACGAAAATGGTAATAGGAACATACATATCGATAACTACCTTAAATGTAAATGGATTAAGTGCTCCAATCAAAAGACATAGACTGGCTGAATGGATACAAAAACAAGACCCATACATATATTGTCTACAAGAGACCAACTTCAGACCTAGGGACACATACAGACTGAAAGTAAGGGGATGGAAAAAGATATTCCATGCAAGTGGTAATCAAAAGAAAGCTGGAGTAGCAATATTTATATCAGACAAAATAGACTTTAAGATAAAAATTATTACAAGAGACAAAGAAGGACACTACATAATGATCAACGGATCAATCCAAGAAGAAGATATAAGAATTGCAAATATTTATGCACCCAACATAAGAGCATCACAATACATAAGGCAAATGCTAACAGCCATTAAAGGGAAAATCAACAGTAACACAATCACAATGAGGGACTTTAATACTCCATGTTCACCAATGGACAGATCATTCAAAATGAAAAAAAAAAAAGGAAACACAAGCTTCAAATGATACATTAAACAAGATGGACTTAGTTGATATTTATAGGACATTCCACCGAAAAACAGCACATTACACTTTCTTCTCCAGTGCTCATGGAACATTCTTCAGGAGTACATATCTTGGGTCACAAATCAAGCTTTGGTAAATTTAAGAAAATTGAAATTGTATCATGTATCTTTTGACCACAATGCTATGAGACTACATATCAATTACAGGAAAAATTTTAAAAAATACAATCACATCAATGATAAACAATACACTATTGAAGAACAAAAAGATCACTGAAGAAATCAAAGAGGAAATCAAAACATATCAAAAACAAATGACAGTGAAAACAGGATGACCCAAAACCTATGTGATGTAGCAAAAGAAGTTCTAAGAGGGAAGTTTATAACAATACATTTCTACCTCAAGAAACTAGAAACATCTCAAATAAACAACCTAACCTTACACCTAAAGCAATTAGAGAAAGAAAAACAAAAGAAACCCCAAAGTTAGCAGAAGGAAAGAAATCATAAAGATCAGATCAGAAATAAATGAAAAAGAAATGAAGGAAATGATAGCAAAGGTAAATAAAAGTAAAAGCTGGTTCTTTGAGAAGATAAACAAAATTGAAAAAGCATTAGCCAGACTCATCAAGAAAAAAAAGGGAGAAGATTCTAATCAACAGAATTAGAAATGAAAAAGGAGAAGAAACAACGACACTGTAGAAATACAAAGGATCATGAGACATTACTACAAGCAACTCTATGCCAATGAAATGGACAACCTTGAAGAAATGGACAAATCTTAGAAAAACACAAACTTCTGTGACTGAACCAGGAAGAAATAGAAAATATAAACAGACCAATCACAAGCCCTGAAATTGAAACTGTGTTAAAAAATCTTCCAACAAACAAAAGCCCAGGACCATATGGCTTTACAGGCTAATTCTATCAAATATTTAGAGAAGAGCTAATACTTATCCTTCTCCAACTCTTGCAAAATATAGCAGAGGGAGGAACACTCCCAAACTCATTCGATGAGGCCACCATCGCCCTGATACCAAAACCAGAGTAAGAGCCACAAAAAAAAAAAAAAAAAAAAGAAAGAAAGAAAGAAAGCAAACTACAGGGAAATATCACTGATGAACATAGATGCAAAAAATCCTCAACTAACTACTAGCAAACAAAATCCAACAGCACATTAAAAGGATCATACACTATGATCAAATGGGGTTTATTCCAGGAATGCAAGAATTCTTCACTATAAGCAAATCATTCAATGTGATACACCATATTAACAAATTGAAGGCGACAAACCATATGATCATCTCAATAGATGCAGAAAAGGTTTTCAACAATATTCAATACCCATTTATGATAAAAACCCTACAGAAAGTAGGCAGAGATGGAACTTATCTTAACATAATAAAAGTCATATATGACAAACCCACAGCCAACATCATTCTCAATGGTGAAAAACTGAAATCATTTCCACTAAGTTCTGGAACAAGACAAGGTTGTCCACTCTGACCACTATCATCCAACGTAGTTTTGGAAGGTTTAGCCACAGCAATCAGAAAAGAAAAACAAATAAAAGGAATCCAAATCCAAAAAGAAGAAATAAAACTGTCACTCTTTGCAGGTGACATGATACTATACATAGAGAATCCTAAAGATGCCACCAGAAAACTACTAGAGCAAATCAATGAATTTGGTAAAGTAGCAGGATACAAAATTAATATACAGAAATCTCTTGCATTTCTATACACTAATGATGAATAATCTGAAGGAGAAATTAAGGAAACACTCCCATTTACCATTGCAACAAAACGAATAAAATACCTAGGAATAAACCTACTTAAGGAGACAAAAGACCTGTATGTAGAAAACTATAAGACACCGATGAAAGAAATGAAAGATGATACAAACAGATGGAGAGATATACCATGTTCTTGGATTGGAAGACTCAACATTCTGAAAATGACTATACTACCCAAAGCAATCTACAGATTCAATGCAATCACTATCAAACCACCAATGGGATTTTTCACAGAACTAGAACTGACAATTTCACTATTTGTATGGAATCACAAAAGACCCCAAATAGCCAAAGCAATCTTGAGAAAGAAAAATGGAGCTGGAGGAATCAAGCTCCCTGATTTCAGACTATACTACAAAGCTACAGTAATCAAGACAGTATGGTACTGGTAGAAAACCAGAAATATAGATGGAAAAGGATAGAAAGGCCAGAGATAAACCTACACAGATATGGTCATGTTATCTTTGATAAAGGAAGCAAGAATATACAATGGAGAAAAGATAGCCTCTTCAATACATGGTGCTGGGAAAACTGGAGAGCTACCTGTAAAAGAATGAAAATGAACACTCTTAACCCCATGCACAAAAATAAACTCAAAATGGTTTAAAGACCTAAATATAAGGCCAGAAACGATCCAGCTCTTAGAGGAAAACACTCCATGATATAAATCACAGCAAGATCTTTTTGACCCACCTCCTAGAGAAATGGAAGTAAAAACAAAAATAAACAAATGGGACATAATGAAATTTAAAAGCTTTTGCACAACAATGAAAACCATAATCAAGATGAAAAGATACCCCACAGAATGGGAGAAAACATTTGCAAATGAAGCATCTGACAAAGGATTAATCTCCAAAATATACAAGCACCAAATGCAGCTCAATATGAAAAACACAAACAACCCAACGCCAAAAAAGGGCAGAAGATCTAAATAGACATTTCTCCAAAGAGCATATAGAGATTGCCAACAAACACATGAAAGGATCCTCAATATCACTAATCATTAGAGAAATGCAAATCAAAGCTACAGTGAGGTATCTCCTCACACAAGTCAGAATGGTCATCATCAAAAAATGTACAAACAATAAATGCTGGAGAGGGTGTGGAGAAAAGGAACCCTCTTGCACTGTTGGTGGGAAAGTAAATTGATATGACCACTATGGAGAACAGTATAGAGGTTCCTCAAAAAACTAAAAAGAGAACTACCATACGACCCTGCAATCCCACTACTGGACATATGCCCTGAAAACACCATAAATCAAAAAGAGTCTTGTACCACAATGTTTATTGCAGCTCTATTTACAATAGCCAGGACATGCAGGCAACCTAAGTGTCCATTGAAAGATGAATGGATAAAGAAGATGTGGCATGTAGATACAAGGGAATATAAAGAAATGAAATTGAGTTATTTGTAGTGAGGTGGATTGAGCTAGAGACTGTCATACAGAGTGAAGTAAGTCAGAAAGGGAAAAACAAATACACTATGCTAACACATATATATGGAATTAAAGAAAAGAAAAAATGGTTATGAAGAACCTAGGGGCAGGGCAGGAATAAAGACGCAGCCATAGAGAGTGGACTTGTGGACACAGGGAGGGGGAAGGATAACCTGGGATGAAGTGAGAGAGTGGCATGGACATATATACACTACCAAATGTAAAATAGCTAGTGGGAAGCAGCTGCATAGCACTGGAAGATCACCTCAGTGGTTTATGTCCACCTAGAGGGGTGGGATAGGGAGGGTGGGAGGGAGATGCAAGAGGGAGGCAATATGGGGATGTATGTATATATGTATAGCTGATTCACTTTGTTATACAGCAGAAACTAACACACCAATTGTAAAGCAATTATACTCCAATCAAGATGTTAAAAAAAAAAAGATTGCCTTGGCTATTCAGGATCTTTCGTGTTTCCATACAAATTTTAAGATTTTTTGCTCTAAATATGCAGAAAATGCCATTGGTAATTTGATAGGGATTGCATTGAACCTATAGATTGCCTTGGATAGTATATCATTTTGACAATGTTGATTCTTCCAATCCAAGAACATGGTATATCTTTCCATCTGTTTGTGTCATCTTAGATTACTTTCATTAGTGTCTTATAGTTTTCAGAGTACAGGTCTTTTGCCTCCTTAGGTAAGTTTGTTCTTAGGTATTTAATTCTTTTTGTTGCAATGATAAATATGATTGCTTCCTTAATTTCTCTTTCTGATTTTTCATTGTTAGTGTATAGAAATGCAACAGAATTTCCATATATTAATTTTGTATCCTGAAACTTTACCAAATTCATTCATGAATCCTAGTAATTTTCTGATAGCATCTTTAGGATTTCCTGTGTATAGTATGATGTTATCTGCAAACAGTGGCTGCTTTACTTCTTCTTTTCCAATTTGGATTCCTTTTATTTCTTTTTCTTCTCTGATTGCTGTGGTTAGGACTTCCAAAACTATGTTGACTAAAGTAGCAACAATGGACAACCTTGTCTTTTTCCTTATCTTAGAGGAAAAGCTTTCATCTTTTTACCATTGAGTATGATGTTTGCTGTGTGTTTTTCATATATGCTCTAATTATGATGAGGTATGGTCACTCTATGCCCACTTTCTGGAGAGTTTTTTACCATAATGGGTGTTGAATTTTGTCAAAAACTTTTTCTGCATCTATTGAGATGATCATATGGTTTTTACTCTTCAATTTATTAATATGGTATATCACACTGATAGATTTGTGGATATTGAAGAATCCTTGCAACCCTGGAATAAATCCCACCTGATTATGTTGTATGATCCTTTTAATATATTTTTGGATTGGTTTTCTAGCATTTTGTTGAGATTTTTTGCTTCTATGTTCATCAGTGATTTTGCCTATAATTTTCTTCTTTTGTGTTGTTGTTTTGTCTCATTTTAGTATCATGGTGATGGTGGCCTCATAGAATAAGTTTGGGAGTGTTCCTTCCTCTGTAATTTTTTGGAATAGTTTCAGAAGGATAGGTGTTACCTATTCTCTAAATATTTGATAGAGTTTTCCTGTGAAGCCATCTGTTCCTAAACTTTTGTTTGTTTGGAGTTCTATAACCATAGTTTCAATTCCAATACTTGTGATTTGTCTGTTCATATTTTCTATTTCTTACTGGTTCAGTCTTGGGAGATTGTACCTTTTTAAGAATTTGTCTATTTCTTCTAAGTTTTCCTTTTTTTTTTTTTTTTTGCGGTACGCGGACCTCTCACTGTTGTGGCCTCTCCCATTGCAGAGCACACGCTCCGGACGCGCAGGCTCAGCGGCCATGGCTCATGGGCCCAGCCACTCCGTGGCATGTGGGATCTTCCTGGACCAGGGCACAAACCCATGTACCCTGCATCGGCAGGCAGACCCTCAACCACTGCACCACCAGGGAAGCCCTAAGTTTTCCATTTTATTGGCATATAATTTCCTGTAGAAATCTTTTATGATCCTTTGTATTTCTGTGGTGCCAATTGTAACTTCTCCTTTTTTATTTCTAATTTTATTGATTTAGTGTTAGAACATTCTCTACACCAACTACAAAAATAAACTCAAAATGTATTAAAGACCTAAAGCTAAGACAGGATACTGTAAAACTCTTAGAGGAAAACATAGACAGAATACACTTTGACATAAATTGCAGCAATATCTTTTTGGATCCACCTCCTAGAGTAATGAAAATAAAAACAAAAATAAAGAAATGGGATCTAATTAAACTTGAAATCTTTTGCATAGCAAAGGATACCATAAACAAAACAAAAATACGACACACATAATGGGAGAAAACATTTGCAAATGATGTGACCAACAAGAGATTAATCTCCAAAATATACAAACAAGTCATGCAGCTCAATATCAAAAAAACAAGCAACCCAATCAAAAATGGGCAGAAGATCTAAGTAGACATTTCTCCAAAGAAGACATACAGATAGCCAAAAAACACATGAAAAGATGTTCAACATCACTAATTATTAGAGAACTGCAAATCAAAACTATAATGAGGTATCCCATCACACTTGTCAGAATGGCCATTATCAAAAAGTCTACAACAATAAATGCTGGAGATGGTATGGAGAAAAGGGAACCCTCCTACACTGTTGGTGGTAATGTAAATTGGTAGAGCCACTCTGGAGAACAGTGTGGAGCTTCCTAAAAAAACTAAAAGTAGAGCTACTGTGTGATCCACAATCCCACTTCTGGGCATAATTCAAAAAGACACATGCATGCTAATGTTCATTGCAGCACTATTTACAATAGCTAAGGCATGGAAGTGACCTAAATGTCCCTTGACAGATGAATGGATAAAGAAGATGTGGTACATATATACAATGGAATATTACTGAGCCATAAAAAAGAATGAAATAATGCCATCTGAAAGAACATGGGTAGACCTAGAGATTATCATACTAAGAGAAGTAAGTCACACAGAGAAAGAAAATATATCACTTATATGTGGAATCTAATAAATGCTACAAATGAACTTATTTACAAAACAGAAACAAATTCACAGACTTTGTAAACAAACTTATGGTTACCAAAAGGGAAAGGTAGGGGAGAGGGATAAGTTAGGAGGTTGGAATTAACATACACACACTACTGTATATAAAATAGAAAACCAACAAGGACCTACTGTATAGCACAGGGAATTCTACTCAATACTCTGTAAAAACCTATATGGGAAAAGAATCCAAAAAATAATAGATATATGCATATGTATAATTGAATCACTTTGCTGTATACTTGAAACTACCACAACATTGTAAGTCAACTATAGTCCAATATGAAATAAAAATTTTAAAAAACTAATGGAGGGCTTCCCTAGTGGCGCAGTGGTTGAGTGTCCGCCTGCCGATGCAGGGGACATGGGTTCGTGCCCCGGTCCGGGATGATCCCACATGCCATGGAGCGGCTGGGCCCATGAGCCATGACCGCTGAGCCTGTACATCCGGAGCCTGTGCTCTGCAACGGGAGAGGCCACAACAGTGAGAGGCCCGCATACAGCAAAAAGAAAAAAAAAAAACAACAACTAATGGATTCTCTTGAAGAATGTTGTATACTCTTCTGACTAATTTGTGTTATGTTGAAAAACTACATTTCAAAAACATTTTGTATTTGAAAATCATAAAACAAATTTACCACATATAAAAAAAGAAATAATGTTGATATTAAACAGCAATTATGACTAAGGTGTTTTCACATTGAAAATGTACAAATAAATTAATGTAAATTACCTCTAAACAAATCTTGGATTTACAGAATTGCAAAGGGATGAATAATTCATTTAAGTTTATTTAGAATATTTAACAGGGAAAAATTTAAACTTTGCCATGCAAACATGTCTTCGATATTTCAGCTTGGCCATTCTCCCAACTGAATTCTTTCTTTCCCAGTGAGGGAAAGAGCATTGGGATATCTTTTTCATTCAGCACAGTTCTTTGCACATAGTGGTTGTTTAAATGTGTTTAATGGTGATCAAGGAAAAGAAAGCTGGTGATTAGGAGTAAATTCTATATAAAGAATGTTTCCTTGCTGAGCTCAGGATGTCACTGCTGTATTTTGTTAGTGCAGTGTCACACTTACTTTTAAATAAAAGCATTAAGTAAGAATTCAGAGTGTACCGAAGGTTCTTTGACTGTTTGGAGTCTTTTGTGTTTCCACATAAATTTTAGGATTGTGTTTCCTATTTATGTGAAGAATACATTGATATTTTGATATCTCCATTTGATAGACTGCATTGAATCTGTAGATAGCTTTGGGTGGCATGGATATTTTAACAATATCAATTCTTGGGATCGATAAACCCAGGATATATTTCTTTCCATTTGTGTGTATCTTCAATTTATTTCCTCAAAGTGTTGTATTGATAGTTCTCAGTGTACAGATTTTTGACCAATTTTGTTAAATTAATTCTATAGTATTCTATTATTTTTGATGATATTGTGAATGAGATTATTTCTTTCTTTCTCAGATGGTTCATTTCAATATATAAAAGCATGTAAAATTTTGTTGATTTTATAACCTGTAACATTACTTATTTTTAAAGTTTTACATTTTTTTGGTAAAGTCCTTCAGGTTTTTTATATATGTCATCTAAAAAGAGAGATAGCTTTACTTTTTCCTTTACAAGTTGGATGACTTTTGTTTCTTTTTCTTCCCTAATTACTCTGTTTAAGCCTTCCAACACTATGTTGAATAGAAGTGTCAAGAGTGGGCACTCTTGTCTTGCTCCAGATCTTAAAGGAAATGCTTTCCACTTTCCAGCATTGAGTATTATGTTAGCTGTGGGCTCATGATATATTCCTTTATTATGTTGAGGTACATTCCTACTGTACCCAGTTTTTTGAGAATCTTTATCATGAAAGAATTTTGAATTTTGTCAAATGTGTTTTCTGCAACTAATGAGATCATCATATGATTTTTATCTTTCACTCTGTTAATGTGGTGTATGATAGTAATTGATAGAAATCTTACTTCTGGATATATACCCAAAGGAAATAAAAGCAGAATCAAAGAGACATTTGTACTCCCATGTTATTGCAGCATTATTCACAATAGCCAAGACCCAGATAAAACCTAAGTGTCCATCAATGGATGAAAAGATAAATATAATGTGAACACATGTATCTATGTAATGGAATATTATTCATCCGTAAATAGGAAGGAAACTCTGTCAATTATGACAACATGGATAAACCTTAAGGGCATTTTGCTAAGTGAAATAAAGCAGATGGAGAAAAACAAATACTGTATGATCTCTCTTATATGTGGAATCTAAAAGAGTCAGACTCCTATAAGTAGAGTAAAATTGTGATTTTCAAGGTCTAGGGAGTGGGAGAAATAAGATATTGGTCAAGGGGTACAAACTTTTAGTTATAAGATGAATAAACTCTGGAAATCTAATATTCACCATAGTGACTATAGTTAACAGTACTATATTGTATACTTGAAGTTTGCTTAGAGAGTGGATCTTAATGTTCTCACCACACACACACACACACACACACACACACACACACACACAGGTAACCATGTGAGGTGGTGGATGTGTTAACTAATTTTGTCATGGTAATCTTTCACAATATATACATATATCAAATAAAAAAAAATAATTCAGAGGGTTGTGTGAGAATTAAAATGATCAAACACCACCAAACAGATCCCTAGATGAAACTATTATAACCATTTATGTGCTTATTTTACTGTATACAAAATTTGATTATTCAAAATTGTATAAATATGTTGATTTAGAAGCTAATTTGAGGCTAAGGTACAAATTTGGCCCAGAAGATTTTTGAGATACAATATGCCTGTTAGTTAAAACATGACAGGTAACTCTGTCTATAATTGACTGAAATGGGATTTGTAGTTCTATAATTCTACAGGGAAAACAATGTAACAGCTGCTAAATAACGTGATTCTTAAATGGCATTTTTTTTAACAAGTAGTAAGGATTTTTAATTGATGTATTTAACAGGTATTAAAGAGCTCTCTACATTCATGTCCAGTAAGAGGTGGTTGTCATGTGCCCCATGCTGTTATCCCATATGGCAGAAATGCCCACATTGAAAATTCCTTCCATTTGGATCCGATCAAAATCCCTGACTAATTTAGACTTGCAGTTGGAAGTGTTGTAAAGAAATACGAACAAAATAGCATTCCAAAGTTAAGGTTTTCCCCTCTACCTTTTGATAGCTTAGATAAAGCATATGTAGCCATGTTTTATTTGAGGATTAAGGTCATGATAATTTTCCTTCATGTATTAGTTGAGATCAGATAAAACATTATTTTAATAAACTTCCTTTAAGAGTAATGGACATTTCACAATGAAAACATTCTGAGTGGAATAAAAATTCCTACTTAACATCCAGGTGTATTCTAAGAGGATTAACTATATTAAATATGTGAGAACAGTTTATAAATATTAAAGTTTGATATAAATCAAGCGTACTTGGTATTATTTGTAGAAGTCATATTTTTTTGGAAACAATTCTTTAATATGTAGCAAGAGCCTTGATTATTTTTAGTTTTTTTTTCAGTAGTTGTATTTTTATATCTTTTGTGATGAATTCCCTTATGAAGGTACCAAGGCAGCAGCAGTGAAGTGTGGTAGAAAAAGCTTAGGATTTGTTAGCAGTTTATCTAAGTTTAAATCCTGGATCTGAACGTCTTAGCTTTGTGTTTCACCTAAACTTTCTAAACTTTAGCATTCTATTCAGGAAAATGTGCATAATTCAATGATCATTGCTGTTTGGAAAAAATTCAATAAAAGTCACCTAAAACCTAGTGCAGTTTGTGGCACATTTCATTATTCAATAAATATTCAAAAAATAAGAAGTTTTAAAAAATTCTACAGGAGATTACATTTGTAATTATTAAATACATGGAATTAAAATAATTGCTATTATTGCTCTTCTGATTAAGTACCTGGAATTAAAATAATCTCATAAAATTGTACAGCAATTAAAAAAATCAAACCTATTTCTGTCGAGAGTTGTGAGAACAGATAAAAAATAAAGCTTTCTTTGAACCGATGTCTGGAGTATGTTTATTAAATTATATTTATACATTATCACTGCCCTGAACTGAAGAATTAAAATATAGTTTCATCATTTTTAGAGAAAAGAAGCATTTTTCCTGTTTTACAATTGTGTCCGTGTGTGTGAAGGAAGCAGATGGTGGAGCAGAGGGACGAGATGGTTCACATATATTATCAACTACACAGCATAC
Organism: Aethalodelphis obliquidens; assembly: GCF_003676395.1. Lineage (NCBI taxonomy): Eukaryota > Metazoa > Chordata > Mammalia > Artiodactyla > Delphinidae > Aethalodelphis > Aethalodelphis obliquidens. The sequence goes on along the minus strand of NW_020837959.1, from coordinate 34,459,784 downwards.
AAATCAACACTCTTAAAACCCAAGTTTAACTTAAGAATGACTTGATCAGATTCAGTGTAAAAGTTATGTCATCTCCAACATAAAATATGCAGTTACTAGAATAATCGTTTTGGTGTTTTGTTTTGTTTTGTTTTTTTAAACTATAGTAGATAATTTAACTGAAATATATAAATTATAGATATACTACGAGGTAGTTAATAGTATGTGGAAGTTAATGAGATTCTGATTTAGAGGAATGCTATTTCCACAAATTAATCTTCATCTTGAGGACTGAGAAATCTTTACTGAATATATAAAAGGAAGACTGTATCTTTGCTGAATTTCACCCACGCTTGACATTATAACATTTTGCCACTAGAGCTCATTGTTGCTCTTTCTATAGATTCCAGGGTTCAATTTTCCTTTCCCTTCCTTCCTTCCTCCCTTCCTTCCTTCCTTCCTTCCTTCCTTCCTTCCTTCCTTCCTTCCTTCCTTTCTTCCTTTCTCTCTTTCTTTCTTTCTTTCTTTCTTTCTTTCTTTCTTTCTTTCTTTCTCTTTCTTCCTTCGTTCCTTTCTTTTTTAAATTTTCTTCCTTCCTTCCCTTCTTCCTTCTAGCCTGCCTGCCTTTCTACCTTCCTTCCATCTTTCTTTCTTTCTTTATTTTCTTTTTCCTTAAATAATTCTGCAAGCTGGTATAGTACCCTCTGAAAAATGTTGCATTCTAAAAATATATTGATATTTAAGCAGGAAAATATCCCAAGATCCAGAATCACCTTCTAAAAGTATGATAAGATATCCAAATTATGAGGATTTCTTTTTTTAATATATATTTTTTAATTTTAATTTTTTGGCCACACTGCATGGCATGTGACATCTTAGTTCACCCCCCACCAGGGATTAAACCCATGCCCCCTGCAGTGAAAGCACCAGAGTCTTAACCACTGGACTACCAGGGAAGTCTGAGGGTTTCTGATAATATAATACCTTACAGAATAATTTGTATGAATATCAGCCTGGTAAACAAATGTCTTTTAAGGAAACATATTACACCATGTTTATAAAACATGTTAAATTGCTCCTTTACAAGTATTCTCCAAGCTTGATCAATTTAATAACATATTCTAGAGAATTCTGCCATATATAATTTGGAGAACTTAAAAATCATTTCTATTGAAATTTCTTAAAACCTAACCCTTTCATTTATATTCCAATTTAGTTTAAATGTCTTATTTCTAAAAACCATTACCTAGACCAATAGCTCTTAAAGAGCTTTTGAATTCCTCATTTTACATCAAAAGAAACCTCTCCCATTTCAAATTGAGAATTTGTCATCTTCAAGTTTCTGTTTTATCTGAAAACAAATAAAAATATTTAGAACTATATGAGGAGAATATATACAGAGATAAACATAAGTTCCTTCCACATTCTGCTTTATCCTTGCTCTCCCATACATGTCAAATTAGCACATGCTCTTCTGCTCTCTTAATAACTTGGAAACTGTCTAAGTCGAACTCCAAATTCAGTCAAATAGAAAATGATCTTCTTTATCATTGACCAAAACTCACTGAATGTGTGTAAGACTTTCCCAGGTACTGTTAGATAACAGAAGGCCAAAGAAAATATCCAAATAATAAAATTATTGCTATTTATACTAATTTAGTGATTGTAAAGTTATCATGGTCACACATACCTATTAAACTATAGATACTCTTTCCCTAGGAAAACTCCCACTTGGAAATTTCCAGGAAACACAATAGCCCAAAGCAAGTCAAAATCCCAATCTAAAACTTCCCTAACTAGCTGGGAGATGGATTTCCAACTCATGCCCTCTTTCAATTTTTCCCAATAAACCTTTGATGAAAAACATAATTTTAAAAGGTGTGTGTGCATGTTACATACACACACAGACATACACACACCCCTCTCAAGTTTGCCCACATGCATTTATGAAAGCATACTTCATAAAAGAAGAGTACTCTTTTTAAATTTATTTTATTGAAGTATAGTTGATTTACAAAGTTGTGTTAATTTCTGCTGTACAGCAAAGTGATTCAGTTATACATATATATACATACTTTTTCATATTCCTTTCCATTATGCTTTATCACAGGATATTGAATATAGTTCCCTGTGCTATAGGACCTTGTTATTTATCCATTCTACATATAATAGTTTATATCTGCTAACCCCAAACTCCCAATCCATTCTTCCCTGGCTCCCCTTTCCCCCTGGTAACAACAAACCTGAAGAACAGAGTACTTATCTGGTTCTTGCAAGGGTTTGTCCCACCTCAATTCAGATGCAAGCCTTATGTTTCAAGCCCACCTACCTCCACCCTCAACTAATTGAGACTCTTCTTTAGTGATCAAAGTAAAAACTTTTCTTCTGCTCTACTCTCTGCTTCACTGAGGTAGAAATCTAAGCATTTCTCTTACAAATCTCCAATTCCCTGGATGTAAAATAATGGATAGTCAAATTGCTTATGTACTTTTATAAAACACCAGGCTATGAAAAGAAATTGGGCTTAGAATTTATGTTCATATTTTAATAACTGGTATAGGTAAATTTCCTATTTTTTGCCTAGTTAATTTTACATGCTGAGAGAGTTCCCAGAGATACAGGCAGGGTAAGGGGTAGGAGAAGGAAGATGGACAATGTAATTTGAATGACAAAGATGTGCTGTGATACTTTTCCTTTCAAATTACCTGACAATTCAAGAGACGTGGGTTATATATTAAGGAAAGAGTGTAGTTCCAGACAGCATACCCCTGTCTGCCTGGGACTGTCTTAGATAAATGGACAGCTTTCTATACAGTGGAAGTTAGATATTATATTCACGATAAAGGGTTTGACTGACAGATCAGTATCTGAGTAATACCTGGCATATCATTACCTTCATGAAAATAAGGACAGCCATCCTAAAATCATCAGCTGAGCTTTTGGCTGGGGGTGGGCCTGAATAACTAAAATCAGGAGTGCCGTAGTGCTTAACATTTCCACAAAAATCCACAGATCAGAGAAGCTATATGTGAAAACAATATGAAGTAAATGTAAAACAATATAAAGTAAATGTAAAACAACTATCAATAAAAATTTTTGAATTATTTCACTCATGAATTGTTTTATGAAACATAAAATCTTTCAAGCCTTTTTTTTGTTTTCGTTTTTTTGTTTTTGTTTGCGGTACGCTGGCCTCTCACTGTTGTGGCCTCTCCCGTTGCGGAGCACAGGCTCCGGACGCGCAGGCTTAGTGGTCATGGCTCACGGGCCCAGCCGCTTCACGGCATGTAGGATATTCCCGGACCAGGGCACGAACCCGTGTCCCCTGCATCGGCAGGTGGACTCTCAACCACTGAGCCACCAGGGAAGCCCTCAAGCCTTTTTATTTTATAACATATGCACAAGAGTAGTGCATCATAATAAGAATGATATCTACCTGAAAACTTTTAAAAGTTAAATGTTCAGAAAATATAAATGATGGTTATTATTAACAGATGATAGTACTTGGATTTCATTCTTTTTCTCTTTTTTTCTAATTTTTGTCATTTTGCTTTCCTTAGCATATTTCAATAATCATGTTCATTATTTTCACAAAAAATAGTAAGTCCTATTCTCAAAGTAATTAACATATTTAATTTATCTTCAACTATAGGAAACACACTCATCCTTAAAGCCTAGCTATTTTTCATTGTACCATCTTTTTTCAACTCTCCACCTCCTGTCCCACCCCAGGTTTCAGCCAACCCTTTGGGGATTTAAAATTTCCAAATTTTTGAGAGTTCCATCAAATTTGTTTTCATTCTGAGATAACTTTACAACATAAAATAAAAAGTCACCAACATCAACACAGACAATGCAGTGTGAAGGTTCTTTATGATACTCTGCCTTCCTTTTTGATCCAAAGACAAAGCTTGGTTCTTGGAAACTAAAAATTGCTGGTCTCATTGGAACAGTGTTTTATAAAAGGAGTTGATGCTTATGTGAATACAGTGTGCACAATTATGCAAGTAGCCATTAACCTTTAAGCTGTATCCAGCTCCTCCTGAGCACAATCATTTACTTGGGGGTATCAAGTTAACATCAACTGAGCTGTTATCATCTTACAGACCTGTGAAAGTATTATTTGGCATTTACAGTCTATTGTCTCTTCACCTGTGGCTTATTTTCCTGTGGTTCAAGAACTCAAAACTACGTCTTCTTATACAGTAAAGCTGAACAAAAATTTTTGATGTTCCACTTTTCTTTTACAGAAGACACTGATTTCCCCAGTGGTTGCATAGAATTGTTTCAAATTCCTGGGCAATGTAGTTCCAAAGTCTATACTTATTTGAATTATGCAGATAAGATTCTAAAGAAATCCTCTTCATTTTCTTTATTATTTTACCTGTGGGAACAATTCATGTTTTGTATGTGCACATGTGTGTGTGTGTTTGAGGAAGGGTTATAGAATTATGTGTTAGTCCATGTAATAAACAAGGAAAGTCTGTAGTGATCAGCAGAATAGTTAGAAAGCGCTACTTCTTGACCATAAGGGGTGGAAGAGGTTTTTTTTGTGTGATATATTTTCAAATGTTTCTATATGAATTGTTTGTTTTTGTGCTTTATTTCTGGTCATTTATTTTTCTATTTTAAATCATCTTTCCAGAAAATATCAACCAATTCTTAGGCTGTACCAGTTTCCTGACAAGATGAAATGAGCAAACACAATGAACAAATTTTATCACATACTCAAATGCTGTTTAGATCTCTTGAATAAAATGAAAGAAACTCATATATATCTACAACTACCTCAAACTTCACAAATATCTCTTAAGGAGTTTATACTTTTCTTTGTTTATCTTCAACCAGCTGAACTGGCCATTCTATTTACAATGAGTTGGTCCGAAACCTGTGTGTCATCCATGAATTTACTATTTTCCACATCCTTACTTCCAAATAACCATCCCTTAAAGATCACTAAATATTGATTTCTTTTCTTCATACCCCTAACACTTTGCTAGTGTGGTTTCCCATTTTCCTTCTTGTGGTTTACTGTAGTAGCCTAATTTGTCCGCACTGTTGAAAACTTCCAGACGTGAACCAACGTTTTACTGAAGAGGATAGCCAGATGGCAAATAAGCACATGTAAAGTTGTTCAACATCATTCATCATCAGGGAAAAGTAAAAACCACCATGGGATTTCACTAAATATCTATCAAAATGACTAAAATAAAAAAAACTGTGGAAACATCAAATGCTAAGGAAGATGCAGAGACACAGGGTCCCTCATGTTTGCTGATAGGTATGTAAAGTGATGCAACTTCTTTGAAAACACTTTGGCAGTTTTATTATAAAACTAAACATGCAACATGCAAGACTTATGTTTACACACAGACCTGTACATACATGAATGTTTATAGCAGCTTTAATCATAATAGCTGAAACCTAGAGATGACCTGGATGTCTTTAAACAGGTATATGCTTAAACAAACTGTGATACAGCCATGCCATGGAATACTGCTTGACAAAAAATGCAACAAACTACTAATACATGTAATAACCCAGATTAGTCTCCAGAGAATCATGCTGATTCACGTCAATCTCAAAATGTTATATAATTTATGAATCCATTTCAATAACATCATTGAAATGACAAAATTATAGAACTAGAGAACAGGTCAGCGGTTACCAAAGGTTAAGGACCTGGCAGGAAGAAAAGAAGAAATCGTATTAGAAAAAGGCAGTACAAGGGATCCTTGTGGTCATGGAACTATTCTTTATCTTCACTGTGTGATGGGTGAATGAATCTAAACATGTGATAAAATTGCACAGAACTAATCACACACACACAAGTACAAGTAGATCTGGGAAAATTTGAACAATGTTGGTGTGAAGGGAGAGACTACTGAAATAGAGGAGAGAGATTGAAACAAAGGGCAGGAGAGGTTTTAAGCTCTGGGGCATGCTAGTGAGAAAACATTACTGGAAGTTAGTGGGGAGGTTGATCATGATCATGAGGCCATCTGTGTTTGCTAATTGGTGCGCATTGAAGTTAGGCTTCTGTTCTCCTACAGAGACCTGGATATGTGTCACTACTTTAATGATTACATTTCAAAGGGATGGATCTCAGGTCCTTGAGAAGGACATTCCTGGGCTGTAGAAGTTTTACATCTCAAAGAATTTACAATTTACAAAGAAATACTCTTAAGAAAAGGGAGGTCAGGGGCCTATATCAGGAAAAAACACATCTAAAATTTAGCTTAGCTGAGGGAAATGTTCAGGCTGTCTTGGTCACTTCCAATCCATTCCTCACATTGCAGCAATTTCTTTAATTCTTTGATGAAACAGCCATTAGAAGTTTTCCTGAATCCATTACACCTCTTCTATGAAAACTTTGAAGGCATCTTCTACTAATGGTATTTTTATTATTCTATCTCACTCAGTGGACTGCAAGCTCTTTGAAAGCAAGTACTGTGTCTGCCACCTTGTGTTCTTTGCATTAGCCTGGCACATAATTTTTTTATTCATTTGGCAAATCTCTATTAGGCAATTCAAATATGTCAGAAACTCTATAAACCCTCTTTGTCATGTCACTTGCTTTTTTTTTTCCTTTGGATTTCTCTCCTAATACCCACATATTTTGCACCTCAGAACAAAATTTGTGCACACACGTAGTTATTATTTTTTCCAAGTGAAAAAATAGTGTCTGTTCACTCCATTCAGGATATTCAACAGACTTAAAATTTAATTATACTTTTTGTTCCCTCCAAACCTGTTCCTTTTCCTTATTCTTTATTTGTAGTTTAGGATAGCAATATTCATGTCATTACTCAAAACAGAAAAAATGAAGTCATCCTAAACCCTTCTTTGTTTTTCAGGTTGTGAACAAAGAGAAATGAACAACATTGTTCACCACCCAGTTCTACAAGGTTTAAGTCACAACCCACTGCAATTGTCCACCTACCTGCACCCTGAGAAGAATTCAGGGTGAAAAACCGTCAGTCTGTGCTTTGGATAAAAAAGCAGATAAATAGTTAGATACATATCTCAGGAAAATTTCAATAACCCCAAATTTTCACATTTTCCCATACATAGAAAAGCACTAAAATCATTAACTTGAGATGCTTGTTCTTTGTGATTAACAGTCATCCTTAACAAGATGTATGCTTGACTGTATGTTTCTCTTAGCCAGAAAATTCATATATAAACTACGTTTTCTACAAAATACTGAGTTACTGAGAGGCTATCATCTCCCAGGCTATAGTCCACAGTAAGGTTCCTGAATAAAACTTAAACTCACAATTCTCATGCTGTGCATTTTTCTTTAAGTTGAGAATCCCCTATTTTTATTTGGTGAGCAGGCCCTAATGATTGTGCCACTAAAGTGGCATTTCCATCTCCTCTTTTTCATACCTAAAGTCATTCCTTTAGGTCATCAATAACCTGGTATTAATCTCTCTGACTTGCCCAATCCTTTGTCCACATTCCAATCAAGTAATTTTTTAAAAAAATAGAATCTAATCATGCCACAATTCTGAAGCACTTCCTACTCTCTCTTCCCTCTACCCCCATCACCAAATATAAACGCTAGAGTCCTTAGCATGGTATACAATGATCTTCAGGATCCAGCTCCCACCTCCCTCTCTAGACTCTTCACGTTCCTTCACTCATGTTATGCTCCAGAAATGAGCTTGCAGTCTCAATAATTCTGTGAGACTGCAAGCTTGCCCATGCTTTGGTATTTTTGCACATTTCTCTTTTTAATTTCTTTTCCTGGAATTATATCCCTCTCCTTTACCTCCACCCACATGCTTGTCCTCAGTATATTGCACAAAATAATCCTCCAAGTAGAAATACACCTTCAGTGGGAAAAGTTTCTCTGACTACACCCTACTCTTAAATTGATTTAAGTGAACACTATAGATTTCCATCTGCCTGTCTGTCTGTCTGTCTATCTATCTATCAATCATCTCTCTATCTCTTTAAAAGCTCTAATCAAACAAGTGTTACAGGAAATTAGGCACACTCAGAAAGGCAAGAAGATTCACAATCTAGAAATATTGGAAATCATAAATACATGGAGGAACAAATGCAGAGCATCTCCTGATCCTTGCTCTTAAAATGAGAAACAGAATTGAGGGAGGTTTTATCATGCTTCACTGGCATGCCCAGGATTATTTACCAGAACACTTAAATGAAAAAGGTCAGATGCAGTATATTACAGTCCTTTTCTTAACAATGTAAATTATTTGAAACTAGTAACGGTGTAAAAAAAAAAAAAAAAGTGAAGTTTCAAGAGCAGAACAAAATACGTTGAAAAGACTTGAGCCCAGAATTCTTATTATAACATGTGCTGTAAAAATGTGCAGCTCAGATTTCATGTAATCTGTGAAGAAAATAAAATATAGCTTGCATAATGCATTTCATAGTAATAACATTATTCATGATAGATGAATAAAGCTAAAGAATTTGCTTTATTACTGTGTGTCTTGTCTGAATAACGGCTAAAATGTACTAGTGTTTTCAATTAGTATCATTGCCTTTATATAGAGAGTCAAGTGCGGCCAAATTGCATAGAGAGGTGAACTGACAATTCGTCAATTCATTGGCTCAATTACACACCCAAAGAACCACTTTGGGTTTTAGATTCAGGACAGATTATTTACACTGATTGAATTAACTGGTTCAGAGATAAATCTCCAACTCTGAAGACATAACTTGGAAATGAATATATACCTACGAATCATTTAAAATTTGTTGCTGGCTCAAACTTCTATGTTCTAAACTTCACAACTAACAAAACAAAAAGAAAGACAGTTACCGTATATCTTTGCTTATGGGTATTTTATCTAAGATATTGAAATTTAGGTAGGTGCTAGATTCCTAGAGGATGCCCTTTAGAACTGGAATGAAGAGCCCTTTACAACAAGGAAAGGGAGATATAGCTTTTATTTGCAAAAGATATCTGATTTCTCATAATGCTTTATTGCTTCCTAGAGCACATAGCCACTGTATTTTTGTTCTAAGTAAGAACACAGAGCCACTGCACATTTTTTCTAATTATTCTTGTTAGAATTTAAGTTGAATTCATTGATGAAAATGGGTATTTCATCATATGTAATAGAAAGTTAGATTTAATTAGAAGACTTGTTGAGAATAAAAATATTCCAATAAGAAATTCTCACTTTATAGAGAGAATACCATTTATTAGCAAATTTTGCTTGTAATATTTTCCTACGTTTACTTGCTATTTTATTTGCTTTTTTCAGTATATACTTCTGAAATATTTTAGAATGTAAATCAGAATAAACGCTTAAGAATAGTAAATATGGCAATTTTTTGAAAGGAAACCCTATGCGATAAAAGCATTATTTTAAGAACGTTGTTCTGGACACAGAGCCAAGGCCAAAAAAAAAAAAAAAAAAAGAAGAGGTATTAGAAATGCAATATCTACCAAAACCTGAGGTGGTGCTAAGTGCCTGTGTTAGAAAAAAAAGAATGTTTTTCCTATACCTTGGTGTTACAAACTGCATCCCTTCATTATCCCTACATTCACTCCTTTGCAAAAATGTTCCCTCTGCCTCAGTACCTGTCTCTGTAAAAATGGAATCTTCTCTTTGATACTTGGCTGAGATTCCATCCCTTGTGAGGTGATCCTTTATTATTCTGATTAGTATCAAACGTTACTAATTCTGTACCCCTGAGGCCCAGGGAGTCGAGTGTGAGCTACATGGTATTTTTTTTATTACTATTTCCCGATATTTCTGCTATTATTTTGTATAATTATTTATAGGCTCATTGGTTCTGTCTTCTCAACTAAACTTTATTTTCCTAAAAGCTTTGATTGTAACTTTTACTTCTTTTACATTTCCATAAGGATTAGCAGTGCCCTGATTCTCACTTTCATACTACTTTTTTTCTATGGGTCTTACCACTCTCTGAACTCATCTTGTCCATCCATGTGTGTAAATGCTTTTGTTGCCTTTATCCACACTAGGATGTGAGCTCAAACAGTGCAGGGATCTTGTCTTTCTTGATCCCAGCAGTTTCTCAATTCATAGAAGAGTTCTTGGCCAAGAACAGGCCCTTAAATATTTGTTGAAAGAATGAAGGGGTAGGGTTCTGGTTAGGTAGTAGCTGTGTGTACATAATGGTTATTTTGAGCAAGGGTTAAGGAACAAGTGTTCTGAAAGTTCAAGCCCTGCAAAGTATTGGAAAGATATTCCAGAGAGTAGGACCAGTGGAATTCCATTCAATCCAACTCTTCCCCAATCAGCTCCACGACTTGGGCAAATCAGTAATACTCTCTCAGCCTCAGTCTCCTCATTTGTAGAATGGGGCTGACAATATAACTGTATTTTTTTCTACCCATAATCTTGTAGGTTAAGTATGTGAAAATTATTTTTCAACCTATATAAGAGACTGTGCTGTCCAGTGCTATGATATTGGCACATGTGCTCGCTATACCCATGTCTCTTAGATTCATTCTTTTCAGTTTTAGTAGATGTTAATAAGTAGATTGTCTTTATAAGTATAAATGAATATATGCTTATCCACTAGAGTTTTATCTGTCATACATTTAGTGTTAAAAGATGTATTCATTTTCTGTCGATAGATGGCAGCAATGTACCAAATCTCACGTAACGATAGTCGACCTGGTGAAAAAGTTATCTGTATGCTAAATACCATGTTCTCTTAATAGTACATGAAAATTATTTAAGAAGAACTATAGCATCAATAGAATATGAACAAAAATATTTTAAAAATCCTCCACAGCCAGCCTCAGTCCTTTATTCAGTGAACTAAAGCGTTTCTTCAGTTTGCCCAGCATGGGAGTCTTTGTCATTTTAACTGAATGTCACAATAGATATTGATAAAAATAAAACTCTTTTAAGATAATAGCAATTCAAAACAATACCAGGAAAATGCCCTGTCTTTCAGTAGTGGCTATTAAAAATGGATTAATACATGCATGCAGCTCTCTTTTATTTGTTTAAAAAATTAAAATGACTGGAAAGTGCTTACATCCAGAAACCTTTTATAAGGAAAGAATGGGAGAAAGTAAAGAAAGGAGATTTCCAGATTTAGACACTGAGGACAAAGCAAACGAAGAGAAATGGGCCCATGGGAGACAAGAAAAGCTACAAGACGAGATTGAACTGGAGAGAAATATAATAAATCTAAACAATGCCTCAGACTGCCTATCAGAGCACAAAACATATTTCGGTCAGCTATTGAATTTTCTGTCTATAAAATTATCTGTCACATGTTGAATCACATCAGCTTATTTTTTTCCCTTTCTAAATTAACAGTTCATTATGAATACTTTGGAAATTATACCAGTGTTGAGAATCCAGTTGTGTGGAAGAAATATATTTCCATGTTAAATCATGAGAATTTAAAGAGCAGTGTGAAATTCCTCTACTATGCAACATTTAAAATCTGAAAATAACATTCTGGTAATGAAAATATTTTAGCACTTAATTTAAATGATTTGGAGAGAAGCATGCACCTAAAGAAAAAAAAAGAAAGAAGAAAATAGGGAGAAAGAACTTTTAAGACAGGCAGAGAGAGACAACGGAGACACCTCAAGCTGCCCAATGTACAGCTAAACATGGATGCAGCCCATCGAAGAGAAAGGACTGTTGAGTTAAGGTTCAAAGCAAAACTCCAAAACAACTTACAGATGTGGGATTTATCCATATCAGGGGTAGGTCTTTTAATATTGGCTTACTTAGCTCTTTGACTCTAAAAAATCCTAAGTCCTGTAAATCCTCTAGGGCCTACTATCTAATTATATTGGATATCCTGCAAGTCTCCTCAATAAAAACTACCTTATTACTTAATAGCTGGACTTTGGAGTCTTTGAAGACTAGGTTCTGCTCTGTTGGAAATAAATTTAAAAATGTTGCTTTCCTTTCACTATAGTTCTTAATTTGGACCTTAATTTTCCATCTCATTATTTCACAACCAACAACAATCATGTATTTTCCTAAATGAATGCATTTTCACAAATCCAGCAGTACAGACAGGAATTGCCCCTTTTTCTTGTTGTTTTTTTTTCCCCATATGGTAAATGTCTTTTCTAGTACAACAAAATATGAATTTCATGCTATCGGTCCCACCTGTTTATAATTCTGTTAACTCATAGAAAACTAAATCAACAACAACAACAACAAATCAGGTTTTAGCATTATCCTAAAATAAGAGGTAAAAATAACAGATACAGGGAAGCATACAGAGCATTTGAAAACTACTAAGCTTTGGCACAAATTTCAAATTGTCTATTAGTCATAAATTTGAGTTTTTAAATTTATATTTTCTTTAAGTAAATCTGCAGGTTAAAATGTACCAAAAATATCTTAATTGCTACTGCATGAAGAGGAGATGATAGCAGTGATTCTTTTTGGAAACTATTTTATTTTTGATAAATAATATTCTGAAAAGCAAAACCTTAAAAAAATGTTGTTTGTTCTTTGAAATTGATTACTCAGTTGAATAAAAAATAAGATTCAAATTGAATATTGTGTAACATGTATCTTTAAACAGTGTCTCCCTAAACTACCTAAGGGGAAAAATAACTGATAGATGTTATACCTACATTGAAATATTTTTGGGGGAGAAAATTCTAAAAATATTTTTAGAAAAGAATTTTAAGGGCATTTATTGCAATTTTGAGTCCTGTTGTTATTTTGAGCTAGAAACATGATCAAACTTCTTACTGAAATCACTGATATAAAAATACTAGTGGAATTTTTTTGATTACTCTTTGTCACTTTAAAAATAATTAGAAAGGTGAAGATCTACTCCTATTAGGAAAATATAAAATTCTTTCAAGACAATTCTTACACCCAGTTCCATAATCTTCTAGTGTTAACTTCTGGTACAAATAAAATCAAATGACAAAATGTACTTTCTGAGTGCACTGTTAATCACTAGACACTCAACAGTGCAACTATCTAATGTAAATTATTTCTGAGATGACTGTGTCCAGGTAAGTCACCCCCCAAATATGTGTTTTATTTTATCACCCTATTAAATGAAAAAATAATCGCTCTCCTTTAACAAATGGGAAGGGATACTGAAGTGAAAGTGGTACAGTATATATGACCAAATATCCTTGTACTAGAGCTAGTGTATTCATCAGACTGCAAATAAAATGATTGCACAAATGTTTAAATGTCTTCTTTCCATTAACAGAAATGATGAAGTCCCCAGAAAGCTAAATGTTTAAAAGTTGGGGGGGGGGGAGGGCAGATTCTAATCTAAAATGCATAGTGTATACTGCTGCATATCTCAGAAAGCTGTTACAGTGACTGCAAAACAGAAATGGTGAAGTGTACAGTGTGCTTTTCGGAAGCCAGGGTGGTTGAAATTAAAGTGCCAAGAATCAGCCATGTGATATGTGGTCCACCTTTACAGGAGGGAAAGAAGGAGGGGGAATTCTAGCATTAAAAAGTCATCACAGCCGTATGAGGTATTAAAAACTGTTAATTAAAAAACATATAAAATTATAGTTCATATGGTTCTGTCTTTGAGAATTTAGATGTAGACTATAGTTCTATAGAAAACTCCTAAGAGTTACCAATAGAAGCCAGGAATATTCTGACCCTGAAATTAAGATCTATTTTTGCATTCTCATTTGTTGCTGTATTCATTAGTGTTACAATTCTATCATGAAAAATATTCTTACATAAAATGCATATATAATAAAGTTATAACATCATTTCTGTTGATTTTTATAGTAATATATATACTTTAACATTGTCTACAAGAAATAATCCTGTATTACAAATACTTTCATTGTTTCTTGCCCATGCCATAGTTATTTTTTATATTAAATTTAATGGGTAATTCATAAACATTTATCAACAAGTGAATTGTATAATTTCTTCCTAAAAATGAAAGACTCCCCAGCCAGCACTACATGGTCAAGAGGTATATTAGAGAGACCCTTCCTTCCTAATTCTAACATCCATATCCCCTTGTACAATAACAAACCAGTTAAATCTGCTATTGGGTTCATAACAAAAATACATCAACAGGTCAGTAGTTCTATTTTTTTTCACAATCTCTTACAAAATAGGTTGGGCATACTCATTTTGCCAATGACAAATTACTTCTGCAACTACTTGGTGTCTCAAGAATTTTTCCTACAAATGATTTGAATTTGGGGTCTCAGTCTTTCACTTTTTTCTCATCATTGCTCTAATTTTCTATTCCGTAGTAAAATATTTACATAAACTGTTTAGCTAGTGATTCTTTTAGTTAAAAGACATTTAATACAATGGATTCCTTACCACTGGAGGTTTTTCATGGTAATTGCTGGAGATTCCTTGTTATTACAACCATGCATTCTAATTCTGCCTAATGAGCCAATTCTAGTGATAAAGAAAACCCCAGGGTAGAGTGAAGGCTGTCACTTTTGGAAAAACAAATGGTATAAAGGACACCTGAAGCCCAAGGTTTGGAATGGAGAGCATGAGGTAGAAGGAGGTTTTATTTTTGCTCACAATAGACATCAGCATAAGCTAAATGGTAAACTCCCTGAGAGATTATAATTGCAATATTTCTGACAAGATGGGGTGTGACATTAAAAACTCTTGTTAGTCTGAAAGGATGAAAACACAAAAGTAGTTTCTGTGGCTTAGAAGGTACACAAGAGAGTTTTGTTTATCTAGGTCATAGGTCATAAGAGAAACATTTTTCCATCTATTGACAGACATTTTGAATATGGTAATATGAGATATAAGAGGAAGGAAACAATCATTTTGGGGACATTTACTGTGTGTTAGAATCACTGTATATACTTTCATTTAATGATCACAACAATCTAAAATAGGAATTTATATCCCTTTTTAAATATTAAAAAACTAAGATTTAGAGAGATTAATTGCCCTCAGAGATATAACTCAAAGGGACAAGGCTGAGATTTGGGAATTGGGTTTCTCTGACTACAATATTTAGCTCTTTTCATGCTGTCACATACTCACTTTGTTTTATACAGTGTTTTTGTAGAGAGATGAACCAGATACATGGGAAATAGACAAAAGACTCAGCCAGTGGCATTTACCTGGAGCATTTCGGTCACGGATGGTTAACGAGGAGAGAGTAGTTGAGTCGTGTCAAGAACTAGAGATGATTTGTCAGGCAAAAAAGATGGTCAGAGAATTCCATCGTAAGGAATAGGAAAGGCTCTGGTATGTGAGACACTCATGAAAAATTCAGCATGAATGGATCTCAGGGAATAGGAGAAGCCTGTTGATAGAAGTGAAGCTAGAGAGATAGGTTGGAACTAGAACTGAAAGAGCCTTATTGCCCAGGGATAGGATGGCCAAATAATTAATATTAAAGAAAATTACTAATATATAAACAAAAACATAGTCACCAGCTATATGATTAAATATTTTCCATCCATCAGTTTTCTTCCTCTGGGAGTAGCATATAGTCAAATATTTTATTTTATTTTAATTTTTTAATATTATATTGAAGTATAGTTGATTTACAATGTGTTAATTTCTGCTGTATAGCAAAGTCATTCAGATATATATATATATATATTCTTTTCCATTAAGTTTTATCACTGGGTATTAAATATAGTTCCCTGTGCTATAGAGTAGGACATTTTGTTTATCTTCCTCTTGGAGGAGTAGCACATAGTCAAGTATTTTAGACCATTTTACACTCTCAACTCATAACTGAGAATATTGAGAGATTCATAAAAGTAATGTATTTTCTCAATGTCTTAAAGTTACTTTTGAAGGAGCATGGTCTAAAATCCAGATCTTATAACTCCATAACTTCTCCATCATGCTATGTATTTTTGCTGCTTTTTGACATATGCTGAAACATGTGTTAGCATATAAATATGAACATGGTCTTTGACATATTACACCTGCAGATATAGATGAAAATAACTAAGGTCTATTCTAGAATTATAATATTTCAATTTGCCCAAAAAGAAATGCCAAATGCTCTGTATTCATCTTGCTACTTACTTTAAAACTCCCATGGATGCGTGGTAGGAGCTCTACGGCAAAGCCAATTCCTGGAGATAAAATGGAATGATAACTATTGTCAGTGATCCTTAGAAAATGGCCTGGCAAGTGGCCCACATCAGAGCAGAAAATGAGGACTTTGGAGGTTCACCTCCTGAGGTAGGAAGGCAGGAGGGAACCTGGTTGTTGTTGTTGTTTTTAATTTGTGTCTTAAAAACTGACAGGTTTTGGGACTTCCCTGTGGTCCAGTGGTGAAGAATCCACCTTCCAATGCAGGGGACGCGGGTTTGATCCCTGGCCGAGGAACTAAGATCTCACACGCCACAGGGCAACTAAGCCGACACGCCACAACTACTGAGCTCACTGGCCTTAACTAGAGAGGCTGCGTGCCGCAAACTACAGAGCCCATGTGCCCTGGACCCCGTGCGTCACAACTAGAGAGAGAAAAACCTGCATGCCACAACTAGAGAGAAGCCTGTGTGCCACAACCAAGAGCCCGCACACCACAACGAAGATCCCACATGCCTCAGGGAAGACCCTGCGGGCCACAACTAAGACCCGACACAGCCAAAAAAGAAAAAGAAACCTGACACGTAGCCTCCAGGTAAGGGAGAAATGTCCAAGGGTCCTCCTAATACAGAGAGAAAGTTTTCTGCCACTACCTAAAGGGAAGTAGAAAGTTAAGAATACTATTTAGTAGGAGATACCTAAGGGCTGGCCAAGTTCTGTGAAATTTGAGAACAGCTATATATGACTTTCTGTTTCCAGTACCCACATTTTAAATTCCTGTCTGTTATCCTAAGGCATTTAGTTATAATCTGATTGTAGTTAACGTGTGGGGAAGTGATAGAAGAGACTAATGTCAATATTTAATATGCCAATTTGAAATAATATCAATAGGAAAAAACAGTATGAAAGAGATAAAAGGTCTTTCTTTTAAGGGAGGTGATTGCAATATGAAAACAGATGAGTATTTAAAAGGGGAGCTGTGAGGAGATAAGCTACATTGAGTTGAATTTGTGAATTCCAAAATCTCCCAATTGGAGACTTCCAGAAACATCTGGGGAAGGAAATCTAATAAAATATCCAACTCCTACCACTTAAGCGGAATGTGGGTTTAAAGGGTGTGTGACATAAAAATCTGGCTAAATCTGGGTTGCATGTTTACCAGAATAATGTTTAAGGAAGATAACAGGTCAAATAAGTGTGATAGGGTTACAAAATTAATTATAAAATTCTAAGATATGCAGAGAAAATGAAGTTTCTGTATTTTTCTGTAACAGATTGATCTTATACTTCACAAGCATGGCAGGGGGTGGGGTGCAGGGGAGATCAGAGAGTTGAAGCTGATAATCTCCATTGTGTCCAAAAATCTAAACATCCCTTTGGATATTCAGTTGCTTGGAAGACTTGATCTTTCAGAATCCCATCCCTTCTTTCTGTTTCAATCTGACGTAATATGTGGGTACAGATTAGATAGATGGGCGGTGATGATAAGCGTGGCATATGAGACGTGACATGGGTTGTCCCTTAAAACCAC
This sequence comes from Aethalodelphis obliquidens, assembly GCF_003676395.1. Lineage (NCBI taxonomy): Eukaryota > Metazoa > Chordata > Mammalia > Artiodactyla > Delphinidae > Aethalodelphis > Aethalodelphis obliquidens. The sequence continues at coordinate 34,442,288 of NW_020837959.1, read as the reverse complement.
TAGTTGACCATGGATGTGTAACAACTAGCCCATCAGGAAACATGCTTATATCCACTGCCTTAGACCATAACACTGGCCATTCACTCTACTGTTGAAGTTCCTGTATAAGTAGTCATTTCATTTCAACTCAGTGCTTTTGTTAGTTTATTGACCCTTTTAATTCACTTCCACATTCCCTCACAAGTCAGGAGAAAACCCAGGATCCCTTGGACACCATTCACATGCCCATGTGTCTACCTACTACTCATAGCCCCTCAGCACTCTCATAACAATGTCATGTTTGACTTAGATGAAGGTTACAACTACCAAGTTGACTTTTATATCTATGGAAAAACAAATTTTAAGTTCTAAAATAATTGGGGAATGCAACTTACCAAATATAGGACTATCTTTATTTGCCTTTAATCATAAATAAAAATTTTATATAAATAATTATATATTTAAAATACTGATAGTATAGAAAAAAATGAATGTTTTTTCTGAGTTATAATGGCATTACATTTTTAAATATAATTGATCTTAGTTATTTTAAGAGGGGAAATATTCTTACATGACAGCTTATTAAAATTGTTTCTCTTTTCTTTTAAAAAATTTAGTAATGACAAGATAGCTAATTTATAGAACACTGAGTGGAAACTATAGTATAGAAGTACTACAGATTTATATGGGTCTTAGTGTGAGTATGCATACTGGTACCACAGTAAGAAGTTTACAAGGATTGTATGATATAATTCTCACAACGATCGATTAGGTAGCTTTGATTTTATCCTTCATATTATAGATGAAGAAATACAGGCACCAGAAATTTAAATAAGTTTATCAAAGTCTCAGTGATACCAAATATTAGTAGGATTCAATCTTAGGCATTTTGACTTTGCAACACATCAATATAAATTTATATTTATGCTTGTTTTTTTGTGGGCTTTTAAAATATAATGGTTGATACAAGATTCAAATATTACAGAAATGCTAACATAGGATTAGCATATTATTCTTAATTCTTAAAAGATGAAATTTGAAAAGCAATCTAAAATTATTATTAGCTAGCACACAGCATTTTATTCATGCTATTCATGTTTATTTGTCTATGTAATTTCTACTTTTTCTGTTTATTTTTCTCAGATGAATTCATTTAGATAAAAACATGGCATTGCTAAATTTAGAGTAAATCAAATAAGGTGTTTATGGTCATCTAACAGGTTGAAAAAGAGCTAAATAATTCAATAGCTACCTCGAAGTATTAAGCTCACAGTAATTTAAAAGGTCTCTTAGTTCAACACAGCCTTAAGATATTACTGATATAATATATTCACATTATTCTGTGTCCCTGAACTTTTTATAAACTAAAATGACTTAAATCACTGTATTATTTAAAAGATCATTTATTTAAGGCTCGGAAAACCTATGTTATCTGCATAAATCTAGGATGTACCAAGATAGTTTGAGAAAGGTGTGTGTACTGGTCTAGAGTAACTATGTTTGTTGCTTAATCTACCTCAATAGTAATAATTTCTAGCTATCTGTTGAACTTGGTACTATGTAAGCCTGGCACAAGAAAATTCTGATTTCTCCAAAACATGGATTATTTTTAATAATTGAAGAGTTGGAATTGTGGCAAGAAGTAAAAATGAAATCCATCCAATTATGATTCTAATGACACATATACTGTTACATTAGCTTAGTGTACATAACTCATAAATCTAAACACTTAATCATATGGCCTTGTAAGGTTGACATTATTTCCCCTCATTTTCAAAATCTTGCTGAACATGAAAACATCACCAAATGGATAGGTTTCAGGGAAAAAATGATACAGCCTGACTTAGAAAGGTAATACAATCCTCACATTTTAAAAAACATATTAGACCTTTGGACATTTGCTAACTTAAATGTTTTAGTATTTGAGAGATCATTTCATTTAGCTATTGAAAATTGAGGTGACTAAGTCTTTGGATATTTAGAAAATAGTCTTAAATATGCAATAGTATAATAACGATAACAGTTTATTGCAACCATTTAATTAAGAGTAACAGCTTTTTCAAACTCTAGAATCCAATCCAAACATAAATGCATGGGATTTGATAACTAGAGAATTGTCTTTGAAAGGAAGGATGACATGATAGCTAATGCATGCACATGGAAACTAATTAGATTTTTTAGTTAATGAATCCCCATTTAAATAAATGTGATTCGATAAATAATGGATCCCCATGGAAATGAATAGAATTGGATGACTAACACACCCCACTGAAATGAATGTGATTCGATAGTTATCGCATCCTCATAAATGTGTTAGATTGAATCCCATTCATTTTAATTGCAATAAATTAAAATAGCTTTTGTTCATGGCCTTTTGGCTAAGACCAAACATTCTGTCCTCTATTTGGGGACTATATTCCAGCCAACCAGACAACTCAGACTTACTGATCTATTAGGTCCCTTCCTTCTGTAACTATATGATCTATAAATTACACATGCCATTCATTCCAGTAGGGATGACTCACTACTAAAACCCATTCATTTCAATGAAGCATTTGATGTCAATAAGACTCTATTAATTTAAATGGAGAATTTTTAGCTACTAAAAATAGAACCATCCAAGTAATGTATTTAGATGCCACTTTTCCAGGAAAAAGTCAAAAGCATATTTGCATATATAAAATTGATTTAGTAATGCATGCTTTTTGTTACATATTACTAAATTCAAATAACTATTTAAATACATTAAAAAGGAATATAATTTATTTTTTTTAAATTTTTTTTATTCTTTTTAAATAACTTTATTTATTTATTTATTTTTAACTTTGGCTGCATTGGGTCTTCGTTGCTGCGTGCAGGCTTTCTCTAGTTGCAGAGAGTGGGGGCTCCTCTTGTTGCGGAGCACAGGCTCTAGTCGCGCGCGGGCTTTAGTTGTGGCATGTGGGCTCAGTAGCTGTGAGCTCGTGGGCTGCAGAGCTCAGGCTCCATAGCTGTGGCGCCTGGGCTCAGCCGCTCCGCAGCATGTGGGATCCTCCCGGACCAGGGCCTGAACCCGTGTCCCCTGCATTGGCAGGCGGATTCTCAACCACTGTGCCACCAGGGAAGTCCCGGAATATAATTTATTAATAAATGTATAACTTACATTTGAACTTGTGGAAATAAAATATGGAAAATAGAATTTTGAAAACAAAGCACATGATTATCAAATATAATAACAATCCACCATGAACAAACCTCTTTTGGAGCATTTATCACATTTACTTAATTATATTTATTTATTTTTATTTTTTCCCATTTGTTTGTGTGTTTGGGGGGTCCAAGACTGTTTTATATACCTGTGTATTCCAAAATTATACAGCATGAGAACATAGTAAAGACTTGATGAATTGGTTGAATAGGTAAATGTACAGATAAATAAATAAGTAAATTAATACTTGAATGATTACAAGATGTCAGGGAAGAAAAAATGTATTGAACATTAAACAGTAATATACTTACAGGGATAAATATGATATTTATGCATATATTCATGTGTGTGTATAATCTTTATTTACTTTTCATAACTACTCCCTGCAATGAATGTTGAGATTTTAAAAATGAGTAAACTGAGTCCAAAATAGAATGAATAAAAGATCCTATGGCCAACAAATTATGGCCAAAACACAGATATTCTAAATAAGAAAGACACTGGATTATTCCTTACACTATGCCTTCCTCACTTAACATGCAAAGTTCTCCTGTAGGAATGCCTTTAATAAATTTGAGAATATAAACAGTTACAACTTGGGGAAAATATACAGTACTAAAAATGAATATTTAAATAAAATGAGTAAAAAAAGCCTTATAATAAAACCTATTTTAAGCACTGGTTTCAAGTATTCAAATTCACAAGATAAAAATACAGAAAGAGTGTGGCTGATTGAAAAGCATAAGAAGTATTACTTAAATGATATGAGTAAAAATACAGTAGTGATATTCAGTTTAGCTAAAGACTTACTAATCTTCCACCATTGCCCTCACACAAATGCAAACATAGACATGGAAATTATGAGAAGGTTCAATAAAATTATCTCGTCAGAATCTTGAAAGAAAAGATAGAGTTTGAAAGTGATTCTTTAGATAGCTTCCTGAAAATTTAAGAAATCCAATCCCTATTTTTCTCTAATTTCTCCTTCTTTCTTCTTCTTTTTTTTTTTTTTTTTGTGGTACGCGGGCCTCTCACTGTTGTGGCCTCTCCCGTTGCGGAGCACAGGCTCCGGACGTGCAGGCTCAGCAGCCATGGCTCACGGGCCCAGCCGCTCCGCGGCATATGAGATCTTCCCAGACCAGGGCATGAACCCGTGTCCCCTGCATCGGCAGGCGGACTCTCAACCACTGCGCCACCGGGGAAGCCCCTCTCCTTCTTTCTTAATGATTTCCTGATAGAATTTAAATTATTTCAAAAAAATATAACTTCAATAATACTTCTATGTTATTAATGCACAAGCAAACACTGGCCAGTAAAAAAGGATGCCATGCATAGGAAATATTTCACACAGAATACAGTTTATTGTTATTATATGCACATTTTACTGAAACGTAATCAGGAAGTCACACAAGAAAGCAATAGCTCTTACCAGAAACAAAATTTCAAGTATATTAAAATAAGTCAGAGATTATAAATATCTTTAGCATATTCACTATACTTTGCACTGATTTAAAAAAACAAATCCCCAAAGAATAGTTTTACCATTGATTTTATGGTAGGTGATTTTAAATTATATTTTCCTATATATAAGATTTACAAAAAAATATATGTACAGATTGTTTTATGTTCTTGTGATAAAAAACATGCTTGATGACTCCCAATTTCCACTGAATACTATCTGTACTCTCAAACATTACATATGAAGACCTTCAATTTTCATTAGCTGCAGAAAAAGTCATTGAATATTCAGAAACAAGAAAGAGTAAAGAAAATAAAGATGGAAATTCCTTTACAAGTACAGGGAAGTAATGTATAAGAAAGTATTTTTTTAACAGAAACTGAACATAACAAGATACCTTTTAATGTGTGGCCCATAAAAGAATTTTTTTTATCTGAGACAATATTCACAAACATAGCTTTCAAATGATTTATGAAGATTTTTTAAAATAAAATAAACTGACCTAATATAAGACATTTGTTTCCAGAAATAATCATGGTATTATAATTACTTACAGCTTTCTGGAATAAGAAAGATCTCTATCAGAAACTTTTTTCACTTGTTGCATCCTCAATTTACTTTAGCCTTTTGAAACTCAGGCCCAAATTTCTTGTTTTCCACCTAATACTACATTTTTCCCACATTATTTTAGAAGTTTAAATATATTTTTTCCTGCTTAACTGAGATATGATTGACATGCAGCACTGTACAACTTTAACGTGTACAGCATAATGATTTGACTTACAGACATCATGAATGATAACCAAAATAAATTTAGTGATATGATAAATGATAACCAAAATAAACAACAAACAATTGTTTTCCCTTGTGATGGGATTAGTATTTACTCTCAACAATTTTCATTTATAATGAAGAGCAGTGGTAATTATCATTATCATGCTGTACATTACACTGCTACTACTTAGTTTTCCTTACAAATGGAAGTTTGTAACTTTTGACAACCTTCATCTAATTCCTCTCCCCCTACCTCCCACCTCTGGTAACCAGAAATCTCTCTTTTTCTATGATTCTGTTTGTTTTTGAAGTATAATTGACCTATAACACTATGTTAGTTCCTGTTACATAACAGTGATTTGATATTTGTATACATTTCAAAATAATCACTATGATACATCTAGCTGTCATCTGTCAGCATAAAAGATATTACATAATTATTGACCATATTCCCCACACTGTACTTTTTATACCAGTGACTTATTTATGTCATAACTGAAAGTTTGTATCTCTTAATCTCCCTTACTTATTCTTTACCTCCTTCCACCCCCCTCCCTCCTGTTACAACCTGTTTGTTCTCTGTATCTATGATGGATTGTGTTTGGTTATGTTTGTTCATTTGTATGAGAGTATTCTTTTTTTTATCATCTTTATTGGAGTATAATTGCTTTACAATGTTGTGTTGGTTTTTGTTTTATAACAAAGTGAATCAGATATACATATACATATATCCCCATATCTCCTCCCTCTTGCCGCTCCCTCCCACCCTCCCTATCCCACCCCTCTAGGTGGTCACAAAGCACCTAGCTGATCTCCCTGTGCTATGCAACTTCTTCCCACTAGCTATCTATTTTACACTTGGTAGTGTATATATGTCCATGCTACTCTCTTCATCCCAGCTTACCCTTTCCCCTCCCTGTGTCCTCAGGTCCATTCTCTACATTTACGTCTTCACCCCTGTCCTGCCACTAGGTTCTTCAGAACAATTTTATCTTTCTTTTTTTTTTAGATTCCATATATATGTGTTAGCATATGGTACTTGTTTCTCTCTTTCTGACTTACTTCACTCTGTTTGATAAACTCTAGGTCCATCCACCTCACTACAAATAACTCAACTTCATTTCTTTTTATGGCTGGGCAATACTCCATTGTATATACGTGCCACATCTTCTTTATCCATTCATCTGTCGATGGACACTTAGGTTGCTTCCATGTCCTGGCTATTGTAAATAGTGCTGCAATGAACATTGTGGTACATGATACTTTTTGAATTATGGTTTTCTCAGGGTATATCTCAGTAGTGGGATTGCTGCATTGTATGATAGTTCTATTATTACTTTTATAAGTAACCTCCATACTGTTCTCCATATTGGCTGTATCAATTTACATTCCCACCAACAGTGGGAGTGTTCCCTTTTCTCCACACCTTCTCCAGCATTTATTGTTTCTAGATTTTTTTGTGTGTGTGGGTGTGTGTTTTTTCTTTTTTTTGGTGCGAGGGCCTCTCACTGCTGTGGCCTCTCCCACTGCGGAGCAACAGGCTCCGGACGCGCAGGCTCAGCGGCCATGGCCCACGGGCGCAGCCCCTCCATGGCATGTGGGATCCCCCGGGACCGGGGCACGAACCCGTGTCCCCTGCATCGGCAGGCGGACTCCCAACCACCGCGCAGCCAGGGAAGCCCTGTTTCTAGATTTTTGATGATGACCATTCTGACCGGTGTGAGGTGATACCTCACTGTAGTTTTGATTTGCATTTCTCTAATGATTAGAGATGATGAGCATCCTTTCATGTGTTTGCTGCCAATCTGTATATCTTCTTTGGAGAAATGTCTGTTCAGGTCTTCTGCCCATTTTTGGATTGGGTTGTTTGATTTTTTTATATTGAGCTGCGTGAGCTGCTTGTAAATTTTGAAGATTAATCCTTTGTCAGTTGCATTCTGAGGGTTGTCTTTTCATCTTGTTTATGGCTTCCTTTGCTGTGTAAAAGCTTTTAAGTTTCATTCGGTCCCATTTGTTTATTTTTTTTTTTCTATTTCTCTAGGAGGTGGGTCAAAAAGGACCTTGCTGTGATTTATGTCATAGAGTGTTCTGCCTATGTTTTCCTCTAAGAGTTTTATAGTATCTGGCCCTAGATTTAGGCCTTTAATCCATTTTGAGTTTATTTTTGTGTATGGTGTTAGGGAATGTTCTAATTTCATTCTTTACATGTAGCTGTCCAGTTTTCCCAGCACCACGTATTGAAGAGGCTGTCTTTTCTCCATTGTATATTCTTGCCTCCTTTATCAAAAATAAGGTGACCATATGTGCATGGGTTTATCTCTAGGCTTTCTATCTTGTTCCATTGATCTATATTTCTGTTTTTGTGCCAGTACCATACTGTCTTGAATACTGTAGCATTGTAGAAGAGTCTGAAGTCCAGCAGCCTGATTCCTCCAGCTCCGTTTTTTATCTCAACATTGCTTTGGCCATACAGGGTCTTTTGTGTTTCCATACAACTTGTGAAAATTTTTGTTCTACATCTGTGAAAAATGCCTTTGGTAGTTTGATAGGGATTGCATTGAATCTGTATATTGCTTTGGGTAGTATAGTCATTTTCACAATGTCGATTCTTCCAATCCAAGAACATGGTATATGTCTCCATTTATTCGTATCATCTTTTTTTTTTTTTTTTTTTTTTTTTGGTATGTGAGCCTCTTACTGCTGTGGCCTCTCCTGTTGCGGAGCACAGGCTCCGGACGCACAGGTTCAGTGGCCATGGCTCGTGGGCCTAGCCGCTCCATGGCATGTGGGATCTTCCCGGACTGCGGCACGAACCCATGTCCCCTGCATGGGTAGGCGGACTCCCAACATTTCGCCACCAGGGAAACCCTGTTTGTATCATCTTTGATTTCTTCATCAGTGTCTTATAGATTTCTTCATACAGGTCTTTTGTCTCCTTAGGTAGGTTTATTCCTAGGTATTTTATTATTTTTGCTTCAGTGGAAACTGGGAGCATTTCCTTAATTTCTTTTTCAGATTTTTCATCATTAGTGTATAGGAATGCAAGAGATTTCTGTCAATTAATTTTGTACCCTGCTACTTTAACAATCGTTGATTAGCTCTAGGAGTTTTCTGGTAGCATCTTTAGGATTCTCTATATATAGTACCATGTCATCTGAAAACTGTGACAACTTTACTTCTTTTCTGATTTGGATTTCTTTTACTTCTTTTTCTTCACTGATTCCAGTGGCTAAGACTTCCAAAACTACATTGAATAATAGTGGTGAGAGTGGACAACCTTGTCTTGTTGCTGGTCATAGTGGGAATGGCTTCAGTTTTTCACCATTGAGAGCGATCTTGGTTGTGAGTTTATCATATATGGCCTTTATTGTGTTGAGGTAAATTCCCTCTGTGTTTACCTTCTGGAAGGTTTTTATCATAAATGGGTGTTGGATTTTGTTGAAAGCTTTCTCTGCATCTATTGAGATGATCTTATGGTTTTTCTCCTTCAATTTGTTAATATGGTTTATCACATTGATTGTTTTGCATATATTGAAGAATCCTTACATTCCTGGGATAAACCTACACTTGATCATGGAGTATGATCTTTTTAATGTGCTATTGGATTCTGTTTGGTAGTGTTTTGTTGAGGAGTTTTGCATCTATGTTCATCAGTGATATTGGCCTGTAGTTTTCTTTCTTTGTGACATCTTTGCTTGGTTTTGGTATCAGGGTGATGGTGGCTTCGTAGAATGAGTTTGGGAGTGTTTCTCCCTCTGCTATACTTTGGAAGTGTTTGAAAAGAATAGGTGTTAGTTCTTCCCTAAATGTTTGATAGAATTCACCTTTGAAGCCATCTGGTCCTGGGTTTTTGTTTATTGGAAGAATGTTAATCCCAAGCTCAATTTCAGTGCTTATGATTGGTCTGTTTATATTTTCTGTTTCTTCCTGGTTCAGTATTGGAAAGTTGTGCTTTTCGAGGAATTTGTCCATTTCTTCCACGTTATCTATTTTATTGCACAGTGTTGCTTGTAGTAATCTCTCATGATCCTTTGTATTTCTGCAGTGCCAGTTGTTACTTCTCCTTTTTCATTTCTAATTCTATTGATTTGAGTCTTCTCCCAGTTTTTCTTGGTGAGTCTGGCCAATGGTTTATCAATTTTGTTTATCTTCTCAAAGAACCAGCTTTTAGTTTTATTGATATTTGCTACTGTTTCCTTCATTTCTTTTTCATTTATTTCTGATCTGATGTTTATGATTTCTTTCCTTCTGCTAACGTTGGGGTTTTTTTGTTCTTCTTCCTCTAATTTCTTTAGATGTAAGGTTAGATTGTCTATTTGAGTTGTTTCTTGTTTCTTGAGATACGATTGTATTGCTATAAACTTCCCTCTTAGAACTGCTTTTGCTGCATCCCATAAGTTTTGGGTCATCATGTTTTCATTGTCATTTTTTTCTAGGTATTTTTTGATTTCTTCTTTGATTTCTTCAGTGATCTCTTGGTTCTTTAATAGTGTATTGTTTAGCCTCCATGTGTTTGTATTTTTTACAGATTTTTTCCTGTAATTGATATCTAGCTCCATTACTTTGTGATCAGAAAATATACTTTATAGGTTTTCAATTTTCTTAAATTTACCAAGGCTTGATTTGTGAACCAAGATATGATCTATCCTGGAGAATGTTCCATGAGCACTTGAGAAGATAGTGTATTCTGCTGTTTGTGGATGGAATGTACTATAAATATGAATTAACTCCATCATGTTTAATGTACAATTTGAAGTTTGTGTTTCCTTATTTATTTTCATTTTGGATGATCTGTCCATTGGTGAAAGTGGGGTGTTAAATTCTCCTGCTATGACAGTATTACTGTTGATTTCCCCTTTTATGAGTGTTAGCATTTGCCTTATGTATTGAGGTGTTTCTATGTTGGGTGCATAAATATTTACAATATTTACAATTGTTATATCTTCTTCTTGGATTGATCCCTTGATCATTATGTAATGTCCTTCTTTGTCTCTTGTAATAATAGTCTTTGTTTTAAAGTCTATTTTGTCTGATATGAGAATTGATACTCCAACTGTCTTTTGATTTCCATTTACATGGAATATCTTTTTCCAACCCCTCACCTTCAGTCTGTATGTGTCCCTAGGTCTGAAGTGGGTCTCTTGTAGACAGCATATATATGGCTGTTGTTTTTGTATCCATTCAGCTAGTCTATTTCTTTTGGTTGGAGCATTTAATCCATTTACATTTAAAGTAATTATCAATATGTATGCTCCTATTTCCATTTTGTTAATTGTTTTGGGTTTGTTATTGTAGGTATTTTCCTTCTTTTGTGTTTCCTGCCTAGAGATTTCCTTTAACATTTATTGTAAAGCTGGCTTGGTGGTGCTGAATTCTCTTAGCTTTTGCTTGTATGTAAAGGTTTTAATTTCTCCATCAAATCTGAATGCAATCCTTGCTGGATAGAGTAATCTTTGTTGTAGCTTTTTCCTTTTTATCACTTTACATATGTCCTGCCACTCCTTTCTGGCTTGCAGAGTTTCTGCTGAAAGATCAGCTGTTAACCTTATAGGGATTCCCTTGTATGTTATTTGTTGTTTTTCCCTTGCTGCTTTTAGTATTTTTTGTTTGTTTTAATTTTTGACAGTTTGATTAATATGTGTCTTGTCCTGTTTCTCCTTGGATTTATCCTGTATGGGACTCTGTGTGTTTCCTGGGGTTGATTGACTATTTCCTTTCCCATATTAGGGACGCTTTCAACTATAATCTCTTCAAATATTTTCTGAGTCCCTTTCTTTCTCTCTTCTTCTTCTGGGACCCCTATAATTCCAATGTTGGTGTATTTAATGTTGTCCCAGAGGTCTCTGAGACTGTCCTCTTTTCATTTTTTTCTTTATTCTGCTTTGTGGTAGTTATTTCCACTATTTTATCTTTCAGTTCACTTATCTGTTCTTCTGCCTCAGTTATTCTGGTATTGATTCAATTTAGAAAATTTTAAATTTCATTTATTGTGTTGTTCATCACAGGTTTTTTTTTTTTTTTGTGCTTTAGTTCTTCTAGGACCTTGTTAAACGTTTCTTGTATTTTCTCTGTTCTATTTCCAAGATTTTGGATCACATTTACTACTACTATCACCTTTGGATTACTCTGAATTGTTGTTCAGTAGACTGCCTATTTCCTCTTCATTTGTTTTGTCTAGTGAGTTTTTACCTTGCTCCTTCATCTGCTATGTGTTTCTCTGTCTTCTCATTTTGCTTAACTTACTGTGTTTGGGGTCTCCTTTTTGCATGCTGCAGGTTCATAGTTCCCACTGTTTTCACTGTCTGCCCCCAAGTAGCTAAGTTTATTTCAGTGGGCTGTGTTGGCTTCCTGGTGGAGCAGACTGGTGCCTGTGTTCCGGTGGATGAGGCTGGATCTTGTTTTCTGGTGGTCAAGACCATGTCCAATGGTGTGTTTTTGGGGTGTCTGTGACCTTATTATAATTTTAGGCAGCCTCTCTGCTAATGGGTGGGGTTGTGTTCCTCTCTTATTAGTTGTTTAGCATATGGTGTCCAGCACTGTAGCTTGCTGGTCATTGAGTGGAACTGGGTCTTAGTGTTGAGATGGAGATCTCTGGTAGAGTTTTCATTGTTTGAGCTGGGAGCTCACATGGAGCTGGGAGTTCTCTGGTGGACCAATGTCCTGAACTCAGCTCTCCCACCTCAGAGGCACAGGCCTGAATCCCAGCTGGAGCACCAATACTCTGTCACCCACATGGTTTTTAGGGCTGTTCTTGGGGCCACATGCTGTGGAGTTACTATATGTCAATAATTCCTGCTAGTGTTGGAGGTTCTCCTGCAGAGGCGGGGGGCTGCTCTCACTCACCCCAGAGAGAAGGACACTGGCAGCAGAATTTCTGGGAAGTATTCCTTGGTATGAGCCCTCCAGGAGTCCTCCATTAGCCCCACCAAAAAGCCTGTAAGAGAGTATTCTTAAGGACACAAATTTACTGTAAAGTGGGAAAGGAAATTATCAGCAAACTAACAAAATCTTTCAAAAATAATGCCATTAGGGTTGTTATAAAACATGTTACATTATGTGGACATACTTAGCTGGAACTTCCTATGTGACTAATTTTGCCCCAGACAGATCGTATGGCATCACCAATTAGTTTAATATTTTGATGATAATGATAATAAAACATGCTGTTAAAAAATAAATCAGATGAAAAGCTTTGTTTTTTCAAAAATAGTCAGTGTAGCATGGTGCATAGGAGTGTGTACTCTGGATTTAGTGTTAAAACTCTAGCTTTGCCATTTATCTTTATTGTGACTCCTGGTGGGAAACTACCCTCTGTAGCCACAGTTAATTCATGTGAATTTCTCTATGAAAGAGGAATAATGATTATACCTATTTCATATCATTATTACATTAATTGATTTTTTTAAAGAACCACTTAGAACAGTGCTTTCCATGTAGTAATCACTATATAAGTGACTTCTAAATATATTTTTGAAGCATGTTATACCTAATTTAGGGAAACAGAAAAATCCCTTAAAACTGGATTTATCTTTAACTAAAAATAAATTACATTGGAATGGATGTTAAAAACCATACTGACGAGAATAATATTACTTTATCTATTCAAGTAAGATACTGGGAAGTTGATTCTGTATTTTGCCCCTGGCACATGACTGAAGAGTGCTTTTGAACCCTAAATTATCCAACATTTATATTGATTAAATTTATTGACTGATTAATATCCTGGGTAAATAAAGATATAATAATCAGAGAAGTAATCATTTTTCATGGAAAGCCAGAAGAAGACACATTCTATTAGAAAGATTATTTTATATTAGAACAGAAACTTCTCAAGATCATTTCTCACTCTTTATGTCACCTTGATTATTCCTTACCTGTCAAAAAATTTAAGTGGTTATGCAGCTGTGAGTTGAATTTCTTTATATTGAGAGTTACTTTATTTTATTTCTATCCAGCAATGACAGACATGGCACCATGTTGTCTATGGTTTGTGATTTAACTCTAGTGAGTTTTATGGAGAGCATTTAGACTAATGGTATAAACACGGTGCTGTTATTTTAGGAAATAGTGGACACTGGAAAAAGTGTTGAGTAAATGGAAACATACCAGTTGGTAGTTTGGTTTTGATAACATCATTTAGCTTAAAGTGGAAAATTGTTATTTTACACTAGAGGGGATTTCTGATTTTAATTTAGCCTTCCCAAAAAGGTGAGAAGCTTCATTAAAGATATCCCTCTGTTCATTAATTAATTGATAAGCTGTTGTAATAAAGTGCTTAGAGGAGTGCTTGTCATTAGGAATTTCTCTAGAGGCAATATTTTAAGAACAAACTATCAACTGAGGAATATTCTAAAAGAGTGTTTAATATGCACAAAAAGAAAGGCCAGAGGAAGTTTACATTTCTCGGAAGCTAGGAGAAATAAATTTTAAAATCTCAAGGTAATTCGATACTTAAGCCATGATTCCCATGAATTTAATAAATAGTTTAATAGCACACAAGAGATATGGGTAATTGTTTAATAGGCATGTTTATATTAAATATTTATACATAATTTTAAAAATATTTTTTAATACTGTAAATGAAATAGGTATTTTAAAAAAGTAATTAGAAACATCTTTCTTTCACTTTGCTTTTTTTTTTTTTCTTTTGGTCTCTTACAGCAGTAGACTTTGTAATATTGCTTGGCTTTGCCCAACATATTCCTCACCCTCTTTTCCACTCCTGTTCCTTTTCTGCCCCACACACAGATTTTCAGTTGTTATGGGGCTAGTTGTGATGCATTTTTTTTTTTTACAGAACCTATTCACATTCTCTAGGATCAGTTGTCCTTGGACCCACAGAACACTTTATTATCACTAGAGTTTGAGAGGCAGTCAGCAGTCACACACACAGGTAAATATATTACATGACTGACTCTGGAATAACAGAGTGAGGAACACAGATGACTTTCCACCAACATTTTACTGGAGAAAATTATACTAAAATGCAAGCATTTAAAGTTTCTAGAAATTGCCTAGGGGTATACAGCAAATGGGAAAACATTCATTCAAAAAAATGTACTAAATCTAAGTAAGAGAAGCAAGATTGTGGTATTAGAACCATGACTAGCTCCCCTACATAAATTCTTCCATTTATAACAACTATCCCTGGCCCTCTTTCTCCAATCAAGAAGATGGGGATCTCTTTCTCTCCATGTCCCAGTCTTGGGCTACATTTCACCACAGATTGGGCAGGTTGCTGGTGTTTTTCACCTATCTCAGTCCCCTGTTGCAGAAGCTCTATTCTGGGCAGACACAGCTGAAATGCCTAGAATAACTTTCTTCAACCCAGGCCTGAATTTTTGGGCATAAGTTCTACTCACGGTGTAGTAGGCAGGAGCATTTGACCCTGAACACTCAGAAACCAGCTAGCACTTATGATGGATGTGCCAAGCAGGAGGAGCAAGCCAAGAAATCTAGGACATATCCAACCAATCTTGTTCATAGAGCAGGTACGTCTCTCCAGGGTAAGGGGGATGCAATCCTCACTCTTGTGAAGTAGTCCAGAGATTCTGCCAGAGAGAGAAATCATAGGATCAAACCTTCACAGCTCTGCTTGAGGGTAATGATTTCATTTGGAACAGAGCATGAAGAGTTCCATGCCTTGAGGTATTTTTCAAAATAATGGAGAGAAATAACGAGGGCAGTTTTAGCTCCTTGATACTATAGATACAAGTGAAAAGGCAGAACAATAAGAAGTCTAACAAAGAGAACCAAGGAAAAAGACAGCCAAGAAGACTCATCCTGAGATCACAGTCACTGGGATTAGGAAAATAGTATACAACGCTAGGGTAACACGAATTCAGTATCATCCAATGTATAACATGCAGAATACGTGAAAACATTCCACAAACTGCATACAGATCAATCAATAAAGAGTGGAATCCTCACTGGAGATAAGGGTTCATGCATAACCTCTGATCAAACACTGACTGAAAATAAGTGACACTGACCAGGAGTGATTCCATAGAAACCAGGCTTAAAAAAAAATCACATGAATTCTTGGATGTCTGTAAACTTATGAGAAAGCCTAAAGCTGCACCTTTTTGAGAGTGATGAGAGAGAAAAAATTCAAGCTACTAGTATTTTGTTAAATAAGTGGCAAAAATATAAATTCAAACTGTGATAGAAACACCCAACACCCACCAAACAACAGCACACACACATCTAGTGGTAAAGCACAATAATCTAACTGACCATCAAGGTTTAAGCACAACTTTTGTCCATTATGTGGCTTATACTGACCCAGGAGTGATGCGTAGGTAGCCAGTCTAAAAGATGAGAACAAACAAACAAAAATATATGAGTGGAGACTGCAAAACTACACATTTCAGGAGAAATTGACTTCACAGAATTATTTCAGCCATGTCACTAAATATAGTAAGTGACTAAGTAAACAATAACAACATCAACACCTTGGTGAGGAGATCAGTATCCAGAGTAGCTAATATATTACCTAAAATGTCCAGTTTTGAACAAAAATTATGACACATAATATTTTTTAAAAGGTAAAGTAAAGAAAAAGAAAAAAATTCAATAGAAATTTCTTTTGAAGGAGTCCAGATGTTGGACTTCTCAGAGAAGAAAGTCCCCAAAGCAATTATTATACTATTGTATTTTCATAAATATGTTCATAAAAATGAGATCATGCCCAAAGAATTAAGGAAGATGTAATGAAAATATCTTATCAAATAAAGAATATCATTAAAATATACAAATGTTATAAAAGAATGAAATGGAAATTCTGGAGTTGAAAAGTACAATAGCTGCACTGAAAAATTCACTAGAAGAGCTTAACAGTAGTTTGAACTGACAGAAAGAAGAATCAACAAAGATAGATTGATAGATATTACATAGTTTGAAAAGCAGAGATTAAAAAAAGGAAAAAAAGAAAAAGCCTCAATGAAATATGTGATACCATTAAGCACACCCACATATTTATAATGTGAGTAATAGAAACAGAGAAGAGAGAAAAATGCAGGAAAATATTTGAAGAAATAATAGCTGAAAACTTGTCAAATTTAATGAAAAACACTTATATAGCAAATTTAATGAAAAACACTATATAGCAAAGAAACTAAAAAACTTCCAAGTAAAATAAACACGAAGAGATACACATCCAAACACATCAAATTCAAAATGTGAAAAGACAAACCAAAAATATCTTGAAAGTGGTAAGAGAAAAACAACTCATTATCTACAAGCAAAGCCCAATAAGATTATAAGCTGACTTATCATCAGAAGCAATGAAAACCTAAAGAATTAGTATGAAATATATTCAAAGTGTCAAAAGTGAAACACTGTCAGTCAAGAATTCTATATCCAGTAAAACTACTTTTCCAAAATGAAGGGAAAAGAAAACAAAACAAAATAAAAAAAAGGTTATGTAATGTGTTTCCAGCAGGCCTGGCCTACCTGAAATACTAAAGGAAGTTCTCTAGGCCGACACTTAATGACACCAGATAGTAGTTTGAATATACAGAAAAATAAAGAACACTGATAAAGGTAATTATGCTGATATATATATATACATATGATATTATAAAAGACAGAATAATTATGTATTACTTATACTTTTTTTCTCTTAAGAAGCAATTTCATAAAATAATACAATATATGATTGTTTTATTGGTATTTTAGCATATATATGTAATATATTTAATAATTAGAGCACAAAATATACGGATTTGAGAAAACCTGTACCAAAAGGTAACTGAAATCCAGTGGAAAAAATTAAAAAATGGTAATTAGGAAGCTTGATATAAAAACTCTATTAACACACACTTGCTTTTCCTCTATTCTTTCAGCTTCTTTAAAAGAGATAATATAAAGACATAATTATAAGAATGTATTCTTGGGTTTGCAATATGTATAGACATAATATGTTTAATGATCACAGTACAAGGGTGGAGCCAAAGGAGCTATATAGGAGTAAAGTTTCTATACTTTACTGGAAGTAAGTTAGTATAAAATAGTTTTTGACACATTGAGAATACTGTAAGCTTTAGAGAATAAATTAAATCACTAAGAAAACTATAGAACATTGATGAAAGAAAGTTTAAAACACACAAATAGGTAGAAAGACATTACATGTTCATGGACTAGAAGAAATAATATTGTTAAAATATCCTTACTACCCAAAGCAATCTACAGATTTGGTGCAATTTCTATCAAAATCCTAATGGCATATTTTACATAATAATAAAAAAATAATTATATGGAACTGCAAAAGATCTAAAATAACCAAAACAATTTTGAGCAAGAAAAAAGCTGCAAGCAATCATGCTTCCAGATTTCAAAATGTATTACAAACATACAGTAATCAAAACAATGTGATACTTGCATAAAAGCAGACATATAGACCAATGGAACAGAATAAAGAGGCCAGAATTAAACCCTTCTATATGCATGTGATTAACTAACCTTTGAGAAGGGTACCAAGAATACAAAATGGGAAAACATTATCTGTTCAACAAATTGTGTTGAAAAAATTGTATATCCATATGCAAAGAATATAACTGGACCCTTATACCATACCCCAAAATCAACTTAAAATGGATTAAAGACTTAAATGTCAGATGTGAAACTGTAAAACTTCTAGAAGAAAACAAAGGGAAAAAGCTCTTTGACCTTGCCTTAGCAATTATTTCTTGGATGTGATACCAAAAGCACAGACAACAAAAGCAAAAAATAGACAAATGGAGTTATATTAAATTAAAGATTTCTTCACAGGAAAAGAAATAATCAACAAATTTAAAAGGCAGCCAGTGGAATAGGAGAAAATATTTATAAACCATATATCTGCAAAAGGGTTAATATCCAAAATGTATAAGGAATTCCTACACCTCTATAGCAAAAACAAAACCAAGTAATCTTATTAAAAAATAGGCAAAAGTCCTGAAATGACGTCTCTCCAAAGAAGATAAACAAATGACGAACAGGTTAATGAAAAGGTACTCAACAACATCAGGGAAATAAAAACTTAAACCAACTGCAATGAAATATCACCACACACCTGTTAGAATGGCTATAATCAAACAAACAAACAAACCAAAAAACCAAAAGATATAAAGTATTAAAGAGAATATGGAGAAAAGAGAACTCTCACACACTGTTGGTGAGAATGTAAATTGGTACAGTCAGTATAGAAAACAGTATGGTCCTTGAATAATTAAAAATAGAACTAACATATGATCCAACAACCACCCTTCTGGGTATTTATCCAAAGGAATTGAAAATAGGATCTCCAAGGGATATCTGCAACCCTGCCTTCACAATAGCCATGACATGGAAAAAAGGTAAATGTCCACTGATGGGTAAATTGGGAAAATATTGGATTTATATAAAATGGAATATTATTCAGCCTTAAAAAGAAACATCTTGTAATTTGTGACAAAGTGGATGAACATTATGCTAAAGAACATTATGCTAAGTAAAAATAAGCCAGTCACAGAAGAACAAATACTATGTGATCCTACCCATATGAGAAATTTAAACTATTCAAATTCATGAAGCAAAGAATAGAATGATAATTAACAGGGGCTTGGGGGACAGAGAAACATAGAAGCCATGGTCAAAAGGTACAGTTTCAGTTATACAATATCAATAAGTCCTAAAGATCTACTCTATTGTATAGTCCATAGTAAATATTGTATTGTATAATTAAAAGTTTTCTAAGAGGATACCTTTTCTAAGTGTTCTTATCAACACAAAAAATAAATAAATAAAGCAGGAGGAAACTTTTGGAAGTGATTAATATGTTTATGGCATATATTGTGGTGATGGCTTCAAGGGTATATACATGTCTCCAAACTCATGAAATGTATATATTAAACATGTATAGTTTTAGTATGTCACTCATACTTCAATAAAGCGTTTTTATTCATCAGTTGCATATATATATATATATACTATACATTTATATAATGAAGAATCCAAAATTGAAACTAAGAAAACCATTCAATTTACAATATCATTATGAAAATAAAATAATTAAGAATAATTTTAAGTGCAAGCCTCAGGTACTGAAAACTATAAAACATTGTCAAGAGAAATTAAAGAAGACCTACATAAATAGAAAGACACCTCCTTGTTCAAATGGTACCTACTGTAGTAGATACTCTGAAGTGCTTATTGGCATACCCCATGTTTTAGTGATGCAAATCAAAGGGCTCAGAATAAACTTTTTCTTATTATTTCTTTTCATTGGTTTCTAAAGATCCTGTTATAACCATTTGTATGGTAAATGCTGGGAAAATGCGGTGAAGTCCCTGTTTCAGCCCCCCTAAAACTTGATATAGGATGTAACTTGAGAGAAACACTTGCCAGACTCATATTTAGGCCAGGGGTTTTCAACCCTGACACTAATAACATTTTGGACAACATGATTCTTTCTCTAGTGAGGAAACTAGCTTGTTCGTTGTAGAATGTTCAGTCCACTCCTGGCCTTTATCTACTAGATGCAAGTCAAACCCCCTATTCCCCATCGCAGTTTTCCTTTAGCCCACAACTTCAGTTCAGTTGTGACAACCAAAAATGTCTCCAAAAAAAAAAGTCTCCAGACATAGCTAAATGTCTCATTGTTCTTGCCCTGTGTAAAAACAACAATTTATAGACAATGTGAAGAGCTTCTGAATTCATGCTCATTTTGTTGTTTTTAATCTGGGAATCCCTTCCTGTATCTCTAGCTGTAACTTTCTGTTTGTCTGCCGGTACAAAATAAAGTACTACTGCTGCCATTTACTCAGTTTCTGATTTTTGTTCAATTATCTTATTTTCTTCTTAGTTCCTAGGGAAACTATTAGGTCACAAGACAAGGCATTAAACGATGTATTGCTTTATATTATTTTCTACTGATTTATGTTTGTTGACTTTTTCTCCACGGAGACTGTATACTTGTAACCAGGAAATATGTCTTTACAAAGTGCGTTTTCTGTGTGTGATCAACAAAGTTTAAATGCTCACTTAATAAGTGTTAGGTGTTTCCAAGAGTTAAACACACACAAACACACACACACACACACACACACACACAGACACCATAAAGGGGAGAGAGAACCAAGTATCTTAGTAAAAGAACTATAAACAAATTTACCTTGGATGTGGCAATTTACAAAGTACTTTCAATATTCTATGATCATATAGTTTCTGGTGTGTAGTAGGAAACAAATTCACATTTGGTGAATGACACATAACAAACAAAGTCCTACCTGTATAAACTATCTTAAATTTTTTCCTATCTCCTGGCAATACATTTTTTTATCTACTCCAAGTATGCAAGCTACAAGTGAATTTGTTAAAATTCACTTCCATTCTCAACATTTATAAATATAATAGGCAATTTGACTTATGATAGCAGAAATAATGGACATGTGGAAAGGATCAGCTGAGGAAGTGTTTTCAGTGAAATTAAGAAGGATCTAGGCCCTTTCACGAATATTCCACTACTTGAAAGGAAGTTAGTAATTCTGAGATTATAGCATTCATTGGACTTTTTAAAGTTAGGAAACATTTCAAAGGTTAAACAAAGTTATTAAATGGCTCTAGGAGTTCATAAATTAATCACTATAGATATTTTTTTAACAAAGGCACTTTAAAATAAAGCAGAATGATTTGGAATTGTATTGATTTCTTCAGTTAAATGTGCCAATATATATTCCCTTTCACTTTTCATTTAGAGATATAACAAGGAAAATGTTAGTTCTACTGATTGTAATTTTTGATATTAAATTAGAATATTTAAGTAGATCCTAACTGATTTTTGTCCATGAAGAAAAAGTCACTAAAAATGTATTTGAAAGGAAAAGTGTCTGCCCTTATGTATCTAAGGTGGTAGAATAATTTGGAAAAATATAGCACTTGGTGAAATGTGCAAAAACACAGGAGGGTAGAGAAATAAAAACTCTTTCATGACTAATTCTTGAGTTGTGTATAAAATGCATCTTCTGATTTATGGCTTTAAAAGAAATTCTAAGTAAAGCTCCAGTTAATCAGTTATTTCATATAATTGGGAAAATTCTGTAAAATAATGTATTTCATGATGAAGAAATCTCTGGATTTCAAATTTTTGAGGCAACTGAAAGGTGGTAGAAATACAGAAGATGGAGGTGGAGATGGAATGTGGGACCTGATGGAGAGAGACAAAAAGAGCTTCTGTTGTTTGCTTATTTTATTTTATTTTATTTTTTTTGAGTCAAAATGCACTGGGGAAAAGGTGTAGCATGTCAAAATCTAAAAAGTCAGAAGAGGTGAAAAAACAAAGGAATAAGCAGTCACTGTGTCAAGGCAGGGTGAAACAAGGGAGATGTCTTGATCCTTTGTAGCTCTTTTCAACATGTGCTTGTGCCGTGTCTTAGAGTGACTCTTTCATCCAATGCTGGGTATGTGTGTTCTGTGTGTACTGTAAAGGAGGGAGTTGGGAGATGGTTACATCACTAACAGTGCCTGCTCGGTATAGGAGCATGTGAAAACAACCTATTCTGATGCATATGACTACCTGCCCCAGCAATGATCTCCTTTGTGAAGCAAGGGCAATTTATTTTGCACATTATCCTCTCAACATACTTACTGGAACTCTGTTCTCATTGGAACTCTTTCCTTAGGCAGGAAGAGCCTTCAGTCTGAGGCCACTTGAACTCTAAATCAATACACAGTAAGGCTTAAAAAAATTCAACCCCAACTACAATACCCAAGTTCTTGATTTGCTTTTCCTATGGCAAGTCTTCATTTCTGCCCTTTCTACTTACTGCTTGCTGTGTCTTGTATCTATGTAATCCTTCAGGTTCAATCTGACAAGACCTTCCTCACTTGGTGGGCCTGGATGCATGTTTTTAAGTTAAATAGCATTATGCCTCCACTGAGACTATTACTATATGAACGACACTATCTGAACAGAAAGCAAAAGCAATGCAGAGAAGATAAAGGAGAATTAGAACATAAGTGGGGTTTATTGTTATAGTTTCAAAATGGAGAAAATAAGTTTAGAATGAGTGGCTAGAGTGAGGAATACCACCTGAGACATGTGACTAGACTCCATCTTTTCTTAAAAAGATATTAGCAAGAAATGGGAAACTTATTTCCTTTAAATAATATATTAAACTCTGAGCTAAATCTACATCTCTCATTTTATGCAGCTTTTATCTTATTGATAATCACTATCCTATATTTCAGAAGTGTTATGCAATGACCCCATTTTGAAAGGAAGTATACCTGTTTCAATAAAAAGCACTGTTGTACACGTTACTATATTTAAAATAGATAACCAACAAGGACCTACTGTATAGCACAGGGAATTTTGCTCAATATTCTGTAATAACCTAAATGGAAAAATAATTTGAAAAAGAATAGATACATGCATATGTATAACTGAATCACTTTGCTGTACACCTGAAACTAACACAACATTGTTAATTAACTATGCTCCAATATAAAATAAAATTTTTTAAGAAAGTACTTTTTTATTTACTTTAGTTTTTATTTCCATAATTTCATATGCTTTGATGTCAAAAAAATTCACTGCTTTCCCCCAGCCATACAGACTTTGCTAACATGAAATTTAAATCCTGAAGAAAGGCAATAATGATATAAAGACTTTTCCTGAGCACATTAATTTGTATCACAATCTGTATGGTGAACTGTCCAGAAGACACAGCATATACACAGTGTTCAACATAAGGGTAAGTATGAAACTTGCTTTAAGGGATTATGCAATTATTCATCATGCAATGTGTGTCCACCTACAGATCATCTGTGCCCAGACTTATATGTATGTACATGCATATTATTTGAACATATAAATCTCTGTCCTTTTCCATCTTTCCCCCTGGAGCTCTAGCCATCTTTTCTTTTAACCATTCAGATTAAAATACTATCAAAACCAGGCATGATTAGCCATCATTTATTTTATTATGGTAACATTTACCTTCATTTGAACAGTCATTAGCCAACAAACCTTCAGATGTTGTGTTACAGTGCCTACTTTCTGATATATAACAATATATAGAATTCTCCATAGAATGCATATAATTCAGAATTATGTAACTGAAATGATCATTAGATCTCTACATTTTGCTTAAAAGAAGTCAAAGAGGAAGAAGGTGAGGAAGACAAGGCCCAGAGAGTGACTTGGCCGGAGCCCTTAGCAGGTAAAGGGCAGATTCCCGCCTTCGTTCCTTAACCAGACCCTGTGCAGCCTCCCTCCCGGGTGCACTGCTGTCCCTCAGAATCCCTGCCTTTGCCTTTGAGCATCTCCCTTCCACCTTCCAACCTGTACTTGGGTGGTACCCTGAAAGGAGCAGCTCCATTGTTACCCACTTCTGGCCGCCATCAAGTGGATGCTTCGAAACATCAAAGGTGCTTCCTGGGAGACAGTGGATACAGAAGAGAAAGATGCAGAGATCACCTTCCTCCCCACAGATACATCAGAAATACATCTACACGTGGAACAACTCCTACAGAACACCTGCCGAATGCTGGCAGAAGACCTCAGACCTCCCAAAAGGCAAGAAACTCCCCACGTACCTGGGTAGGGCAAAAGAAAAAAGAATAAACAGAGACAAAAGAATAGGGACAGGACCTGCACCAGTGGGAGGGAGCCGTGAAGGACGAAAGGTTTCCACACACTAGAAGCCCCTTCGTGGGTGGAGACTGCGGGTGGCGGAGGGGGGGAATCTTTGGAGCTGCGGAGGAGAGCGCAGCAACAGGGGTGCGGAGGGCAAAGCGGAGAGATTTCCGCACAAAGAATTGGTGCTGACCAGCACTCACCAGCCCAAGAGACTTGTCTGCTCACCCGCTGGGGCGGGTGGGGCTGGGAGCTGAGGCTCGGGCTTCGGAGCACAGGGAGACGACTGGCGGCGTGAACACAGCCTGAAGGGGTTAGTGCACCACGGCTAGCCGCGAAGGAGTCTGGGAAAATGTCTGGACCTGCCGAAGAGGCAAGAGACTTTTTCTTCCCTCTTTGTTTCCTGATGCGCGAGGGGAGGGGATTAAGAACGCTGCTTAAAGGAGCATCAGAGACGGGCGCGAGCCGCGGCTAACAGCGCAGACCCCAGAGACGGGCATGAGATGCTAAGGCTGCTGCTGCCACCACCAAGAAGCCTGTGTGTGAGCACAGGTCACTCTCCACACCTCCCTTCCGGGGAGCCTGTGCAGCCCGCCACTGCCAGGGTCCTGGGATCCAGGGACAACTTCCCCGGGAGAACACACGGCACGCCTCAGGCTGGTGCAACTTCACGCTGGCCTCTACCGCCACAGGCTCGCTTCACATTCCGTACCCCTCCCTCCCCCTGGCCTGAGTGAGCTGGAGCCCCCGAATCAGTGGCTCCTTTAACACCATCCTGTCTGAGCGAAGAACAGATGCCCTACAGCGACCTACATGCAGAGACGGGACCAAGTCTAAAGCTGAACCTCAGGAGCTATGTGAACAAAGAAGAGAAAGGGAAAACTCTCCCAGCAGCCACAGGAGCAGTGGATTAAATCTCCACAATCAACTTGATGTACCCTGCATCTTTGGAATACCTGAATAGACAACGAATCATCCCAAATTGAGGAGGTGGACTTTGAGAGCAAGATTTATTATTTTTTCCCCTTTTCCTCTTTTGTGAGTGTGTATGCTTCTGTGTGAGATTTTGTCTATATAGCTTTGCTTTCACCATTTGTCCTAGGGTTCTATCCATCCGTTTTGTTTGGTTTTTTATTTGTTTGTTTGTTTTTTACTTTAAAAAAATGTTTTTCTTAATAATTATTTTTTTATTTCAATAATATTATTTTATTTTACCTTTATTTTATTTTATCTTCTTTCTTTCTTTCTTTCTTTCTTCCTTCCTTCCTTTCTTTCTTTCTTTCCACTTTTTCTCCCTTTTATTCTGAGCCATGTGGATGAAAAGCTCTTGGTGCTGCAGCCAAGAGTCAGTGCTGTGCCTCTGAGGTGGGAGAGCCAACTGCAGGACACTGGTCCACAAGAGACCTCCCAGCTCCACATAATATCAAATCGCAAAAATATCCCGGAGATCTCCATCTCAACACCAACACCCAGCTTCACTCAAGGACCAACAAGCAACACTGTTTGACACCCTATGCCAAACAACTAGCAAGACAGGAACACATCCCCACCCATTAGCACAGAGGCTGCCTAAAATCATAATAAGTCAACAGACACCCCAAAACACACCACCAGAAGGGGACATGCCCACCGGAAAGACAAGATCCAGCCTCATCCACCAGAACACAGGCACTAGTCTCTTCCACCAGGAAGCCTACACAACCCACTGAACCAACCTTAGCCACTGGGGACAGACACCAAAAACAATGGGAACTACAAACTGGTAGCATGCAAAAAGGAGACCCCAAACACAGTAAGATAAGCAAAATGAGAAGACAGAAAAACACAAAGCAGATGAAGGAGCAAGATAAAAACCCACCACACCTAACAAATGAAGAGGAAATAGGCAGTCTACTGGAAAAAGAATTCAGAATAATCATAGTAAAGATGATCCAAAATCTTGGAAATAGAATAGAGAAAATTCAAGAAACATTTAACAAGGACCTAGAAGAACTAAAGATGAAAAGAGCAACGATGAACAACACAATAAATGAAATTAAAAATACTCTAGAAGGGATCAGTAGCAGAATAACTGAGGCAGAAAAATGGATAAGTGACCTGGAAGATAAAATAGTGGAAATAACTACTGCAGAGCAGAATAAAGAAAAAAGAATAAAAAGAACTGAGGACAGTCTCAGAGACCTCTGGGATAACATTAAATGCACCAACATTTGAATTATAGGTGTTCCAGAAGAAGAAGAGAAAAAGAAAGGGACAAAGAAAATATTTGAAGAGATTATAGTTGAAAACTTCCTTAATATGGGAAAGGAAATAGTTAATCAAGTCCAGGAAGCACAGAGAGTCCCATACAAGATAAATCCAAGGAGAAATATGCCAAGACACATATTAATCAAACTGTCAAAAATTAAATACAAAGAAAACATATTAAAAGCAGCAAGGGAAAAACAACAAATAACACACAAGGGAATCCCCATAAGGTTAACAACTGATCTCTCAGCAGAAACTCTGCAAGCCAGAAGGGACTGGCTGGACATATTTAAAATGATGAAGGAGAAAAACCTACAACCAAGCATACTCTATCCAGCAAGGATCTCACTCAGATTTGATGGAGAAATTAAAACCTTTTCAAACAAGCAAAAGCTGAGAGAGTTCAGCACCACCCAACCAGCTTTAAAACAAATGTGAAAGGATCTTCTCCAGGCCAGAAACACAAGAGAAGGAAAAGACCTACAATAACAAACCCAAAACATACATATCAATAATCACCTTAAATGTAAATGGATTAAATGCTCGCACCAAAAGACACAGACTGGCTGAATGGATACAAAAACAAGACCCATATATATGCTGTCTACAAGAGACCCACTACAGGCCTAGAGACACATACAGACTGAAAGTGAGGAAATGGAAAGAGATATTCCATGCAAATGGAAACCAAAAGAAACCTGGAGTAGCAGTTCTCATATCAGACAAAATAGACTTGAAAATAAAGACTATTAGAAGAGACAAAGAAGGACACTACATAATGATCAAGGGATTGATCCAAGAAGAAGATATAACAATTGTAAATATTTATGCACCCAACAGAGGAGCACCTCAATACATAAGGCAAATACTAACAACCATAAAAGGGGAAATTGACAGTAACACATTCATAGTAGGGGACTTCAACACCACACTTTCACCAATGGACAGATCATCCAAATGAAAATAAATAAGGAAACACAAGCTTTAAATGATACATTAAACAAGATGGACTTAATTGATATTTATAGGACACTCCATCCAAAAACAACATAATACATATTTTTCTCAAGTGCTCATGGAACATTCTCCAGGGTATATCATATCTTGGGTCACAAATC
This sequence comes from Aethalodelphis obliquidens, assembly GCF_003676395.1. Classification (NCBI taxonomy): domain Eukaryota; kingdom Metazoa; phylum Chordata; class Mammalia; order Artiodactyla; family Delphinidae; genus Aethalodelphis; species Aethalodelphis obliquidens. The sequence goes on along the minus strand of NW_020837959.1, from coordinate 34,414,926 downwards.
AAGCCTTGGTAAATTTAAGAAAATTGAAATTGTATCAAGTATCTCTTCTGACCAGAACGCAATGAGACTAGATATCAATTACATGAAAAGATGTGTAAAAAATACAAACACCTGGAGGCTAAACAATACACTACTTTTTTTTTTAATATTTTATTTTATTTTATTTTTTAACATATTTATTGGGGTATAATTGCTTTACAATGGTGTGTTAGTTTCTGCTTTATAACAAAGTGAATCACTTATAAATATACACACATTCCCACATCTCTTCCTTCTTGCGTCTCCGTCCCTCCCACCCTCCCCATCCCACCCCTCCAGGCAGTCACAAAGCACCGAGCCAATATCCCTGTGCCATGCAGCTGCTTCCCACTAGCTATCTACCTTACCTTTGTTAGTGTATATATGTCCATGCCTCTCTCTCGCTTTGTCACAGCTCACCCTTCCTCCTCCCCATATCCTCAAGTCCGTTCTCCAGTAGGTCTGTGTCTTTATTCCTGTCTTACCCCTAGGTTCTTCATGACATTTTTTTTAATTAAATTCCATATATATGTGTTAGCATACGGTATTTGTCTTTCTCTTTCTGACTTACTGCACACTGTAGGACAGACTCTAGGTCTATAGACCTCATTACAAATAGCTCAATTTCATTTCTTTTTATGGCTGAGTAATATTCCATTGTATATGTGTGCCACATCTTCTTTATCCATTCATCGAATGATGGGCACTTAGGTTGTTTCCATCTCTGGGCTATTGTAAATAGAGCTGCAGTGAACATTTTGGTACATGATTCTTTTTGAATTATGGTTTTCTCAGGATATATGCCCAGTAGTGGGATTGCTGGGTCATATGGTAGTTCTATTTGTAGTTTTTTAAGGAACCTCCATACTCTTCTCCATAGTGGCTGAACCAATTCACATTCCCACCAGCAGTGCAAGAGTCTTCCCTTTTCTCCACACCCTCTCCAGCATTTATTGTTTCTAGATTTTTTGATGATGGCCATTCTGACTGGTGTGAGATGATATCTCATTGGAGTTTTGATTTGCATTTCTCTAATGATTAATGATGTTGAGTATTCTTTCATGTGTTTGATGGCAGTCTGTATATCTTCTTTGGAGAAATGTCTATTTAGATCTTCTGCCCCTTTTTGGATTAGGTTTTTTGTTTTATTGTTATTGAGCTGCATGAGCTGCTTGTAAATTTTGGAGATTAATCCTTTGTCAGTTACTTCATTTGCAAATATTTTCTCCCATTCTGAGGGTTGTCTTTTGGTCTTGTTTATGGTTTCCTTTGCTGTGCAAAAGCTTTGAAGTTTCATTAGGTCCCATTTGTTTATTTTGGTTTTATTTCCATTTCTCTAGGAGATGGGTCAAAAAGGATCTTGCTGTGATTTATGTCATAGAGTGTTCTGCCTATGTTTTCCTCTAACAGTTTGAAAGTTTCTGGCCTTACATTTAGATCTTTAATCCATTTTGAGCTTATTTTTGTGTATGGTGTTAGGGAGTGATCTAAGCTCATACTTTTACATGTACCTGCCCAGTTTTCCCAGCACCACTTATTGAAGAGGCTGTCCTTTCTCCACTGTACATTCCTGCCACCTTTATCAAAGGTAAGGTGTCCATATGTGTGTGGGTTTATCTCTGAGCTTTCTATCCTGTTCCATTGATCTATCTTTCTGTTTTTGTGCCAGTACCGTACTGTCTTGACTAGCTTTGTAGTATAGTCTGAAGTCAGGGAGCCTGCTTCCTCCAGCTCCGTCTTTCATTCTCAAGATAACTTTAGCTATTCGGGGTCTTTTTTGTTTCCATACAAATTGAGAAATTTTTTTCTTCTAGTTCTGTGAAAAATGCCAGTGGTAGTTTGATAGGGATTGCATTGAATCTATAGATTGCTTTGGGTAGTAGAGTCATTTTCACAATGTTGATTCTCCCAATCCAAGAACATGGTATATCTCTCCATCTATTTGTACCATGTTCAATTTCTTTCATCAGTGTCTTATTCTTTTCTGCATACAGGTCTTTTGTCTCCTTTGGTCGGTTTATTCCTAGATATGTTATTCTTTTTGTTGCAATCATAAATTGGAGTGTTTTCTTGATTTCACTTTCAGATTTTTCATCACTAATATATAGGAATGCCAGAGATTTCTGTGCATTAACTTTGTATCCTGCTACTTTACCAAATTCATTGATTAGCTCTAGTAGTTTTCTGGTAGCATCTGTAGGATTCTCTATGTATAGTATCATGTCATCTGCAAACAGTGACATCTTTACTTCTTCTTTTCCAATCTAGATTCCTTTTCTTTCCATTTCTTCTCTGATTGCTGTGGCTAAAACTTCCAAAACTATGTTGAATAACAGTGGCATAGTGGGCAACCTTGTCTTTTTCCTGATCTTAGTGGAAATGCTTTCAGTTTTTCACCATTGAGGATGATGTTGGCTGTGGGTTTGTCATATATGGCCTTTATTATGTTGAGGAAAGTTCCCTCTATGCCTACTTTCTGCAGGGTTTTTTTAAATCATAAGTGGGTGTTGAATTTTGTCAAAAGCTTTCTCTGCATCTATTGAGATGATCATATGGTTTTTCTCCTTCAATTTGTTATTATGGTTTATCACATTGATAGATTTGCATATATAAAGAATCCTTGCATTCCTGGAATAAATCCCACTTGATCATGGTGTATGACCCTTTTAATGTGCTGTTGGATTCTGTTTGCTAGTATTTTGTTGAGGGTTTTTGCATCTATGTTCATCAGTGATATCGACCTGTAGTTTTCTTTCTTTGTGACATCCTTGTCTGGTTTTGGTATCAAGGTGATGGTGGCCTCGTAGAAGGAATTTTAGAGTGTTCCTCCCTCTGCTATATTTTGGAAGAGTTTGAGAAGAATAGGTGTTAGCTCTTCTCTAAATGTTTGATAGAATTCGCCTGTGAAGCCATCTGGTCCTGGGCTTTTGTTTGTTGGAAGATTTTTAATCACAGTTTCAATTTCAGTGTTTGTGATTGCTCTCTTTATATTTTCCATTTCTTCCTGATTCAGTCTTGGAAGTATATGCATTTCTAAGAATTTGTCTATTTCTTCCAGATTGTCCATTTTATTGGCATAGAGTTTCTTGTAGTAATTTCTCATGATCTTTTTTATTTCTCCAGTGTCAGTTGTTACTTCTCCTTTTTCATTTCTAATTCTATTGATTTGAGTCTTCTCCCTTTTTTTCTAGATGAGTCTGGCTAATAGTCTAACTATTTTGTTTATCTTCTCAAAGAAACATCTTTTAGTTTTATTGATCTTTGCTATTATTTCCTACATTTCTTTTTCATTTACTTCTGAACTGACTTTTATGATTTCTTTCCTTCTGCTAACTTTGGGTTTTTTTTGTTCTTCTTTCTCTAATTGCTTGAGGTGCAAGGTTAGGTTGTTTATTCCAGATGTTTCCTGCTTCTTAAGGTAGGATTGTACTGCTATAAACTTCCCTCTTAGAACTGCTTTTGCTGTATCCCATAGGTTTTGGGTCATTGTGTCTCCATTGTCATTTGTTTCTGGGTATTTTTATATTTCCTCTTCGATTTCTTCAGTGATCACTTCGTTATTAAGTAGTGTATTGTTTAGTCTCCATGTGTTTGTGTTTTTTACACATCTTTTCCTGTAATTGATATCTAGTCTCATGGCGTTGTGGTATGAAAATATACTTGAAACAATTTCCATTGTCTTAAATTTACCAAGTCTTGATTTGTGACCCAAGATATGATCTATCCTGGAGAACGTTCCATGAGCACTTGAGAAAAATGTGTATTCTGTCGTTTTTGGTTGGAGTGTCCTATAAATATCAATTAAGTCCATCTAGTTTAATGTATCATTTAAAGCTTGTGTTTCCTTATTTATTTTCATTTGGATGATCTGTCCACTGGTGAAAGTGTGGTGTTGAAGTCCCGTACTATGAATGTGTTACTGTCGATTTCCCCTTTTATGGTTGTTAGTATTTGCCTTATGTATTGAGGTGCTCCTCTGTTGGGTGCATAAATATTTACAATTGTTATATCTTCCTCTTAGATCGATCAGTTGATCATTATGTAGTGTCCTTCTTGGCTCTTCTAATAGTCTTTAGTTTAAAGTCTATTTTGTCTGATATGAGAACTGCTACTCCAGGTTTCTTTTGGTTTCCATTTGCATGGAATATCTTTTTCCATTCCCTCACTTTCAGTCTGTATGTGTCTCTAGGTCTGAAGTGGGTCTCTTGTAGACAGCATATATATGGGTCTTGTTTTTGTATCCATTCAGCCAATCTGTGTCTTTTGGTGGGAGCATTTAATCCATTTACATTTAAGGTAATTATCGATATGTATGTTCGTATTTCCATTTTCTTAATTGTTTTGGGTTTGTTATTGTAGGTCTTTTCCTTCTCTTGTGTTTCTTGTCTAGAGAAGTTCCTTTAGCATTTGTTTTAAAGCTGGTTGGGTGGTGCTGAACTCTCTCAGCTTTTGCTTGTCTGTAAAGGTTTCAATTTCTCCATCAAATCTTAAAGAGATCCTTGATGGGTAGAGTAATCTTGGTTGCAGGTTTTTCTCCTTCATCACTTTCAGTATGTCCTGCCACTCCCTTCTGGCTTGCAGAGTTTCTGCTGAGAGATCAGCTGTTAACCTTATGGGGATTCCCTTGTGTGTTATTTGTTGTTTTTCCCTTGCTGCTTTTAATATGTTTTCTTTGTATTTAATTTTTGACAGTTTGATTAATATGTGTCTTGGCGTATGTCTCCTTAAATTTATCCTATATGGAACTCTCTGTGCTTCCTGGACTTGATTAACTATTTCTTTTCCCATATTAGGGAAGTTTTCAACTATAATCTCTTCAAATATTTTCTTTGTCCCTTTCTTTTTCTCTTCGTCTTCTGGAACCTCTATAATTCGAATGTTGGTGCGTTTAATGTTGTCCCAGAGGTCTCTGAGACTGTCCTCAGTTCTTTTTATTCTTTTTACTTTATTCTGCTCTTGGTAGTTATTTCCACTATTTTATCTTCCAGGTCACTTATCCGTTCTTCTGCCTCAGTTATTCTGCTATTGATCCCATCTAGAATCATTTTCATTTCATTTATTGTGTTGTTCATCATTGTTTGTTTCATCTTTAGTTCTTCTAGGTCCTTGTTAAATGTTTCTTGCATTTTGTCCATTCTATTTCCAAGATTTTGGATCATCCTTACTATGATTATTCTGAATTCTTTTTCAGGTAGACTGCCTATTTCCTCTTCATTTGTTAGGTCTGGTGGGTTTTTATCTTGCTCCTTCATCTGCTGTGTGTTTTTCTGTCTTCTCATTTTGCTTATCTTACTGTGTTTGGGGTCTCCTTTTTGCAGGCTGCAGGTTTGTAGTTCCTATTGATTTTGATGTCTGTCTCCAATGTCTAAGGTTGGTTCAATGGGTTGTGTAGGCTTCCTTGTGGAGAGGACTACTGCCTGTGTTGTTGTGGATGAGTCTAACTCTTGTCTCTCTAGTGGGCAGGTCCCCTTCTGGTGGTGTGTTTTGGGTTGTCTGTGGCCTTATTATGATTTTAGGCAGCCTCTCTGCTAATGGGTGGGGTTGTGTTCCTGTTTTGCTAGTTGTTTGGCATAGGTTGTCCAGCACTATAGCTGCTGGCTGTTGAGTGAAGCTGGGTGCTGGTGTTAAGATGGAGGTCTCTGGGAGATTTTCGCCGTTTGATATTATGTGGAGCTGGGAGGTCTCTTGTTGACCAGTGTCCTGAAGTTGGCTTTCCCAACTCAGAGGCAGAGCCCTGACTCCTGGCTGAAGCAGCAAGAGCCTTTCATCCACACAGCTCAGAAAAGAAGGGAGAGAAATTAGAGAGAATTAGTAGAAGTAGGAAGAAAGAAAGAAAGAAAGAAGGAAAGGAAGGAAGGAAGGTAGGAAGGAAGGAAGGAAGGAGGGAAGGAATAAATAAATAAAGAAAGACAGAAGAAAAGAAGGAAAGAAGGCAAGAAGGAAAGAAAGGAGGGAGGGTGGGAGGGAGGGAGGAAGGAAAGAAGAAGGAAGGAGGGAAGGAAGGAAAAAAGAAAGAAAGAAGATACAGTAAAATAAAATAAAGTATAATAAAGTTATTGAATTAAAAAGTTATTTAGAAAAAAAATGGATGGATAGAACCTTAGGACAAATGTTGGAAGCAAAGCTATACAGACAAAATCTTACACAGAAGCATACACATACACCTTCACAAAAAGAGGTAAAGGGGAAAAAATCATAAGTCTTGTTCTCAAAGTCCACCTCCTCAATTTGGGATGATTTGTTGTCTAAAGGAGGGAACGAAGGAAAGAAAGAAAGAAGGAAAGAAAGGAAGAAAGATAGAAGGTAAAGTATAATAGAGTTATTAAAATTAAAATTAATTATTAAGAAATAAATTTAAAAAAATACAATGGACGGATAGAACCCTCGGACAAATGGTGGAAGCAAAGCTATACAGACAAGATCTCACACAGAAGCATACACATACACATCCACCAAAGGGGAAAAGGGGAAAAAATCATAGATCTTGCTCTCGAAGTCCACCTCCTCAATTTGAGATGATTCATTGTCTATTCATGTATTCCACAGATGCAGGGTACATCAAGTTGATTGTGGATATTTAATCCACTGCTTCTGAGGCTGCTGGGAGAGATTTCCCTTTCTCTTCTTTGTTCTCACAGCTCACAGGGGCTCAGCTTTGGATTTGGCCCTGCCTCTGTGTGTAGGTCGCTGGAGGGCGTCTGTTTTTTGCTCAGACAGGACGGGGTTAAAGGAGCTGCTGATTCGGGGGCTCTGGCGCACGCAGGTCGGAGGGGAGGAGGGGCACAGCGTGCGGGGTGGGCCTGCGGTGGCAGAGTCCGGTGTGTCGTTGCACCAGCCTGAGGCCCGCTGTGCGTTCTCCCTGGGAAGTTGTCCCTGGATCCCGGGAACCTGGCAGTGGCAGGCTGCACAGGCTCCCCGGAAGAGGAGTGTGGATAGTGACCTGTGCTCACACAGAGGCCCCTTGGTGGCGGCAGCAGCAGCCTTAGCGTCTCCCGCCCGTCTCTGGGGTCTGCGCTTTTAGCCGCAGCTCGCACCTGTCTCTGAGGTCCGTGCTTTTATCCGCAGTTCGCGCCCGTCTCTGGGGTCCACACTTTTAGCCACAGCTCGCGCCTGTCTCTGGGGTCTGCGCTTTTAGCCGCGGCTTGCGCCCATCTCTGGAGTTCCTTTAAGCAGTGGTCTTAAACCCCTCTCCTCGCACACCAGGAAACAAAGAGGGAAGAAAAAGTCTGTTGCCTGTTCGGCAGGTGCAGACTTTTGCCCGGACTCCCTCCAGGCTAGCTGTGCTGCACTAACCCCTTCAGGCTGTGTTCGAGCCGCCAACCCCAGTCCTCTCCCTGCGCTCCGACCAAAGCCCGAGCCTCAGCTCCCAGCCTCATCCACCCCGGCAGGTGAGCACACAAGCCTCTCGGGCTGGTACTGCCGGTCGGCACCAATCCTCTATGCAGGAATCTCTCCACTTTGCTCTCTGCACTCCTGTTGCTGTGCTCTCCTCCGGGACTCCGAAGCTCCCCGCTCCGCCTCCCACAGTCTCCGCCCACGAAGGGGCTTCCTAGTGTGTGGAGACCTTTCCTCCTTCACAGCTCCCACCCACTTGTGCAGGTGCCATCCTTATTCTTTTGTCTTTGTTTTTTCTTTTTTTTCTTTTGCCCTAACCAGGTACGTGGGGAGTTTCTTGCCTTTTGGGAGGTCTGACGTCTTCTGCCAGCATTCAGTAGGTGTTCTGTAGGAGTTGTTCCACCACGTGTAGATGTATTTCTGGTGTATCTGTGGGGAGGGAGGTGATCTCTGCGTCTTACTCTTCCACCATCTTCCCGGCACCCCCTAAACAATACACTACTTAATAACGAAGTGATCACTGAAGAAATCAAAGAGGAAATAAAAAAATACCTAGAAACAAATGACAATGGAGGCAGGACTACCCAAAACCTATGGGATACAGCAAAAGCAGTTCTAAGAGGGAAGTTTATAGCAGTACAATCCTACCTTAAGAAACAGGAAACATCTGGAATAAGCAACCTAACCTTGCACCTAAAGCAATTAGAGAAGGAAGAACAAAAAACCCCAAAGTTAGCAGAAGGAAAGAAATCATAAAGATCAGATCAGAAATAAAGGAAAAAGAAATGAAGGAAATGTTAGCAAAGATCAATAAAACTAAAAGCTGGTTCTTTGAGAAGATAAACAAAATTGATAAACCATTAGCCAGACTCATCAAGAAAAAAAAGGGAGAAGACTCAAATCAATAGAATTAGAAATGAAAAAGGAGAAGTAACAACTGACACTGCAGAAATACAAAGGATCATGAGAGATTACTACAAGCAACTCTATGCCAATAAAATGGACAATCTGGAAGAAATAGACAAATTCTTAGAAATGCACACCTAAGACTGAACCAGGAAGAAATAGATAATATGAACAGACCAATCACAAGCACTGAAATTGAAACTGTGATTCAATCGTCCAACAAACAAAAGCCCAGGACCAGATGGCTTCACAGGTGAATTCTATCAAACATTTAGAGAAGAGCTAACACCTATTCTTCTCAAACTCTTCCAAAATATAGCAGAGGGAGGAACACTCCCAAACTCATTCTATGAGGCCACCATCACCCTTATACGAAAACCAGACAAGGATGTCACAAAGAAAGAAAACTACAGGCCAATATCACCGATGAACATAGATGCAAAAATCCTTAACAAAATACTAGCAAACAGAATCCAGCCGCACATTGAAAGGATTATACACCATGATCAAGTGAGGTTTATTCCAGGAATGCAAGGATTCTTCAATATACGGAAATCAATTAATGTGATACACCATATTTACAAATTGAAGGAGAAAAACCATATGATCATCTCAATAGATGCAGAGAAAGCTTTCGACAAAATTCAACAGCAATTTATGATAAAAATCCTCCAGAAAGTAGGCATAGAGGGAACTTTCCTCAACATAGTAAAGGCCATATATGACAAACTCACAGCCAACATCATCCTCAATGGTGAAAAACTGAAAGAAATCATTTCCACTAAGATCAGGAAGAAGACAAGGTTGCCCTCTCTTACCACTCGTATTCAATATAGTTTTGGCAGTTTTAGCCACAGCAATCAGAGAGGAAAAGGAAATAAAAGGAATCCAATTTGGTAAAGAAGAAGTAAAGCTGTCACTCTTTGCAGATGACATGATACTATACATAGAGAATCCTACAGATGCTACCAGAAAACTACTAGAGCTAATCAATGAATTTGGTAAAGTAGCAGGATACAAAATTAATGCACAGAAATCTCTGGCATTTCTATATACTAATGATGAAAAATCTGAAAGTAAAATCAAAAAACAGTCCCATTTACCATTGCAACAAAAAGAATAAAATATCTAGGGATAAACCTACCTAAGGAGACCAAAGACCTGTATGCAGAAAATTATAAGGCACTGATGAAAGAAATTAAAGATGATACAAATAGATGGAGAGATATACCATGTTCTTGGATTGGAAGAATCGACATTGTGAAATGAATCTGGTACCCAAAGCAATCTACAGATTCATTGCAATCCCTGTCAAACTACCACTGACATTTTTTCCCATTTTTAGAACAAAAAATTTCACAATTTGTTTGGAAATACAAAAGACCCCGAATAGCCAAAGCAATCTTGAGGACGAAAAATGGAGATGGAGTAATCAGGCTCCCTGACTTCAGACTATACTACAAAGCTACAGTAATCAAGACAGTATGGTACTGGCACAAAAACAGAAGTATAGGTCAATGGAACAGGATAGAAAGCCCAGAGATAAACTCACACACATATGGACACCTTACCTTTAATAAAGGTGGCAGGAATGTACAGTGGAGAAAGGACAGCCTCTTCAATAAGTGGTGCTGGGAAAACTGGGCAGGTACATGTAAAAGTATGAGATTAGATCACTCCCTGACACCATACAGAAAAAGAAGCTCAAAATGGATTAAAGATCTAAATGTGAGGCCAGAAACTATCAAACTTTTAGGGGAAAACATAGGCAGATCACAGCAAGATCTTTTTTGACCCACCTCCTAGAGAAATGGAAATAAAAACAAAATAAACAAATGGGACCTAATGAAGCTTCAAAGCTTTTGCACAGCAAAGGAAACCATAAACAAGACCAAAAGACAACCCTCAGAATGGGAGAAAATATTTGCAAATGAAGCAACTGTCAAAGGATTTATCTCCAAAATTTGCAATCAACTCATGCAGCTTAATAACAAAAAAAGAAAAAACCCAATCCAGAAATGGGCAGAAGATCTAAACAGACATTTCTCCAAAAAAGATATACAGACTGCCAAAAAACACATGAAAGAATGCTCAACATTATTAATCATTAGTGAAATGCAAATCAAAACTCCAATGAGATATCATCTCACACCAGTCAGAATGGCCATCATCAACAAATATAGAAACAATAAATGCTGGAGAGGGTGTGGCGAAATGGGAACACTCTTGCACTGCTGGTGGGAATGTGAATTGGTACAGTCACTATGGAGAAGAGTATGGAGGTTCCTTAAAAAACTACAAATAGAACTACCATATGACCCAGCAATCCCCCTACTGGGTATACACCCTGAGAAAACCATAATTAAAGAAGAGTCATGTACTCAAATGTTTATTGCAGCTTTATTTACAATAGCCAGGAGATGGAAACACCCTAAGTGTCCATCATCAGATTAATGGATAAAGACGAAATGGCACATATATACATGGAATATTACTCAGCCATATAAAGAAACGAAATTGAGCTATTTGTTATGAGGTGGATGGACATAGAGTCTGTCATACAGAGTGAAGTAAGTCACAAAGAGAAAGACAAATACCGTATGCTAACACATAAATACGGAATTTAAGAAAAAATAAAAATGTCATGAAGAACCTAGGGCTAAGACAGGAATAAAGACACAGACCTACTAGAGAATGGATTTAAGGATATGGGGAGGGGGAAGGGTGAGCTGTGACAGGGCGAGAGAGAGTCATGGACATATACACACTACCAAACGTAGTAAGGTAGATAGCTAGTGGGAAGCAGCCGCATGGCACAGGGATATTGGCTTGGTGCTTTGTGACAGATTGGAGGGGTGGGATAGGGAGGTTAGGAGGGAGGGAGATGCAAGAGGGAAGAGATATGGGAACATATGTATATGTATAACTGATTCACTTTGTTATAAAGCAGAAACTAACACACCATTGTAAAGCAATTATACTGCAATAAAAAAATAAGAAATCAAGGAAAAATAAAATTAGTGTATACCATTTCTAAATTGCCCATATTAAACCCTAGAGAGTTCATGAACAAACTTAATTCTGCTTTTCTGACAAATAAAGCAAAGCAAAATGCAATGATTTTCATCTATTTAGTAGTACTGTAGCACACAAGTGTCATTCTCTGGAACCCATATCTATCAGGCTAAATGACTGAATTTACATCAGCTATTTGATGGAATAAAATAAAGTCATTTTAATAAGGCATACACAGTGGATCAATGTTTCTTGCTTTGAAAATGAACATCTTAGTTTTCCCTAGGTATTTATGTGGGAACAAGAGATCATTATTCTATGACAGTGTTTCATTCTGCTGACATTTCTAAACAGGGAATACTTCTTTCCATGTGGGTCTATGAATTTGTTCATAAATAGCATGTATATAATTGGGGTAGGAGGAAATCCATCCTTTTGAAAAATGTGCATTTTAAGTGATATTAAGTCTGATTTGTCGAGTGTTTTAACTATTCCTTTTTTATAAGTGAAGTACCACTGAAAAGTATATTAACTCTTTTAAGAGACAAGGATACTCTTATTGACTAAATGACTGAATTGATTCATTAAATAGTGCTTTAGCAGCCTAAAAGAGTAAATGCAACTTCAAAAGGTGCCAAACCTGCAACCATGGAACATCTCTGGTACTAAAATAATCAATATAACTATTCTATTTTCCATTTTGTGAAGGATTTTATGGCCATATAGTAGAGTTCCTAGGCCTTGTTTTTAGATGTTTTTTTTTTTCTTTCAAGGATACCACATAGACCTGAACGATACAGCATGCAGAGAAAAAAAAAATAACTGCTATATTTAGGGTTCAGGTTATAATGAAACAGAGTGACCTATTACCAGCAATGTTTTAAAAATCTCAGAAAGCCACTATTATGTAGAAATCACAGTGGCTTGGGGCAGTCAGAAATTTGATTCTTCTTTTTGAGAAATGACTTAATGCTGAATCTAAACTAAAATAGAGGCTCTGTATAAAAGGGTTTTTTTCCCTATGAGTTTCAAGGACCATGGGTGGAGAGTATGTTAGTAGATAAGACACAGAAAGCTGTATTTAGCAGTGTTATTTTTGGACACCATACATATACATAACACAACATGATTATCTCACATTTTTAATAATGTACTTTATTCATCCACTCAAAAATTTTTAATGAATATCATCTACATGAAATGCTAAGGATACAGAATTGAGATAAGCTCTTCTGATGAGTTCACAGTCTGATAAGGGAAAGAAATAAACAGTCATGGTATGGATGAACACATAACAACAACCACCATTTTGTTCACACAATTTTAGCTTCTGCAGATTCTGACAATCTTCCAAGATGCACCCACATATCAGAATCTTACACTGTGTCCACTATTTATTGGCTTCTGTACATAATGCACTTTCTATGTTGTAATGAAGCATCTGCTCTAAACCACAAGCTCCCCTATGTATACATAACTGAGCCTCTGCTCTTCTAATGACCCCATCCCCAGCTTATTTTCAAATTAATAAAGGAATAATCTGTGAACTCCCTGTCTTATGGTCCCACTGCCAGAATTACCAGTCTATTTGTTTCTTTACCTACGTGTTCTATCTTTTCTCCTGCTATGATGGTTCAAGAGTCTATTTCTTTAAAGATCAATCCTCCCATTTGTCTGAAGAATCTCTTCCCTTCTTGTCTACACAGAAATTTTGGTTTTACATTTATCTCCTTTCCTTTTCACTGAAACATGAGATAAATAGAGTTCTGCCTTGTTTAATTTGCTATTATTTGAAGTCTTTGCTGAAAGCAGCCAAACAATATTTGCTAATACACTGGTCTTCCTGAATCTCCAGGTCTGGAATGGATCTACTTAATCTTACAATTTGTATACTTTGGGTGAAAGGAGCACTTCAGTATGGACAAATCTTCATAATGTATATTCAGAGGTATGGGAATGTACTGTCTAAAAGGCACTAGCAAATGGTGTTAAGATAGAGAGGACACAAAGTCTATCTGCATACTGTTGATAAGTAATTTATCTCTAAGTTCTCTCCTTTCTCTAGTCATGAATCTGAATACAGATAATCAGTCTTTCTTCTTTCATCCAGTTATTATGTCTGGCATAGTAAAGCCATCTCTATCAACTGAGTAAACACAAATAACAAAGGAAACAACCCACACATAGAAATTTTGTAGACACCTTTAGATTTTTTTAATCCTTCTCTGCTTCACTAGTGAAAAGATAAAAACTATAACTTTATTTTGTCTTCCAACTATACTGTAATTTTGACCAAGTCATTAAAATATCCTTGCTACAAGTTTATTCATTTATATAGTAAGTAGACTGGACTAGAGGATCCACCTATAAAATTTATTTCAGCTCCAAAATCCTATGATTTATAGAAGTCTGTATGTTAGCAAATGGAAGTAAAGGAAAATCCATATTAGCTAAATGTTACTAAAATTAAAAGTTCCAGCTTAGACATTTAGGCAATTTGAATGCAGCAGTAGTAAATAGAACAGGTATTAATTGGCATAATTTCCAATAAGACTAGGTTGAATTAAGGTTTTAAAGTCCAGATTAGATTTTTTCAATAAATTTCCATGTGGTAATTACTGAAGAACATGGAAAAAATAACCAAGTTTGAATTTTATTCTTTTTTAAAAAAATTTAAGTCTCTCCATTAATTGCAAAGAGATAAATGCTTGCTTGTTTAAAAATGTCTTACACTTTTCAATCCTGAAACATATATGACATGTTCTCTTGTTCTATTGTTTTGTTTTCTTCACATATATTCATATTTGGGTACCTGATTATGTTAGGATATTTATCCTAAAATGCTTATGACATGTATATTTCCACTTTCCAAACTTAAAACAAAATGAAATAATGATCTTAATTCCCCCTATCTACCAAGCACTGATATTCAAAACACCTAACAACCGATAAATTACCAGCATCAATAATCAGAACACACATCTGCACCCACCTGGATATGGCTGCTTTGGAAACAGCCAAGTCTCTCCCTAAAAATAGGTAGATGAAGAAGAATATGAGTTCCTATTCAGTTTCAACTATAAATAATTGTTTCTGCAAGTCTTGGGAAAAGGCACCAACGTGTTAGTAATTGCTGTCCTTAGAATCTGACAGTAAAAGATTTTTTCATCAGATATGACAGTATTCTTCCCATTTGTCTATATATTTCAATTTTTGCTATCTTTTATCAAATATGGCTCTATAAAAAGTGCTTCCACATTTATAGAGCTTCCAGGCTTTTCTGGTGCATTACACTTCTAAGCCAATTCCCCTTTTCTACAATTTAATGTAAGTATCCATGAGTTAATATCTGGAATTTTCAAATTGATTTACAACCAAGTTCTGTTTATATCCTCACAAAATTCTTCTTAGGTAAATGAAATTATTGTCTCCCATCTTACAGCTGAGGAAACCAGAGCTTAGAATGGTTACATATCTGTCCAAGGGGTATTTAGTAAGTGGAAGGACTAAGATCTTAATAAAGATCAGTTTGACAGAAATGTATGCTTTTAACCACTAGAATATACTAGCAAAGTGTCAATTTTAAGCCAGTTAAAGTGTGTAAGAAAGTTGGAAATAGTTCTTCAAGTATAATGGGTGGAATGCATTGAAACTGGTCCACAATAGGGTGATAGTATAATTAAGTATATGGACTGCTGTCAGTTTTACCCTTAAATCCCATAATCCTAAAAAACCTCACATATGTAAGTTTATATTCTCTATCAGTACAAGATGAAGGAAAGTAGGAATTTAAACTTAATACTTATGCTGAAAAAAATAAAATAATTATTTCTCTCCATTCACTGACCATAATTGATGGGAAAAAGTTTAATTTCAGAGTTTTGAATGTTAAGTGTTTGAATAGTATTCTCGAGTAATGGCTGGTTCAAAAAGTTGTCAGTGTCCCCTTCTGTTGTTTTCTGAAATCTGGCTGATCCCTCAAAGTGGGAGGAAAACCAAGTAATGTGATACCCTCTTCTTATGATATGTAAGAGGACTTATATAATTTTAAGCATTAAATAGGTAAATAACTATCAGGTTTATGCAGCATGGTAAGCTGTTTAATGGTCATTTATTATTATTCTTTAGATTACTGTCAAGATTTTTTATTTCATTATACACTTTAAAATATATAAATCTATTTTTAAATCTTTTTTGTCGGGAACTAATTCTGGAACCACTTTTGCACTCTATTTTTTAAAATTCATATTCAAAATCATGAGCTACCATTGTTTTATTGGTAAACCAACAAATAAAACAATACAATTTCAACTGTTTTGTCCAATACTTAGGGGAAAAAGGGTGATCTTCATATATTATATATGGTACACTTTTCAAAATTTAAACAAAATAGTTTAGATTTAGTTAATTAATTTTAAATCAAATATACTGTTTTTCTAATTAAATTTTAGGAATGTATTTTGCAATTTAGGTAAAAGTATATTAATTGAGAGTCTACACTTTCTTTTAAAATTTCCCTTGCAAGGCTAGAAATGCAAAGGTAAAAAAGACAACTCTCATTTTGGACAAAAAGAAGGTAAGGTACAGTGTATAATAATTACAAGCATGTGTTTCATATATAGTTTTTGAGATGTAGGTGAAATAAAATCACACTAACAAGAAAAGTGCAACCATGCTTTGAGAGAAAAGAGGTAGATTAATTTGAGTAGGCAATAAAGTAAGTTTGCGATGGCAAGTTGGAATGACATTGGTATCAAATCTTAAAATTAGGAGATTTAGCTTAGTTTTAGAGATAACAATGTCATTGATGATAGTAAAAAATCACAGAAACTTTGTCCATTAATCTTGCAAAACTTCTTACCTGCCTGCTATATATAAGGAGTTTAAAACAAAGTAAAATCTGCTTCAAGTGCTTATATCTCTGGCCTTTAAGACCCAAACTCATCATCTATATAAGCTTCTAGAGTAAACACAAAGCAGAGGTGTCTTATATTAAGGGACACTAGTGAAAAAACAAATGAAAGTATTTTGAAACATATTTGAGGCGCTATGGATCATTATGATCCCTGAGGTTTCTAGAAAACAGAAACTCTTTGGGGCACATAAAAGTATCTGGTATTTTTCCTTTCCCTATTCCACTCTAGATATGGTTTTCTTAACAGCACAGAAACAATAGTTTTCTTTCCATAGTCTTAGACACATTTTATAACAAAAAGTAAATGTGCTCTTACCAACATTAAACCTGTCTTTTCTTTTGCTAAATACATTTGCTCTAATAAGTACATAATTTGTGTTGTTATTCACTGTTACATATTTCAGAAGACTCAGATTTAATCTCCATAATTATTATTAATATGTAGATACATTTTCACTCAAAATTTCTTCCTTTGATATGGAATCATGTGATGACATAAGCCCCTCAATTTAAAATGCACATTAGATTGTCAATTTGGGGAAGCCTATTAACTGGGCAACTGAGAACTACAATGGTAAGGTACTGATCCCACCCTGACCCTAGATTGTAATCTTGTCACCTTACCTCTGCCTTGTTTAGGATAAGATTAACCCACATTTTCATCTGCTTATGGTCAACAGCTTCATGCTCACAGACACCCACAACTAGCAGGTAATATAAAGCAAGTCAGAGGATGAAAAACTCTCTCCCTGGGCAGCAGGATTATCCAAGTTCCAATGTGAATACTTAGACTGCCAATATTCTAAACTCTTTAAATACCTGGAGACCATGTTTTCCTCTCTGCTGCAGCTGATTTCCTTGGACTCAGCCTGTATGTTAGCACAATTTTCCATATCTGTAGAATGATGCCACTATTGTGACATGACTTCCTCCGGTCACTACTGACATTATCTACCATTTTGCTTCCAATAACTTGAACTGATACTTCATGATGACTTTTTACAAATACAACTAAGTTAAAGTAAAACTAAAGGAAATCTTGAAAAAGAATATCAATCATATTAAGGCAATAAATATTCAGAAGTCTGTGTGGAATTGGAATGCCTTATCCCATGATAGCACATGTAGGCTATGTGTATTCATGTGTATGAGGCCAGGAGTTTTTATCTGTATGTTAATTTCACTTTAGCATAAATTGTCAGAATTACCTCTCTTAACAACACTGATGGCCTTACCAAGTCACTAGTCAATATTCCATCAGGAAGGTAGCAAGAGCATCATTCAGTTCTTGGGCCTGGGCTAAGGACCATATCTGAAGGTAGCTTTAGGTATCACATATACAACTCCATGTGTCACATAATCCCAAAATAATTTCATAAATTTAGGTAAGATATAGTTGAATAAATCATATATCACTAACTGGCTCTAGTCTTGAAGACACACACACAAGCATAGCACATTCTTAGATTTTGATTTGTAACTCAAAGTGGATAAGAACTCCAGAGAGTTCAATATGGATACCATTAATTATCATGCTTTTAATTAGGCAAGAAATCTTTCACTTTAAATTTGTCATTAAGCAATCACTTTTACTGTATATCTTGCCAAATACTACAGTACTTAGTGTCATGGTTAGTATTGCCTTGAAAGATATATTGCTGCCAGTACATGTTTTTCTAAGGATCATAGACTATTTTCTGAACTTAAGGGTAAAAATCTGGGTTCAAAAACAAAATATGGGGCTTCCCTGGTGGCGCAGTGGTTGAGAGTCCGCCTGCCAATGCAGGGGACACGGGTTCGTGCCCTGCTCCGGGAAGATCTCACATGCCGCAGAGTGGCTGGGCCCGTGAGCCATGGCCGCTGAGCCTGCGCGTCCGGAGCCTGTGCTCCGCAACGGGAGAGACCACAACAGTGAGAGACCTGCGTACCGAAAAAAAAAAAAGGACTCTAAATTTATTTTTTTAAAAAACTCTTTTAATTAATGGCTATGTGTTTTGTGCTTACATAGCCTCAATTTGTCGTTTGTAGGTTTCACAGATAAAACTTGTCTGAAATGTTTGAAAATAATGGATATTTAACCAATTCTTAATTCTTCCATTTTTTTTTAAAGAAAAATGTTAACATCTTTATTGGAGTATAATTGTTTTACAATGTTGTGTTAGTTTGTGCTGTATAACAAAGTGAATCAGCTATATGCACACAAATATCCCCATATGTAGGGCGCGGTCAGCTAACTGCCACGCAGCAGGAAGCTGAAGTAAGCTGAATCATCCTTCCTGTGGCCACTGCGCTTGCGCTAAGTATACTAATGAGGTTTTAAAGTAGCGACCTATCCGATGCTGGCTCACAAGTCGCACCATCGGCGAAAGCCAATCACAGAGCGACACATGTTCTTAATCCCTATATAAGCAGACTGCTATAGGATTGCGGTGTCTTCCTTCCATCTTTTCTTTAACCAAGCTGTGCTCCAATAAAGTGTGATACGAGAAGAATCTTGCGTGTGGCGACTCGTCATTCTGCTGGTCGGAGGCGGCTCGCCGCACCCATATCCCCTCCCTCTGGTGTGTCCCTCCCACTGTCCCTATCCCACCACTCTAGGTGGTCACAGAGCACTGAGCTGATCTCCGTGTGCTATGCAGCTGCTTCCCACTAGTTATCTATTTTACATTTGGTAGTGTATATATGTCAATGGCACTTTCTCACTATGCCCCAGCATACCCTTCCCACTTCCCGTGTCCTCAAGTCAATTCTCTACATCTGCGTCTTTATTCTGTCCTGCCCTTAGGCTCTTCAGAACCATTTTTTTTTTTAGATGCCATATATATGTGTTAGCATACGGTATTTGTTTTTCTCTTTCTGACTTACTTCACTCTGTATAACAGACTCTAGGTCCATCCACCTCACTACAAATAACTCAATTTCATTCCTTTCTATGGCTCAGTAATATTCCATTGTATATATGTGCCACATCTTCTTTATCCATTCATCTGTCGATTGACACTTAGGTTGCTTCCATTTCAGGCTACTCTAAATAGTGCTGCAATGAACATTGTGGTACACAACTCTTTTTGAATTATGGTTTTCTCAGGGTATATGCCCAGTAATGAGTTTGCTGGGTCATATGGTAGTTCTATTTTTAGTTTTTTAAGGAACCTCCATACTGTTCTCCATAGTGGCTGTATCAATTTACATTCCAACCGACAGTGCAAGAGGGTTCCATTTTCTCCACACCCTCTCCAGCATTTATTCTTTGTAGATTTTTTGATGATGGCCATTCTGACCAGTGTGAAGTGATACCTCATTGTGGTTTTGACTGGAAGTTCTCTAATGATTAGTGATGTTGAGTATTTTTTCACGTTTGTTGGCAATCTGTATATCTTCTTTGGAGAAATGTCTATTTAAGTATTCTGCCCATTTTTGAATTGGGTTGTTTGCTTTTTTTGTTTGTTTTTGTTTTTTTTATGCGGTATGCGGGCCTCTCACTGTTGTGGCCTCTCCCGTTGTGGAGCACAGGCACCGGACGTGCAGGCTCAGCGGCCATGGCTCACGGGTGCAGCCGCTCCACGACATGTGGGATCTTCCCAGACCGGGGCACAAACCCGTGTCCCCTGCATTGGCAGGCAGACTCTCAACCACTGTGCCACCAGGGAAGCCCAGGTTGTTTGCTTTTTTGATATTGAGCTGCATGAGCTGATTATAAATTTCGGAGTTTAATACAGTTGCTTCATTTGTAAATATTTTCTCCCATTCTGAGGGGTGTCTTTACGTCTTGTTTATGTTTTCCTTTGTTGTGCAAAAGCTTTTAAGTTTCATTAGGTCCCATTTATTTATTTTTGTTTTTATATCCATTTCTCTAGGAGGTAGGTCAAAAAGGATCTTTCTGTGATTTATGTCATAGTGTGTTCTGCCTATGTTTTCCTCCAAGAGTTATATAGTGTCTGGCCTTACATTTAGGTCTTTATTCCATTTTGAGTTTATTTTTGTGTATGGTGTTAGGGAATGCTCTAATTTCATTCTTTTAAATGTAGCTGTTCAGTTTTCCCAGCACCACTTATGGAAGAGGATGTCTTTTTTCCATTGTATATTCTTGCCTTCTTTATCAATAATATGGTGGTATTATGTGTGTGGGTATATCTTTAGGCTTTCTATCCTGTTCTGTTGATCTATATTTCTGTTCTTGTGGCAGTACCATACTGTCTTGACAACTGTAGCTTTGTAGTATAGCCTGAAGTCAGGGAGCCTGATTCTTCCAGCTCCATTTTTCTTTCTCAACGTTGCTTTGGCTAAACAGGGTCTTTTGTGTTTCCATACAAATTGTGAAATTTTTTGTTCTAGTTCTGTGAAAAATGCAATTGGTAGTTTGCGAGGGATTGCATTGAATCTGTAGATAGCTTTGGGTAGTATACTCATTTTCACAATGTTGATTCTTCCAATCCAAGAACATGGTATACCTACCTCTCCATCTATTTGTATCACTTTTAATTTCTTTCATCAGTGTTGTATAGTTTTCTGCATGCAGGTCTTTTGTCTCCTTAGATAGGTTTATTCTTCGGTATTTTATTCTTTTTTGCAAAAGGTAAATGGGAGTGTTTCCTTAATTTATCTTTCGGATTTTTCATCATTAGTGTATAGGAATGCAAGAGATTTCTGTGCATTAATTTTTAATGTTGCTACTTTACCAAATTCATTGACTAGCTCTAGTAGTCTTCTGGTAGCATCTTTAGGATTCTCTATGTATAGTACCATGTCATCTGCAAACAGTGACAGTTTTATTTCTTCTTTTCTGATTTAGATTCTTTTTATTTCTTTTACTTCTCTGATTGCTGTGGCTAAAACTTCCAAAACTATTTTGAATAATAGTGGTGAGTGTGGCCAACCTTCTCTTGTTCCTGATTTTGGTGGAAATGGTTTCAGTTTTTCACTATTGAGAATGATCTTGGCTGTGGGTTTTTTCATATATAGCCTTTATTTTGTTAAGGTAAGTTCCCTCTGTGCCTACTTTCTGCAGCGTTTTTATCATAAATGGGTGTTGAATATTGTTGAAAGCTTTTTCTACATGTATTGAGATGATCATATGGTTTTCTCCTTCAATTTGTTGTCATGGTGTATCACATTGAATGATTTGTGTATATTGAAGAATCCTTGGATTCCTGGGATAAACCCTGTTTGATCATGGTGTATGATCCTTTTAGTGTGCTGTTGGATTTTGTTTGCTAGTATTTTGTTGAGGATTTTTGCATCTATGTTCATCAGTGATATTGGCCTTTAGTTTTCTTTTTTTGTGGCTCTTTCTCTGGCTTTGGTATCAGGGTGATGGTGGCCTAATAGAATAAGTTTAAGTGTGTTCCTCCCTCTGCTATATATTGGAAGAGTTTGAGAAGGATAGGTGTTAGGGCTTCTCTAAATGTTTGATAGAAATCACCTGTGATGCCTTATGTTCCTGGGCTTTTGTTTGTTGGAAGATTATTAATCACAGTTTCACTTTCAGGGCTTGTGACTGGTCTGTTTATATTTTCTATTTCTTCCTGGTACACGCTCAGAAGGTTGTGCTTTTCTAAGAATTTCTCCATTTCTTCCATGTTGTCCATTTTATTGGCATATAGTTTCTTGTAGTAATGTCTCATGATTCTTTGTATTTCTGCAGTGTCAGTTGTTACTTCTTTCTCATTTCTTATTCTATTTATTTGAGTATTCTCCCTTTTTTTCTTGATAAGTCTGGCTAATGGTTTATCAATTTTCTTTATCTCCTCAATGAACCAGCTTTTAGTTTTATTGCTCTTTGCTGTTGTTCCCTTCATTTATTTTTCATTTATTTCTGATCTGATCTTTTTGATTTCTTTTTTTCTGCTAACTTTGGAGGGTTTTTTGTCCTTTTTCCTCTAATTGCTTTAGGTGTAAGGTTAGGTTGTTTGAGATTTTTCTTGTATATTGAGGTAGGATTGTATTGCTGTAAACTTCCCTCTTAGAACTGCTTTTGCTGTATCCCATAGGCTTTGGTTCTTCGTGTTTTAATTGTCACTTGTTTCTAGGTATTTTTTAATTTCCTCTTTGATTTCTTCAGTGACCTCTTGGTTCTTTAGAAGTGTATTGTTTAGGCTCCATATATTTTTATTTTTTACATATTTTTTTCTGTAATTGATATCTAGTCTCCTAGCATTGTGATCAAAAGACACTTGATATGATTGAAATTTTCTGAAATGTACCAGAGCTTGATTTACTTCCCAAGATATGATCTATCTTGGAGAATGTTCCATGAGCACTTGAGAAGAAAGTGTAATTTGCTGTTTCTGGGTGGAATGTGTCATAAATATCAATTAAGTCCATCTTGTTTAATGTATCATTTGAAGCTTGTGTTTCCTTATGTATTTTCACTTTGAATGATCTATCCATTGGTGAAAGTGGGGTGTTAAAGTCCCCTACTATGATTGTGTTACTGTTGATTTCCCTTTTTATGGCTGTTAGCATTTGCCTTATGTATTGAGGTGCTCCTATGTTGGGTGCATAAATATTTAAAATTTTTATATCTTCTTCCTGGATTAATCCCTTGATCATTATGTAATGTCCTTCTTTGTCTCCTGTAATAGTCTTTATTTTAAAGTGTATTTTGTCTGATATGAGAAATGCTACTCCAGCTTTTCTTTGATTTTCATTTGCATGGAATATCTTTTTCCATCCCATCACTTTCAGTCTGTATATGTGCCTAGGTCTGAACTGGGTCTCTTCTAGACAGCATATATACAGGTGTTGTTTTTGTATCCATTCAGCCAATCTATGTCTTCTGGTGGAACATCTAATCCATTTACATTTAAGGGAGCTTTCGATACATATGTTCCTATTACCATTTTCTTAATTGATTTGGGTTTGTTATTGTAGGTCTTTTCCTTCCCTTGTGTTTCCTGCCTAGAGAAGTTCCTGTAACATTTGTTGTAAAGCTGGTTTGGTGGTGCTGAATTCTCTTAGCTTTTGCTTGTCTGTATAATTTGAATTTATCCATCAAATCTGAATGAGATCATTTCGGGTAGAGTAATATGGGTGTAGGTTTTTCCTTTTCATCACTTTAAATATGTCCTGCCACTCCCTTCTTGCTTACTGAGTTTCTGCTGAAAAATCAGCTGTTAACCTTATGGGGATTCCCTTGTGTGTTATTTGTTGTTTTTCCCTTGCTGCTTTTACTATTTTATATTTGTATTTAATTTTTGATAGTTTGATTAATATGTGTCTTGACATGTTTCTCCTTAGGTTTTTCTGTGTGGGATGCTCTGCACTTCCTGGACTTGATTGGCTATTTCCTTTCCCAGATTAGGGAAGCTTTCAACTATAATATTTGAAATATTTTCTCAGTCCCTTTCTTTTTCTCTTCTTCTTCTGGGACCCTTATAATTCGAATCTTGGAGTGTTTATTGTTGTTCCAGAGGTCTCTGCACCTGTCCTCAATTCTTTTCATTCTATTTTCTTTACTCTGCTCTGTGGTAGTTATTTCCACTATTTTATCTTCCAGGTCATTTATCTGTTCTTCTGCCTCAGTTATTCTGCTATTCATTCCTTCTAGAGAATTTTTAATTTCATTTATTGTGTTGTTCCTCATTGTTTTTATTCTCTTTAGTTGTTCTAGGTCCTTGTTAAATATTTCTTGTATTTTCTCCATTCTATTTCCAAGATTTTGGATCACCTTTACACTCATTACTCTGAATTATTTTTCAGGCATACTGCCTATTTCCTTTTCATTTGTTTTGTCTGGTGGTTTTTTACCTTGCTCCTTCATCTACTGTGTGTTTCTCTGTCTTCTCATTTTGCTTAACTTACTGTGTTTGGTGTCTCCTTTTTGCAGGCTGCAGGTTCATATTTCCCATTGTTTTTGGTGTCTGACCCCAGTGTCTAAGGTTGTTTCAGGGGGTTGTGTAGGTTTCCTGGTGGAGGGGACTGGAGCCTGTGTTCTAGTGTATGAGGCTGGATGTTGTCTTTTTGTTGGGCAAGACCATTTCCAATGGTGTGTTTTGTGGTGTCTGTGACCTTATTTTGATTTTAGGCGGCCTCTCTGCTAATGAGTGGAATTGTGTTCCTATCTTGCTAGTCACTTGGCATAGGGTTTCCAGCACTGTATCGTGCTGGTCATTGAGTGGAGCTGGGCCTTAGCATTTAGATGCAAATCTCTGGTAGCCCTTTCACTGTTTGATATTATGTAGAGCCAGAGGTCTCTGGTGGACCAATGTCCTGAACTCAGCTCTCCCACCTCAGAGGTATAGGCCTGACACCCAGCTGGAGCACCAAGACACTGTCAGCCACATGGCTCAGAAAGGGAAAAAAGGAAAGAAAGAAAGAAAGAAAGAAAGAAAGAAAAATAATAAAACAAGTTATTAAAATAAAATACAAAAAATTATTAAAAATTAAAATATTAAAAAGTAATAAAAAAAGAAAAAAAGGAAAGAAAGAAGATACCAACCAAACCAAAAAACAAATCCACCAATGATAACAATCGTTAAAAACTATACTAAAAGAAAAAAAAGAGACCACTGATGGGGGCTTCCCTGGTGGCGCAGTGGTTGAGAGTCTGCCTGCCAATGCAGGGGTCACAGGTTCGTGCCCCGGGTCAGGGAGGATCCCACGTGTCACGGAGCAGCTGGGCCCGTGAGCCATGGCTCCGCAGCAGGAGAGGCCACAACGGTGAGAGGCCTGCATACTGCAAAAAAAAAAAAAAAAAAAAAAAAAGACCACTGACAGACAGAACCCTAGGACAAATGGTAAAAGCAAAGCTATAGGAGAGTCTCCTGGGGGGAGGGCTGTCCTGAAGGCCACCGGCACCTTTTCCGTGAGCTTTCTTGGCCGGGTCTCAACTTCCCCTCCCACCTTCTCCCGTTGATGGTGGGATCCCCTGCTCGCCCCAGGTGGAGTGGCTCAGTCAGGGTTAGGGAGGAACCTGGGAAACTGGCATCCTGCTGAGGCCATGGATTGGGCTGCGGAGATGACAGTACTTAAGGGCCTGGGTGAGCTCTGACCGGTGCCAGTGTCCTCTTCCTGGGACAGTGTCCCCCTGGGGGTCGGCCGGGCATTGCCAGAGCTGCCCTGAGCAGGAGTGAGAGGCGGCCCGGCCACTCCTCCTGCCCCCGCGTGAGCCCTGCGACTGGCAGGGTGGGGAGCAGAAGAGAGAATTCCAGGTGCCGCAGGGGTGGCTGGAGAAGCTTCCAGGTCCCACCACTCTTCCCCTTCTGTTCCACATCTGGGTGGCTGATACGGGACACCAGGTGCCCTCTCCTTTGGCTCCCGTGGGAAGGTCTAGCCAGCCATTTCTGGACCTGCTTCCATCCTTCCCTCCTCAGCGGCTACATTGTATACATCAGAAATACATCTACACGGGGAACTGCTCCCATAGAACACCCACTGAACGCTGGCAGAAGACCTCGGACCTCCCAAAAGGCAAGAAACTCCCCATGTACCAGGGTAGGACAAAAGAAAAAACAGAGACAAAGAATAGGGATGGGACCAGCACCAGTGGGAGGGAGCTGTGAAGGAGGAAAGGTTTCCACAAGTAGGAAGGCCCTTTGTGGGCAGAGATGGCAGGTGGCGGAGGGGGGAAGCTTCAGAGTCTCAGAGGAGAGCACAGCAACAGGGGTGCAATGGCAAAGCGGAGAGATTCCCACACAGAGGATCAGTGCCGACCAGTACTCACCAGCCTGAGAGGCTTGTCTGCTCACCCGCTGGGGCGGGCTGTGGCTGGGACCTGAGGCTTGGTCGGATGCCGGGAGAGGACTGCTGGCGTGAACACAGCCTGAAGAGGTTAGTGTACCACGGCTAGCCAGGAGGGAGTCCAGGGAAAAGTCTGGACCTGCCGAAGAGGCAAGAGACTTTTTCTTCCCTCTTTGTTTCCTGGTGCACGAGGAGAGGGGATTAAGCGTGCCGCTTAAAGGGGCTCCTGAGACGGGCACAAGCCACGGCTATCAGCACAGACACCAGAGATGGGCATGAGACGCTAAGGCTACTGCAGCCACCAAGAAGCCTGTGTGCAAGTACAGGTCATTATCCACACTGCCCCTCCCGGGAGCCTGTGCAGCCCGCCACTGCCAGGGTCCCGGGATCCAGAGACAACTTCCCCGGGAGAATGCACTGCGCACCCCAGGCTGGTGCAACGTCATGATGGCCTCTGCTGCTGCAGGCTCGCCCTGCATCCGTACCCCTCCCTTCCCCGGGCCTGAGTGAGCCCCTGAATCAGCTTCTCCTTTAACCCTGTCCTGTCTGAGCGAAGAAGAGACGCCCTCCAGCGACCTACACACAGAGGTGGGGCCAAATCCAAAGCTGAACCCCGGGAACTGTGCGAACAAAGAAGAGAAAGGGAAATTTCTCCCAGCAGCCTCAGGAGCAGTAGATTAAATCTCCACAATCAACTTAATGTACCCTGCATCTGTGGAATACCTGAATAGAAAAAGAATCATCCCAAATTGAGGAGGTGGACTTTGGGAGCAAGACATATTATTTTGTCCCCTTTTCCTCCTTTTGTGAGTGTGTATGTGTATGCTTCTGTGTGTGATTTTGTCTGTATAGCTTTCCTTTCACCATTTGTCCTAGGGTTCTAACAGTCCATTTTTTTTTTTAATTAAAAATTTTTTTCTTAATAATTCTTTCTTAGTTTTTATTTTAATAACTTTATTTTATTTTATCCTAATTTATTTTATCTTTTTTCTTTCTTTCTTTCTTTCTTTCTTTCTTTCTTTCTTTCTTTCTTTCTTTCTTTCTTTCTTTCTTTCTTTCTTTCATTTTTTCTCCCTTTTATTCTGAGCCATGTGGATGAAAGTCTCTTGGTGCTCTAGCCAGGAGTCAGTGCTGTGCCTCGGAGGTGGGAGAGCCAACTGCAGGACACTGGTCCACAAGAGACCTCCCAGCTCCATGTAATATCAAATGGCAAAAATCTCCCAGAGATCTCTATCTCAACGCCAAGACCCAGCTTCACTCAACAACCAGCAAGCTACAGTGCTGGTCACCCAATACCACACAACTAGCAAGACAGGAACACAGCCCCATCCATTATCAGAGAGGCTGCCTAAAATCATAAAAAGGCTACAGACACCCCAAAACACACCACCAGACGTGGACCTGCCCACCAGAAAGACAAGATCCAGCCTTATCCACCAGAACATAGGCACTAGTCCCCTCCATCAGAAAACCTACACAACCCATGGAACCAACCTTAGCCACTAGGGACAGACACCAAAAACAACGGGAACTACGAACCTGCAGCCTGCAAAAAGGAGACCCCAAACACAGTAAGATAAGCAAAATGAGAAGACAGAATAACACACAGCAGATAAAGGAGCAAGGTAAAAACCCACAGGCCCCAACAAATGAAGAGGAAATAGGCAGTCTACCAGAAAAAGAATTCAGAATAATGATAGCAAAGATGATCCAAAACCTTGGAAATGGAATAGAGAAAATGCAAGAAACATTTAACAAGGACCTAGAAGAACTAAAGAGGAAACAAACAATGATGAACAATACAATAAATGAAATTAAAAATACTCTAGAAGGGATCAATAGCAGAATAACTGAAGCAGAAGAACGGACAAGTGACCTGGAAGATAAAATAGTGGAAATAACTACTGCAGAGCAGAATAAAGAAAAAAGAATGAAAAGAACTGAGGACAGTCTCAGAAACCTCTGGGACAATATTAAATGCAACAATGTTCGAATTATACAGGTCCCAGAAGAAGAAGAGAAAAAGAAAGGGACTGAGAAAATATTTGAAGAGATTATAGTTGAAAAGTTCCCTAATATGGGAAAGGAAATAGTTAATCAAGTCCAGGAAGCACAGAGAGTTCCATACAGGATAAATCCAAGGAGAAACATGCCAAGACACATATTACTCAAACTATCAAAAATTAAATACTATGAAAACATATTAAAAGCAGCAAGGGAAAAACAAAAAATAACACACAAGGGAATCCCCATAAGGTTAACAACTGATCTTTCAGCAGAAACTCTACAAGCCAGAAGGGTGTGGCAAGACATATTTAAACTGATGAAGGAGAAAAACCTGCAACCAAGATTACTCTACACAGCAAGGATCTTATTCAGATTTGATGGAGAGATTAAAACCTTTACAGACAAGCAAAAGCTGAGAGAGTTCAACACCACCCAACCAGCTTTACAACAAATGCTAAAGGCACTTCTCTAGACAAGAAACACAAGAGAAGGAAAAGACCTACAATAAGAAACTCAAAACAATTAAGTAAATGGGAATAGGAACATACATATCAATAATTACCTTAAACATAAATGGACTAAATGCTCCCACTTAAAGACACAGACTGCCTGAATGGATACAAAAACAAGACCCGTATATATGCTGTCTACAAGAGACCCATTTCAGACCTAGAGACACATACAAACTGAAAGTGCGGGGCTGGAAAAGAAATTCCATGCAAATGGAAATCAGAAGAAAGCTGTAGTAGCAATTCTTATATCAGAAAAAATAGACTTTAAAATAGAGACTATTACAAGAGACAAAGAAGGACACTACATAATTATCAAGGGATCGATCCAAGGAGAAGATATAACAATTGTAAATATTTATGCACCCAACATAGGAGCACCTCAATACATAAGGCAAATACTAATAGCATAAAAGGGGAAATTGATAGTAACACAATCATAGTAGGGGTCTTTAACACCCCACTTTCACCAATGGACAGATCATCTAAAATCAAAATAAATAAGGAAACACAAGCTTTAAATGATACATTAAACAAGATGGACTTAATTGATATTTATAGGACATTCCATCCAAAAACAACAGAACACACATTTTTCTCAAGTGCTCATGGAACATTCTCCAGGATAGATCATATCTTGGTTCTGAAATCTAGCCTTGGTAAATTTAAAAAAATTGAAATCGTATCAAGTATCTTTTCCGACCACAATGCTATGAGACTAGATATCAATTACAGGAAAAGATGTGTAAAGAATACAAACACATGGAGGCTAAACAATACATTACATTTTCTTTTTCCTTTTTTTGTGGTACACGAGCCTCTCTCACTGTTGTGGCCTCTCCCGTTGTGGAGCACAGGCTCTGGATGCACAGGTTCAGTGGCCATGGCTCATGGGCCTAGCTGCTCTGCAGCATGTGGGATCTTCCTGGTTCGGGGCATGAATCTGTGTTGCAAGCATCAGCAGGCAGACTTTCAACCACTGCGCCACCAAGGAAGCCCCAATACACTACTTAATAATGAAGTGATCACTGAGGAAATCAAAGAGGAAATAAAAAAATACCTAGAGACAAATGAAAATGGAGACACAATGACCCAAAACCTATGGGATGCATCAAAAGCAGTTCTAAGAGGGAAGTTTATAGCAATACAATCCTACCTTAAGAAAAAGGAAACATTTCAAATAAACAACCTAAACTTGCACCCAGAGCAATTAGAGAAATAAGAACAAAAACCCCCAAATTTAGCAGAAGGAAAGAAATCATAAAGATCAGATCAGAAATAAATGAAAAAGAAATGAAGGAAACGATAGCAAAGATCAATAAAACTAAAAGCTGTTTCTTTGAGAAGATAAACAAAATTGAAAAACCATTATCCAGACACATCTAGAAAAAAAGGGAGAAGACTCAAATCAATAGAATTAGAAATGAAAAAGGAGGGCCTTCCCTGGTGGTGCAGCGGTTGAGAGTCCGCCTGCCGATGCAGGGGACATGGGTTCGTGCCCCAGTCCGGGAAGATCCCACATGCCACGGAGTGGCTGGGCCCATGAGACATGGCCGCTGAGCCTGCGCATCTGGAGCCTGTGCTCCACAATGGGAAAGGACACAACAGTGAGAGGCCTGCGTACCGCAAAATAAAATTAAATAAATAAATTTTAAAAAAGAAATGAAAAAGAAGTAACAACTGACACTGCAGAAATACAAAAGATCATGAGAGATTACTACAAGCAACTCTATGCCAATAAAATGGACAACCTGGAAGAAATGGACGTTTTCGTAGAAAAGCACAACCTGCTGAGACTTAACCAGGAAGAAATAGAAAATAAAAATGGACCAATCACAAACACTGAAATTGAAACTGTGATTAAAAGTCTTCCAACAAACAAAAGCCCAGGACCAGATGGCTTCACAGACGAATTCTATCAAACATTTAGAGAAGCGCTAACACCTACCTTTCTCAAAATCTTCTGAAATAGAGCAGAGGAAGGAGACTCCCAAACTCATTCTATGAGGCCAACATCACCCTGATACCAAAACCAGAAAAAGATTTCAGAAAGAAAGAAAACTACAGGCCAATATCACTGATGAACATAGATGCAAAAATCCTCAACAAAATACTAGCAAACAGAATCCAACAGCACATTAAAAGGATCATACACGATGATCAAGTGGGAGTTATTCCAGGAATGCAAGGATTCTTCAATATACGTAAATCAATCAACGTGATACACCATATTTACAAATTGAAGGAGAAAAACCATATCATAATCTCAATAGATGCAGAGAAATCTTTCAACAAATTTCAACACACATTTATGATAAAAACCCTGCAGAAAGTAGGCATAGAGGAAACTTTCCTCAACATAATAAAGGCCATATATGGCGAACTCACAGCCAACATCATGCTCAATGGTGAAAAACTGAAACCATTTCCACTAAGATCAGAAACAAGACAAAGTTGCCCACTGTAACCACTCTTATTCAACATAGTTTTGGAAGTTTTAGCCACAGCAATCAGAGAAGTAAAAGAAATAAAAGGAATTCAAATCGGAAAAGAAGAAGTAATGTTGTCACTGTTTGCAGATGACATGATACTATCCATAGAGAATCCTAAAGATGCTACCAGAAAACTACTAAAGCTAATCAATGAATTTGGTAAAGTAGCAGGATACAAAATTAATGCATGGAAATCTCTGGCATTCCTATACACTAATGATGAAAAATCTGAAAGTGAAATCAAGAAAACACTCCCATTTACCATTGCAACAAAAAGAATAAAATATCTAAGAATAAACCTACCTAAGGAGACAAAAGACCTGTATGCAGAAAATTATAAGGAACTGATGAAAGAAATTAAAGATGATACAAATAGATGGAGAGATATACCATGTTCTTGGATTGGAAGAATCAACATTGTGAAAATAATTCTACTACCCAAAGCAATCTACAGATTCAATGCAATCCCTATCAATCTACCACTGGCATTTTTTACAGAACTAGAAGAAAAAATTTCTCAATTTATATGGAAACACAAAAGACCCCAAATATCCAAAGCAATCTTGAGAATGAAAAATGGAGCTGGAGGAATCAGGCTCCCTGACTTCAGACTATACTATAAAGCTACAGTAATAAAGAAAGTATGGTACTGGCACAAAAACAGAAAGATAGATCAATGGAACAGGATAGAAAGCCCAGAGATAAACCCACACACATATGGTCACCTTATCTTTGATAAAGGGGGCAAGAATATACAGTGGAGACATGACAGCCTCTTCAATAAGTGGTGCTGGGAAAACTGGACAGGTACATGTAAAAATGTACCTGTACATGTAAAAGTATGAAATTAGAACACTCCTCAATACCATACACAAAAATAAACTCAAAATGGATTAAAGATCTAAATGTAAGGCCAGACACTATCAAACTCTTAGAGGAAAACATAGGCAGAACACTCTATGACATAAATCACAGCAAGATCCTGTTTGACCCACCTCCTAGAGAAATGGAAATAAAAACAAAAATAAACAAATGGGACCTAATGAAACTTAAAAGCTTTTGCACAGCAAAGGAAACCATAAAAAAGACCAAAAGACAACCTTCAGAATGGGAGAAATTATTTGCAAATGAAGCAACTGACAGGATTAATCTCCAAAATTTACAAGCCGATCATGCAGCTCAATAACAAAAAAACAAACAACCCAATCCAAAAATGGGCAGAAGACCTAAATAGACATTTCTCCAAAAAAGACATACAGATTGCCAAGAAACATATGCAAGAATGCTCAACATCATTAATCATCAGAGAAATGCAAATCAAAACTCCAAAGAGATATCATCTCACACCAGTCAGAATGGCCATAATCAAAAAATCTGCAAACAATGAATACTGGAGAGGGTGTGGAGAAAAGGGAACACTCTTGCACTGCTGGTGGGAATGTAAATTGCTGCAGCCATGATGGAGAACAGTATGGAGGTTCCTTAAAAAACTAAAAATAGAACTACCATACGACCTAGCAATCCCTCTACTGGGCATATACCCTGAGAAAACCGTAATTCAGAAAGAGTCATGTACCAAAATTTTCATTGCAGCTCTGTTTACAATAGCCAGGACATGGAAGCAACCTATGTGTTCATTAACAGATGAATGGATAAAGAAGTTGTGGCACATATATACAATGGAATATTACTCAGCCATAAAAAGAAACGAAATTGAGTTATTTGTAGTGAGGTGGATGGACGTGGAGTCTGTCATGCAGAGTGAAGTAAGTCAGAAAGAGAAAAACAAATACCGTATGCTAACACATATATATGGAATCTAAAAAAAAGAAAACAAATAAAGGTCATGAAGGACCTAGGGTCAAGATGGGAATAAAGATGCAGACCTACTAGAGAATGGACTTGAGCATACAGGGAGGGGGAAAGGTAAGCTGGGACAAAGTGAGAGGGTGGCATGGACATATATACATGACCAAACGTAAAATAGATAGCTAGTGGGAAGCAGCCGCATAGCACAGGGAGATCAGCTCGGTGCTTTGTGACCACCTAGAGGGGTAGGATAGGGAGGGTGGGAGGGAGGGAGATGAGGGAAGAGATATGGGGACATATGTATATGTATAACTGATGCACTTTGTTATAAAGCAGAAACTAACATACCATTGTAAAGCAATTATATTCCAATAAAGATGTTAAAAAAAAAAAAAAAAGGGCTTCCCTGGTGGCACAGTGATTGAGAGTCCGCCTGCCAATGCAGGGGACATGGGTTCGTGCCCCGGTCCAGGAAATCCCACATGCCGCGGAGTGGCTGGGCCCATGAGCCATGGCAGCTGAGCCTGTGCGTCCGGAGCCTGTGCTCCGCAGCAGGAGAGGCCACAGCAGTAGAGGCCCGTGTACCGCAAAAAAAAAAAAAAAAAAAAAAAAGCAAAGCTTTACAGACAAAATCCCACAAAGAAGCATACACCTACACACTCACAAAAAGAGAAAAAGAAATATATATATATCTTTTGGGAAGTCTGAGCTCTTCCGCCAGCATTCAGTAGGTGTTCTTCAGGAGTTGTCCCACATGTAGATGTATTTCTGATATATTTGTGGGGAGGAAGGTCATCTCCACATCTTACTCTTCTGCCATTTTGACAGTATCTTGCTGCTGCCTGCAGTCCAGCCTTCGGTTGCCGCTGCTGTCCTTATGTCCTGCGAGCCTTGGAGGGAGGACGAAAGAGGTGTCCCCATGGCTGGGTCAGGCTGTCAGAGAGGCTATGGGAAGGACCTGAGTGAGGAGCCAAGGCAGCTACGGCTGCTAGTGCCGTGGATTCTGCCAATTTCCCTGGGCTGGAGGTGTCGGATAGGCCGTGTCCTCAGGATTGCGGCTCCCTGAGCACAGCCCTCGCCTCTGGCTTGGCGGCTGAGTGCCGGGACGTGGTGGGCTGGGGTGGCGAGGCTGGGCTCCTCAAAGATGCTTTTTGAAGAATGTTATGGAAGATAGGTCTAATTCAGCCCTCTATTTCCCCTCATACCAGTTATTGCATTTTTAATTTATTTATGTCTTTGTGTATTTTTTCACTCTGACTCCTTCAGTAGACTGTATGTTTCTTAAGAGTGGCAATTTCGGGACTTCCATGGTGGTCCAGTGGTTAAGATTCCACACTCCCGGTGCAGGGGGCCTGGCTTAGATCTCTGGTCAGGGGACTAGATCCCGCATGTCAGGCATAAGCAAGGCAAGGGAGATCCTGGGCGAGGGCTCCCACCAGGTCACGTAGACTCCTGGACTATCTGATGTCCTTTTATTCCTTTGTAGTTACTCTAGTTTCACTTGCTCATAGGGAGCTGCGTGAAGAGGCCTCGCAGCTTCTCCTTCAGAATGGAGTCGCTTTACTACTTTTTATTCCAAATGTTTCGCAAGTTCAAAAGTAAAGTTCTATAGGGCTTCCCTGCTGGCGCAGTGGTTGAGAGTCCGCCTGCCAATGCAGGGAACACGGGTTCGTGCCCCGGTCCAGGAAGATCCCACATGACGCGGAGCGGCTGGGCTCGTGAACCATGGCCGCTGAGTCTGCGCGTCCGGAGCCTGTGCTCCGCAACGGGAGAGGCCACAACAGTGAGAGGCCCGTGTACCACAAAAAAAAAAATAAATAAAGTTCTATAAATATATGAACAATTCAGATCATATTTTCAATGAAAACACCTAGGTCACTGAAGGAAAGATATACACTTTACTTAAATTGTTGTAAAGTTAACATTTTTTTGGTTTTACTTAGTTTTTTCAAAGACTGGGCATTTGGTGCCATCATGAATAGGGACTGTGCAGTATGCAGGAAAAACTAAAATGAGTAATAAAGGCTGACCAGCTAATCAAGCCTCTCTTATGCTAAATCTCCTAAATCCATTTCACTATTTCAATCTCACCATAGCCATTGTATTATGTCTGTTCTTTTTTAATAAAGAAACTTGGAATAAAAAATAAGCAAAATGCCAAATGTCTCATAACTAGTCAATAGAAGATCTAGAATCCAAGCCCAGGAATACATAATTCCACACTTCTACACAAATATGTAATTTCAATTATTTGAAAGTAGGTGGGAAACCAATATAACTTTTAATTTTTAATTCATTTGCTAAGTCTACATGATTTGGTACATGATTATATCAAATAATCATTAAATATTAAGAAATGTTAAATTAATGAATTTAGTATGAATATACAATTATGAACCTTTATAAACTTTCCATTTGCAAATGACATCTTCCTTTATATTTTGTTATATTTTTTCTAAATTAAGGGAAAACAAATGCCTTGGCAATAATATTTTAAAGATGATAACCTTTTATTTTCATTATGTGAGTAATATTTTTATGCAGCTAACAGTCCAAGATTGCAAAGAAAAAATATTAAAAGGGATAAAAGTATCTATTTGTGGTTTCAGATTCTGCTTCTTTTGAATTTCTGTTATAATATGTTGAAAATGTAAACCACAAGGCTTTTTCTTTCACCTTTGAAAATGTTGCAACTAACATCTAAGAAAAAAAGATATTAAACATAATTATATTTTTGTGAGTGCTTGATAAGAATGTGGTTTTCAACTACCTTGTGAAATTTTAATACGGTTAGGAAGAGTTTAAAAAAAAAGCCACATATCATATATTTTATTCTTTCATTACTGCATAATGTACAGACCAAAATCCTGTTCTCTCTACTATCAGTTAATAAAACATTTCCTGAATTATTTAACTTCCTTACAAATTCAAACCATTTTTATGTTTTTATCATTTTTCTGTCAACAGTCAAATCCCAAAGGGAAATGCTATTTATGTTCATGTTTGCTTTTATTTAAAATTGTTTGATTTTAAAAGGTGTAGCATGAGCAGTACAGTGTGTGTTCGACTCTGGCTGATATATGTTATTACGGGTTGACTTTGAGTAAATTGCCATCTTGTTTGCTTAGAAAAAGAAAGATAGAGCTAATTGAATGAAAACACCATACAAAGGATTACAATAGTCCATTTTCTTTATTTGAAATATGTCAACACTGAAATATGAATATAAAAGTACTATATGGAAAATATAGCAAAGATTAAAATGGTTCTTGAAGATATCTCTTTTAAAATATGGTAATTTACATGCAAGCAATCATTAATTTTCAGTGCCATGAACATTTTATATTTCAGAAGAAAGTTATTGACTTAATATTCATAGAGGCACTTTTTTCATTTCAAATCATTGTATTATCACTGTTGCTATAGTCTGTTAATGTTTTCTTTATATTAATCAGAAGCTTGCATATTAAATATGTTTACTATCAAATTCCCTTATAGTTAATAAGATAATATTATTCTACAGTTTATTAGGAAATATTTCTCAAGGTTATGACTTTTAAAATTTGATAATATTTCAATTTGTTGCAGAAATTTAAAAACAAAGTTAAGTGATAAAGAAATCAAAAAGATGATGGCTTTTTAAAAGATGTATAATACTGGGAAAAATAAGCAATATCTTTAATAGTCTTTATACTATTATACATTTTCAGTTCATATCACAAAATGTATCAGTTTAAACAACATCCCACACTAATTGTTCTAAATAACTCATTTTTTTGTAAATAAATGTCTTCTTTTAAATAAAATAATATTTTAAACTGCTACAGTAACTATTATTAAAAATGAGAAATTTGAAGAAACAATGAATAATTTGCACTGCAAAATACTTCAAACTTTTATGATTAATTTTTCTCCCTCTATTGGGTTCTCTGTATTGACCAAATGATCCAATCAACCAAGGAAACTACTGTTTATTTAAACTACGTAGGTTCAGATTCAACCCAAATATTGTCTCTTTGGTTTGTAGACACATATTATGCACAAGCATTTCCCTAGACAAACGTTGTCCCCTGAATGATCTTTTCTCTCATCTTTCTCTTCAGTGTCATTATGTTCCACTTTATTTAAGGTCTCCTCCAGTGCTAGTGTTCTGTAGGGGGGATTTAATTTTTTCTCTAATTTTTTTCTAACCTTGAATTGGTAGAGAATTCTACTGGAATTTATTTTATTTTGAACTTATTTTTTAAATATGATTAATTTTCCTATGTGTTTCTAAATGTTAATGTTTATAATGGATTACTATATCATTTGAAGCAGTAACATATTTGCTCTAACTTATATTTGTATCTAACTTATTCCTAGTCCTTGGATAGAATCAAGGTAAACTGTAAGGAGAAGTATTTGGAGACTGGAGACTCCTTCCTTGCTCTACCCCATACCCCATACTCAGGTACTTAGAGATATTGGTACTGCTGTCAGGCAACCCTAGTGTCTGGGAGAGTTTTAAGACAGAAGTCAGCATGCACTATGGGAGGTCCTCAAGACAGAAACTTCACCATGATCAAGACTCACGCACGTCCTGTCTTATTAACTGCTCTATCCTCTCACATGTATTTCTTCTTTAAATAACATGTATTAAATATAGATAGATTCTGTGTAAAGCATTAAAAAAAGACCTGGATCTTCAGTGTTTATGATAATGAATAAGAAAACCCAGTGTTTCTTTCAAACATATTCTGTTAACTAGAGGCATAATCTTGGATATCCTTGGTCAAAATCACCCTCATAAGTGTAAAGTTTTCTAACACTCACTGTACAATAGGAAACAAAAGAGATTGAAAACATCATGTGATGATCTGTGTACACAGATCTCCAAGATGACAAATTTCACATATTGCAATAAATTAGTACATTTTATAATGTTCCTATGAACAATCTCTCTGCACCCAAATTTGGCTTACTGAAGCAGAAAGCAGGGCCTGTTGCTCTAACCCCTCAGTGCCTCATGTCACAGAAGAGTGTCCTGAGCAAAAGTGAATAGAGAGGTTTACTGACTTCTTCAGCCTTATAACAAGTAAGACAGAAATTGAATTCAAATGTGTTTGACTCAGGCTTTAAGAGTCTTAATTTCTGATTTGGATGGATAGATAAATGGAATAGGCTGAAGGATAAACAGATGACTATAGATTTGTGTATATCTGTATACATCCACAGATACACACTCCTGGAATATATAGATCTATAAATGGGCTTATGGATATATAGCATATTTATATATTTTCAGAATAAAGTAATACGATGAACAATAAATACTTTTTGAACAAGTTATATTTAAACATATTTGAAGCCTGGTTTGTAATTTCAATTATTATTACTTAAGTCTATGATTTAGAGGGTATGAGATGGTAGGGAAAATGTGAACAAAATAATTGAAGTGTTTAAGCTGTTTTTATAATATAAGCTTGTGACCTCCCTGAACACAGGATAATGTCTTAGCATTCCTTCTGCCTCTAATGTCCAGCATAGTCAATGACATATAACAGGAAATTAAAGGATATTTGGACCCCCATAGACTGGTGATTATATTGTCTATTGAAACACTTTGGAACAAATTCTACAGGCTAACTAGTAATTTTGAATTGAATATTCCAAAGGGACTCCAATTAATACTATCCTTTTATAGGCTATATAAAAATGTGAGCAGAAATTGAGTTCATGGGATCCTCTATTTGGTGAGTACAGAAGCATTTTTGTAAGAAAAGTAATACCATTTACCTAATGCCGGTCTTTTCCTGCCTGCTTAATTCACATTTGTTTTACATATTTATTATTTAATTCCAATATTTATCGGTATAAGTGAGAAAAC
The DNA here is from genome assembly GCF_003676395.1 of Aethalodelphis obliquidens. Lineage (NCBI taxonomy): Eukaryota > Metazoa > Chordata > Mammalia > Artiodactyla > Delphinidae > Aethalodelphis > Aethalodelphis obliquidens. The sequence continues at coordinate 34,376,373 of NW_020837959.1, read as the reverse complement.
TAAGTTTTAGATGACAAAACTATGTTTAATCACAGTATCTTCAAATCTTAGTGTCAGGCAGTAAACATCACAATCCATATTACATTATGTAAAACAAAAGGCTTTTCATTTCCAGGGATAGTTCTCAGATAACTGAGACTTTAATAACTCTCCAGTAGTTTTTTCAATAGACTTTAATAACTCTCCAGTAGTTTTTAAAAACTACTCAATGATAGAATTGTGTGGATATATGGTCACAAATGCCTATTTTATCATTTGATGATTATGAATTAATGTATTTTATAATCATCAATTCCAAAGTTTATTACTGAATATAGAACCTCTTTTCAAGATAAGATAGTTACAGATTTGTTTTAAAAAGATACTCTGGCATCTGACAAAGGTCATGGTTGCATTTAAAAGCAAAACTAAACAAAACAAAGAGAATAATGTAAAGGAGAGCAACCTGCAATCACACAGAAGACAGATCCATCAGGCTGCATTGTCAGATTTCAGCTCTGGATCAACTAGGCTGCAGGAATCATTATAAATATCTGACATGTTTAGGTTAAAGCAAACGTTTGCACATGACAATGGCTAGGAAATAACAGCTGACTGTGTACATGTACAGTACAACTTTAATGCTCAGTATTGTCATAATTATATTAGAATTGTCTTGATACTCTTAAAGAAGGAAATATTGCATCTTAAATTGGAGTTAAAAGATTTACATTAGATGTTAGATATTCAAGTAATGAGATTATTTAAGAAGAAACATTGCTTACAATAAGAGAGATTGTCTTTTTCGCTTAATTTTGCCAAATAAATATTTATTTAGTTAAGCATTTTCATAATAAAATGTGTTTTAGATTTGGATATTTTATGAACAAGTGTTTTCCTCCTCAAATACTATGTGTGAGGATAAAGGCAACAAATAGAAAGATTAGCAGTGTCAGTAAAATTCTACAATGTCAGCACATTAGAAAAGTCCTTATATCCAGCTTGCGTGAGAATTCTACAAATCTATATTTCTTTGAATGCTGAACTTCTTTGAGAGAAGGAGCAAAAATCTTTTTGTGTTTATGAGGGGATTTAGGTTCCTTTTTTTTTTTTTTTTGTGGTACACGGGCCTCTCACTGTTGTGGCCTCTCCCGTGCGGAGCACAGGCTCCGGACACGCAGGCTCAGCGGCCATGGCTCACGGGCCCAGCCGCTCCGCGGCATGTGTGATCTTCCCGGGCCGGGGCACGAACCCATGTCCCCTGCATCGGCAGGCGGACTCTCAACCACTGCGCCACCAGGGAAGCCCTAGGTTCCTTTTTAAAGATCTCTTTTAAAAAGAGAGAGAGATTGTTTAAGACTATAAATATCTTTATTGGAATTATGCTCTTACCCTCATTTATTTTAACAAGATTTGTAATGCATTCTGGCCTTTGATCTCTTAGTTTGAAACATTGCCTGTTGTTCCATTATTCCGCCATCCATTTGCAGATAACAATACATCAGAACCTTTTTCTTGCAACAGAAACAATGCCCTTTATTTGAGAAAGGACATTGTTTTGACAGATAAAGTAGGCATTTGATAAATTGAAACAGGTTCTGAATTATTTTGAGGGGAATATGTGCTACATCTGTCTGCTGATATTCCACTGAAGTAGTGCTTAACTTTCTTGTCTGTATGTGATTTATTGAGCTACAGAAAAGGTTAGGAAAATTTCATGCCTCTTCTCTTATAATTTGTAAGTGAATCAAACAGCATTTGTTAATGTTTTTGATACTTAAAAGGCAAAATTACTCCTAAACACTTATTCACAATAGATATTGTAGTGACAACTAAAACAAAAGGAAATAGTAAACAAATTGTTATTTCTCCATTAGCAAATTCCATGCTGGAAAAAAAGGAACACCAAGGTAAAACTATCATCCCAGACCAGTAATTTTAAATACTATGGAATTTCACATTAGGTCTCATGTTAATAATTTACTCTTGGAATAATTCAGATATATCTAACTATGAGAAAAATACTAAATGCTACCAGGAGTGACCTCTCAGATTTTAAGAGCTTTGAAAAAATATATCAATAGTTTATTTTCTTTTTTTGCTAAATGAGTTTCTAACTTTCAGAATTCTTCCTTTAATAATACTAAAGACTCTACCTGAAAGGGCAGTTATAGCCAAAGACAAAAAGCTTCCCAATTATAAAATCATTTAAAGTGCTAAACAATCCAAAAATCACAAAATTGTATATAGCATTTTCAGGTAAATTAACTGCTGTCTCCCAGAAAAGTGAAAATTAACTCTAACACAGAAAATGGGTTTAATATACAGTATAACTGTATGCTCATAAACTTAACTATAAAGCATTTAAAATATAAACATCTACTTTTAAAAGTTATTTTTGGATCCAGTAATCCAGTCAGTCTTTGTGTTAATAGAGACAGATTTTTATACCCATTCAGCAGATGAAGACATTGAGGGAGAAAGAAAGAAAGGTCACAGAGTCATGTTAAGGTTCTGTGCTGACACACTTCTGACCTTCTCTTTAATACTCCTTTCAGGGGACACACTGCCAAGAGTTTCTCCTTAAATCTTAAGAATTAGAATCTCTAAATGGACACTCTATAAGAATTGTTAAATACCTGATCTGCAAAGTAGATTGTTGTTTGTATCTTTATGCCAGAAAAAAATAGGCAAAATGTAGTACCTTAATTGTTCTGGCTCCTGGAACATAGCTCTTTGTTTTTTTTTTTTTTTTTTTTTTTTGTTGTTGTTTTGGTAACAAGCCAAAAATGCACACTTTTTTTTGGATAAAAAGCCAAAATTAATACACAAAAATCAAATATTTAATTTGCTATATAAAATATCAAAGTGTACCATACTTTTCAATTAAAAAGTAGGATAAGTTTACAAATAGTGTTATAAGAGGAAAAATTTCTTAGAAAGATTTCCTTTAAGACAAGACTGAGGAATTAAATAAAGAGTAAATTAAAGTATGATAGCATTGCTGTGATAAGATCTCTTCAATATGTATACCCAATGTCTATATTTTGCAAGTCCCTAATACAATACACAATAATATGCCTATAGAGTGTACTTAGCAGAAAGAAAGAAGATATTTCCTATTGCTTTTATATCTTCTTTTTTCTATATTTCTCTTATCAGAGCATGTCTTTATGTCTCTCTCTCTCTCTCTCTTCCCCTCCCTTCCCCCAACACACACACACACACACACACACACTCATGATCCTGAAAATCACAGTCATAGTTTAGCTGAGGTAATTTATTCCCAAAGATCCAAGCATGACTAAATTGTTATCTTCATATTCTTTTTGAATCACTTGTACATAATGTAACTTATTGTATAGTTAATACATTTGTTACCCAAATAGGCAGTCATCAGTGATGTAATTACTGATTATTTTGTTGCCCCTTCCTACCCCTGGCAAATTTTTTGTATGCTCACTAAAGTATGGGAAGCTGGGTGAGGCTGGGTTATTCATTCAATTAATGAATAGTTATTGAACACTAACATGTATCAGACATACTTCTAGTTACTGGGAATTCAGCAGTACTCAAAGGAGTGAAAAGCTTGCCCTCATAGAGCTTAATTCTGAGCTTTTAACAGATATAACTTCTCCATTTCCTTCCTCCCTCCCTTCCTTCCTTCCTTCTTTTCTTCCTCTTTTCCTTAAATTTCCTTTCCTCTCCTTTCTCTTTTTTTTTTACTGATCATTTATTTATTTATACAGTCATTCAGTAAGTATTTACCAGGCACTGTGTAAGACACTAACTTAAAATATAGCACCATTGAAGGTAACTAGTAGTGTTTTAAGTACATGTGCCACATATAGAATCACTTTTTAAAAATTTTATGGGCTAAAAGAGAAGTGCTTTTCCTTCCACCTCTTTATCTGGGGCCTAATAAGCAGTTCATCAGATCAGCTTCTTCTAAGATTGCATATTGTGAAGCAGGAGTAGATGTTATCATGTGATGTGGGAGCCCATGATCTATTTCTGATAAAATAAAATAAAATTTGAATAAGTGCACACAAACACACACACACACACACACACACACCTCTATTGACTTTTGACCAAAAATAATAGACTACATATTATTAATGACACTTCTCATTTAGTTTCTTTATATTTTAAGATCATGGTATCATTTTACTGAACTACTTATATATCTGTTAATTTTTGTTTCTTTAGAGGACTTAAAGACCCATTCTTATTTTAACATTCTACTACTTTACAAAAAGTGCTCTACTGTACAGAAACAAAGATGTGTCTATTAAAATCTATGCTGCCCTAAAACACAGGCTCTTTTTTCCTCTCTATAATTCAGTGGGCACTCTTGCTCCTTCTGTGCCCAATCCCTCTATACCCATCTAGCAGTTTATAATTTCATAAGTCAGTAGAATGTTTTCCTCCATGTATTTATTCCTTTTGTTTATAATGCCTCTAACCTATATGCCTCTCAACCTTGACACTATTGACATTTTGGAACAGGTAATTGTTTTTATTGGGGGGGGGATAGGTGGATCTGCTTTTAGGGTGGTAGGATGTTTAGCAGCATCCCTGGCCTCTACCCAGTAGATGAGAGTAGCACACACAACCATTCACTCTTGGCAATCAATAATGTCCCCAGACAATGCCAAATATCTTTTGAAATGTTGGATTTGCAGATTGTTGTGAATCACTGTTCTAATCCATCTTCATCTGCCTGGACAACAGCTACCCATTTTTTAATATGCACCCTAAATATAAGTTCTGTGAAGCCCTTCCTGGGCTTTCAATGACAAATGAAGAGTCCAGGCTCTGGGCTTCCAATGTAAATTTTTTGCTTTCTCTTGTTTCACTTATTTATTTAACTGTACCCTATACAAGATTACAAGTTTCTCAAACGAACACATATTTTCTTATTTATTTTTGCCTCCCCAAACTTGTTAGCTAGTAAATGTTCATTGCTCACATTCATACATGAGACAAATAAAAAAGAATGAATGTGACTTAAAAATGCAGAAAGAATGAAATGAAAGAATGAAAAAGAAAGAATCCTGTAAACAAATTGTTACCCAAGTCCATGAGTTCATGGATGTACTATTTTTTGATAACATGATAAGGCTTTGAAAAGTGTAAGGTGCTCTACAAAACAAAGCAGTTTTTACAATGTAACTACCAATGTCTCTTCCTGGACAGTTTGTTATGGAACCAAAAAAAAAAAACAACAAAAAAAATCAACCAATTTCTATATGTGTTATGTCAGAAGAAAATGTTTCAGATCCCCAGGCTACCTAAAATATTAGCTTCATTGGTGGAAACACTCAAATGGTCTTAAAATGTGTGTGTGTGTGTCTGCACACGTGTATGTATGGGTGTACAAGGAATGGAATTGGCAATTGTAAGTATTAAAATGGCCTGTTGTTATTTAGTTAGGAAATTTGAATTAGGCTATGAGAAAATATCTAAACAGAATTTTCTAGCTTAACTACTGTTTACTTGGCTACTAATAACGTGTTTCTGTGATATATCTCTTACAAGAAATAATTTTTTTGTACTATATTCCCATCAGGTATAAAAGACAAATATGAACCATCAACTGATGAATACTAATTTCAAATTGTTTTCAGCTCAAACTAATGTGGAAACCAGAGTTGTAATCATAAATTGCAACTATTAGGACTCTTAGCTCTAATCTTATATATTTCCTGTGAAGTAGATAATCATTTTTAAAGATTTTAATATATTTGATCAGGTATCTCTGTAGCATTATCTTTCAATTAATTTTCCATTTTTTTTATTTTCAAAAAGCAACATTTTAGCAATAATTTGCAGTTTTCCTCTCTTAAACAGAGTCACATGACTAAATTCTAAATAGTATTATTCTATGAGAAAGTTACTATTATTCCCTCAAATTTTAAAAATTATAATCATTTTTTGTGCCTCAATATTTTAAGGAAAGTTTCTATAATTGGCTTATGTTCAAAGGGTATAAAAATGTATTCATTAAGATGTCAATTAAATTTCAGAAATAATTTTAGAAGTGGAAAACAGAACAAGCAAGAATTTTGAAAAATGTAATTAGAAACATTGGCCAAGATTGCTGTTGAATGAAATGTCAAGCTGAATTCCCAAAGAATTCCCAAAGCAAGTTGTTTAAATGTTAAATTATTTATGAAGCATTGTAAAGAATAAATATGTACATAACTTATGATGAATAAAACTATTCAGGATTTAAACCTTATTCCAATAAATTTTAGTAATTAGTCTTCACCTTTCCCTAATGATAATACTATGCAAACTATCAAAGTGAGTGATTGGCTTTGCCATTGTTTCTGAAAATTCTCTCACAGTCAAAAGCAAACCAAAAAAAATGTTTTAAGAAAATTTGAAAGGCTCAATATTCCTAACAAAAGAGTTTTCTTAATATACTTCTCATTTTACTTAGAATCAGATATTGAGTTTAATAACCTTATACTGATTAAGTTTCACTCATTGAATGGCCACCAGCTCTTCCAGTCAACCAGAATATTTAGTTCCATTTATTCTGGAAACTGTTATTTTCCAGAATGAGCTTTCAGCATAGACAGGTGATTTCAGTTGCACCTACACCTGGTTACAAAATTACAAAAATTAGTTCTATAGGTTGCAATCTTTCTGAGAAAAAAAAATGAACATGCCAAAATAATCTTGAATTTTTAAAGATCTTGGAGACATTTTATGCAATCTCCCATTTAAGGTAAAAATCTTATTTCCAACATTCTGAAATTCAGAGATGGCAAAGCAATTTCTTACATAACTGGACAATATTTAAAAAATTTAATTTCATTGGAGCACAGTTGATTTACAATGTGTGTTAGTTACAGATGTACAGCAAAGTGATTCAGTTATACATATACATATATTCATTATTTTTTAGATTCTTTTCTCATATAGGTTATCACATAATATTGAGTAGAGTTCCCTGTGCTATACAGTAGGTCCTTGTTGGTTATCTATCTTATACATACTACATAGTATTGTGTGTGCATTCATCCTAAGCTCCTGATTTATCTCCCTTCCTCCATGTTTCCCCTTTGGTAACCATAAGCTTGTTCTCAATATCTGTAAGTCTGTTTCTGTTTTGTTAATAAGTTCATTTGTATCTTTATTTTTTAAGATTAGATTCCACATATGAGTGATATCATATGACCTTTGCCTTTCTCTGTCTGACTTCACTTAGTATGATAAATAACCTCTAGGTCCATCCATGTTGCTGCAAATGGCATTATTTCATTCTTTTTAATGGCTGAGTAGTAGCCCATTGTATATATTTACCACATCTTCTTTATCCATTCCTCTGTTGATGGACACTTAGTTTTCTTCCATGTCTTGGCTATTGTAAATAGTGCTGCACTGGACATTGGTGTGCATGTATCCTTTTAGAAAATGGTTTTCTCTGGATAAATGCTCTGGAATGGGATTGCTGGATTATATGGTAGTTCTATTTTTAGCTTTTTAAGGAACCTCCATACTGTTCTCCATAGTGGTTACACCAATTTGCATTCCCACCAACAGTGTAGGACGGTGCCCTTTTCTCCACACCCTCAGCATTATTTATTGTTAGTAGACTTTTTGAGTTTTATTTTTTTAACATCTTTATTGGGGTATAATTGCTTTACAATGGTGTGTTAGTTTCTGCTTTATAACAAAGTGAATCAGTTATACATATACATATGTTCCCATATCTCTTCCCTCTTGCGTCTCCCTCCCTCCCACCCTCCCTATCCCACCCCTCCAGGCCGTCACAAAGCACCGAGCTGATATCCCTGTGCTATGCGGCTGCTTCCCACTAGCTATCTACCTTACCTTTGTTAGTGTATATATGTCCATGCCTCTCTCTCGCTTTGTCACAGCTCACCCTTCCTCCTCCCCATATCCTCAAGTCCATTCTCCAGCAGGTCTGTGTCTTTATTCCTGTCTTACACTTAGGTTCTTCATGACATTTTTTTCCTTAAATTCCATATATATGTGTTAACATACGGTATTTGTCTTTCTCTTTCTGATTTACCTCACTCTGTATGACAGACTCTAGGTCTATCCACCTCATTACAAATAGCTCAATGTCGTTTCTTTTTATGGCTGAGTAATATTCCATTGTATATATGTGCCACATCTTCTTTATCCATTCATCTGATGATGGGCATTTAGGTTGTAAATAGAGCTGCAATGACATTTTGGTACCTGACTCTTTTTGAATTTTGGTTTCCTCCGGGTATATGCCCAGTAGTGGGATTGCTGGGTCATATGGTAGTTCTATTTGTAGTTTTGTAAGGAACCTCCATACTCTTCTCCATAGTGGCTGAACCAACTCACATTCCCACCAGCAGTGCAAGAGTCTTCCCTTTTCTCCACACCCTCTCCAGTATTTATTGTTTCTAGATTTTTTAATGATGGCCATTCTGACTGGTGTGAGATGATATCTCACTGGAGTTTTGATTTGCATTTCTCTAATGATTAATGATGTTGAACATTCTTTCATGTGTTTGTTGGCAGTCTGTATATCTTCTTTGGAGAAATGTCTATTTAGGTCTTCTGCCCATTTTTGGATTGGGTTGTTTGTTTTTTAGTTATTGAGCTGCATGAGCTGCTTGTAAATTTTGGAAATTAATCCTTTGTCAGTTGCTTCATTTGCAAATATTTTCTCTCATTCTGAGGGTTGTCTTTTGGTCTTGTTTATGGTTTCCTTTGCTGTGCAAAAGCTTTGAAGTTTCATTAGGTCCCATTTGTTTATTTTGTTTTTATTTCCATTTCTCTAGGAGATGGGTCAAAAAGGATCTTGCTGTGATTTATGTCATAGAGTGTTCTGCCTATGTTTTCCTCTAAGAGTTTGATAGTTTCTGGTCTTACATTTAGGTCTTTAATCCATTTTGAGCTTATTTTTGTGTATGGTGTTAGGGAGTGATCTAAGTTCATACTTTTACATGTACCTGTTCAGTTTTCCCAGCACCACTTATTGAAGAGGCTGTCATGTCTCCACTGTACATTCCTGTCACCTTTATCAAAGATAAGGTGACAATATGTGCGTGGGTTTATCTCTGGGCTTTCTATCCTGTTCCATTGATCTATCTTTCTGTTTTTGTGCCAGTACCATACTGTCTTGATGACTGTAGCTTTGTAGTATAGTCTGAAGTCCGGGAGCCTGATTCCTCCAGCTCCTTCTTTCATTCTCAAGATTGCTTTGGCTATTCGGGGTCTTTTGTGTTTCCATACAAATTGTGAAATTTTTTGTTCTAGTTCTGTGAAAAATGCCAGTGGTAGTTTGATAGGGATTGCATTGAATCTATAGATTGCTTTGGGTAGTAGAGTCATTTTCACAATGTCGATTCTTCCAATCCAAGAACATGGTATATCTCTCCATCTCTTTGTATCATCTTTAATTTCTTTCATCAGTGCCTTATAATTTTCTGCATACAGGTCTTTTGTCTCCTTAGGTAGGTTTATTCTTAGATATTTTATTCTTCTTGTTGAAATGGTAAATGGGAGTGTTTTCTTGATTTCACTTTCAGATTTTTCATCATTAATGTATAGGAATGCCAAGGATTTCTGTGCATTAATTTTGTATCCTGCTACTTTACCAAATTCATTGATTAGCTTTAGTAGTTTTCTGGTAGCATCTTTAGGATTCTCTATGGATAGTATCATGTCATCTGCAAACAGTGACATTACTTCTTCTTTTCCAATTTGGATTTCTTTTATTTCTTTTTCTTCTCTGATTGCTGTGGCTAAAACTTCCAAAACTATGTTGAATATGAGTGGTGAGAGTGGGCAACCTTGTCTTGTTCCTGATCTTAGTGGAAATGCTTTCAGTTTTTCATCATTGAGGATGATGTTGGCTGTGGGCTTGTCATATATGGCCTTTATTATGTTGAGGAAAGTTCCCTCTATGCCTACTTTCTGCAGGGTTTTTTTAAATCATAAGTGGGTGTTGAATTTTGTCAAAAGCTTTTTCTGCACCTATTGAGATGATCATATGGTTTTTCTCCTTCAATTTGTTATTACGGTTTATCACATTGATAGATTTGCGTATATTGAAGAATCCTTGCATTCCTGGAAAAAACCCCACTTTATCATGGTGTTTGATCCTTTTAATGTGCTGTTAGATTCTGTTTGCTAGTATTTTGTTGAGGATTTTTGCATCTATGTTCATCAGTGATATTGGCCTGTAGTTTTCTTTCTTTGTGGCATCCTTGTCTGGTTTTGGTATCAAGGTGATGGTGGCCTCATAGAAGGAATTTGGGAGTGTTCCCCCCTCTGCTATATTTTGGAAGAGTTTGAGAAGAATAGGTGTTAGCTCTTCTCTAAATGTTTGATAGAATTCGCCTGTGAAGCCATCTGGTCCTGGGCTTTTGTTTGTTGGAAGATTTTTAATCACAGTTTCAATTTCAGTGCTTGAGATTGGTCTGTTCATATTATCTATTTCTTCCTGATTCAGTCTTGGCAGGTTGTGCATTTCTAAGAATTTGTCCATTTCTTCCAGGTTTTCCATTTTATTAGCATATAGTTTCTTGTAGTACTCTCTCATTATCTTTTTTATTTCTGCAGTGTCAGTTGTTACCTCTCATTTTTCATTTCTATTTCTATTGATTTGAGTCTTCTCCCTTTTTTTCTTGATGAGTCTGTCTAATGGTTTATCTATTTTGTTTATCTTTTCAAAGAACCAGCTTTTAGTTTTATTTATCTTTGTTATCATTTCCTTCATTTCTTTTTCATTTATTTCTGATCTGATTTTTATGATTTCTTTCCTTCTGCTAACTTTGGGTTTTTTTTGTTCTTCTTTCTCTAGTTGCTTTAGGTGCAAGGTTGGGTTGTTTATTCGAGATGTTTCCTGCTTCTTAAGGTGGGCTTGTATTGCTATAAACTTCCCTCTTAGAACTGCTTTTGCTGCATCCCATAGGTTTTGGGTCGTTGTGTCTCCATTGTCATTTGTTTCTAGGTATTTTTTTATTTCCTCTTTGATTTCTTCAGTGATCACTTCGTTATTAAGTAGTGTATTGTTTAGCCTCAATGTGTTTGTATTTTTTACAGATCTTTTCCTGTAATTGATATCTAGTCTCATGGCATTGTGGTCGGAAAAGATACTTGATACAATTCAATTTTCTTATTTACCAAAGCTTGATTTGTGACCGAAGATATGATCTATCCTGGAGAATGTTCCATGAGCACTTGAGAAAAATGTGTATTCTGTTGTTTTTGGTTGGAGTGTCCTATAAATATCAATTAAGTCCATCTTGTTTAATGTATTATTTAAAGCTTGTGTTTCCTTATTTATTTTCATTTTGGATGATCTGCCCATTGGTGAAAGTGGGGTGTTAAAGTCCCCTACTATGAATGTGTTACTGTCAATTTCCCGTTTTATGGCTTTTAGCATTTGCCTTATGTATTGAGGTGCTTCTACGTTGGGTTCAAAAATATTTACAATTGTTATATCTTCTTCTTGGATCGATCCCTTGATCATTATGTAGTGTCCTTCTTTGGCTCTTCTAATAGTCTTTAGTTTAAAGTCTATTTTGTCTGATATGAGGACTGCTACTCCAGGTTTCTTTTGGTTTCCATTTGCATGGAATATCTTTTTCCATCCCCTTACTTTCAGTCTGTATGTGTCTCTAGGTCTGAAGTGGGTCTCTTGTAGACAACAAATATATGCGACTTGTTTTTGTATCCATTCAGCCAATCTGTGTCTTTTGGTGGGAGCATTTAATCCATTTACATTTAAGGTAATTATCGATATGTATGTTCGTATTCCCATTTTCTAAATTGTTTTGGGTTCATTATTATAGGTGTTTTCCTTCTCTTGTGTTTCTTGTCTAGAGAAGTTCCTTTAGCATTTGCTGTAAAGCTGGTTTGGTGGTGCTGAACTCTCTCAGCTTTTGCTTGTCTGTAAAGGTTTTAATTTCTGCATCAAATCTGAATGAAATCCTTGCTGGGTAGAGTAATCTTGTTTGCAGTTTTTTCTCCTTCATCACTTTCAGTATGTCCTGCCACTCCCTTCTGGCTTGCAGAGTTTCTGCTGAGAGATCAGCTGTTAACCTTATGGGGATTCCCTTGTGTGTTATTTGTTGTTTTTCCCTTGCTGCTTTTAATATGCTTTCTTTGTATTTAATTTTTGACAGTTTGATTAATATGTGTCTTGGCGTATTTCTCCTTGGATTTATCCTATATGGGACTCTCTGTGCTTCCTGGACTTGATTAACTATTTCCTTTCCCATATTAGGGAAGTTTTCAACTATAATCTCTTCAAATATTTTCTCAGTCCCTTTCTTTTTCTCTTCTTCTTCTGGAACCCTTATAATTTGAATGTTGGTGTGTTTAATGTTGTCCCAGAAGTCTCTGAGACTGTCCTCAGTTCTTTTCATTCTTTTTTCTTTATTCTGCTCTGCAGTAGTTATTTCCACTATTTTATCTTCCAGGTCACTTATCCATTCTTCTGCCTCAGTTATTCTGCTATTGATCTCATCTAGAGTCTTTTTCATTTCATTTATTGTATTGTTCATCATTGTTTGTTTCATCTTTAGTTCTTCTAGGTCTTTGTTAAATGTTTCTTTCATGTTGTCCATTCTATTTCCAAGATTTTGGATCATCTTTACTATGATTATTCTGAATTCTTTTTCTAGTAGACTGCCTATTTCCTCTTCATTTGTTAGGTCTGGTGCATTTTTATCTTGCTCCTTCATCTGCCGTGTGTTTTTCTGTCTTCTCATTTTGCTTATCTTACTGTGTTTGGTGTCTCCTTTTTGCAGGCTGCAGGTTCGTGGTTCCCATTGTTTTTGATGTCTGCCCCCAGTGGCTAAGGCTGGTTCAGTGGGTTGTGTAGGCTTCCTGGTGGAGGGGACTAGTGCCTGTGTTCTGGTGGATGAGGCTGGATCTTGTCTCTCTAGTGAGCAGTTCCACTTCTGGTGGTGTGTTTTGGGGTGTCTGTGGACTTAGTACGATTTTAGGCAGCCTCTCTGCTAATGGGTGGGGTTGTGTTCCTGTTTTGCTAGTTGTTTGACCTAGGTTGTCCAGCACTGTAGCTTGCTGGTCGTTGAGTGAAGCTGGGTGCTTGTGTTGAGATGGAGATCTCTGGGAGATTTTTGCCTTTGATATTACATGGAGCTGGGAGGTCTCCTGTTGACCAGTGTCCTGAAGTTGGCTCTCCCACCTCCGAGGCACAGCACTGACTCCTAGCTAGAGCAACAAGAGCCTTTCATCTGCACGGTCAGAATAAAAGGGAGAAAAAGTAGAGAGAAAGATTTAGTAGAAGTAGGAAGAAGGAAAGAAAGAAATAAAGGAGGGAAGGAAGGGAGGAAAGAAGGAAGAAATAAAGAAAAAAGAAGAAAAGAAGGAAAGAAGGAAAGAAGGAAAGAATGGAGGGAAGGAGGAGGGAGGAAGGAAGGAAGGAGGCAAGGAAGGAAAAAAGAATGAAGATACAGTAAAATAAAATAAAATATAATAAAGTTATTAAAATAAAAAATAATTATTTAGAAAAAAAAAAAGGTCGAATGGAACCTTAGGACAAATGGTGGAAGCAAAGCTATACAAACAAAATCTTACACAGAAGCATATACATACACCCTCACAAAAAGTGGTAAAGGGGAAAAAATCATAAATCTTGCCCTCAAAGTTCACCTCCTCAATTTGGGATGATTTGTTGCCTAAAGGAGTGAAGGGAGGAAAGAAAGAAAGAAAGAAAGGAAGAAAGAAAGAAAGAAAGAAAGAAAGAAAGAAAGAAGGAAGGAAAGAAGGTAAAGTATAATAAAGTTCTTAAAATTAATTAAGAAAAAAATTAAAAAAAAAAAAGGACCGATAGAACCCTAGGACAAATGGTGAAAGCAAAGCTATACAGACAAAATCTCTCACAGAAGCACACACATACACACTCACAAAAAGAGGAAAAGGGGAAAAAATCATAGATCTTGCTCTCGAAGTCCACCTCCTCAATTTGGGATGATTCGTTGTCTATTCATGTATTCCACAGATTCAGGGTACATCAAGTTGATTGTGGAGCTTTAATCCGCGCTTCTGAGGCTTCTGGGAGAGATTTCCCTTTCTCTTCTTTGTTCTCACTGTTCACAGGGGCTCAGCTTTTCATTTGGCCCCGCCTCTGCATGTAGGTCACTGGGGGGCATCTGTTCTTCCTTCAGATAGGGCGGAGTTAAAGGAGCCGCTGATTCGGGGGCTCTGGCTTACTCAGGCCGGGGAGAGGGAGGACCGCGGAGTGCGGGGCAAGCCTGTGGCGGCAGAGGGCGGCATGACGTTGCACCTGCCTGAGATCCGCCATGTGTTCTCCCTGGGAAGTTGTCCCTGGATCCTGGGAACCTGGCAGTGGCGGGCTGCACAGGCTCCCCGGAAGAGGGGTGTGGATAGTGACCTGTGCTCACACAGAGGCCCCTTGGTGGCGGCAGCAGCAGCCTTAGCATCTCCCGCCCGTCTCTGGGGTCCGCGTTTTTAGCCACGGCTCGCGCCCATCTCTGGAATTCCTTTAAGCAGCGGTCTTAAACCCCTCTCCTCGCACACCAGGAAACAAAGAGGGAAGAAAAAGTCTCTTGCCTCTTCGGCAGCTCCAGACCTTTTCCCGGACTCCCTCCCGGCTAGCCGTGGTGCACTAACCCCTTCAGGCTGTGTTCATGCAGCCAACCCCAGTCCTCTCCCTGCGCTCCGACCAAAGCCCGAGCCTCAGCTCCCAGCCCCGCCTGCCCTGGCGGGTGAGCAGACAAGCCTCTCGGGCTGGTGAGTGCCGGTCAGCACCGATCCTCTGTGCGGGAATCTCCCCGCTTTGCCCTCCGCACCCCTGTTGCTGCGCTCTCCTCCGCGGCTCTGAAGCTCCCCCCTCCGCCTTCCACAGTCTCCGCCCGCGTAGGGGCTTCCTAGTGTGTGGAAACCTTTCCTCCTTCACAGCTCCCTCCCACTGGTGCAGGTGCCATCCGTATTCTTTTGTCTCTGTTTTTTCTTTTTTTCTTTTGCTCTACCAATGTACGTTGGGAATTTCTTGCCTCTTGGGAGGTCTGAGGTCTTCTGCCAGCCTTCAGTAGGTGTTCTGCAGGAGTTGCTCCATGTGTAGATGTATTTATGATGTATCTGTGGGGAGGAAGGTGATCTCCGTGTCTTACTCTTCCGCCATCTTCCCCTCCGCCCCTATTTGTAGACTTTTTGATGATGGCTCTTCTGACCTGTGTGAGGTGATACCACATTGTAGTTTTGATTTGCATTTCTCTGATAATTGGTGATGTTGAGCATCTTTTCATGTGCTTTTTGTTCATGTCATTACTGGACAATTTTAAATGTTAAAGAAAACAGCTGTGTTTAAAATAATCTTTCACATGTCCTCTACTCACTGGTCTTGGATCTTTCATGTAGAACGTTGAAGATATCCCTAAAATTACAACTTTTAATCTTAATTCTAAATAACAATTGTAACTGCTTTTTGGTTTAATTAATCTTTTCCTTTTGCCTGACAGATTATTTTTTTAGAGTATTGTAGGCAAGGACACATTGTTATACATTAGGGCAAAATGCCAGAAGAATGTTAACTGTGCAGTATTATTATGGTTCCTATTACCTCAGTTTGGTTGTTCACATATATAATTCATAGGAGTTGGGATCTTTTACCCCCGGATACAGAAGATTGATCTAGACCAGTTTTTAAACATAAGATAACACTGATGATTTCAAATTACTCCATTTGCTTCATATTAGATCTAGATCCACTATGATTCCTGTGTAGAAATTGTTGAGTTTTCTAACTTTCTTCCTCAAAATTCTTGCTATCTTAGGATAATAGATCAGAGACCCATATTACCCATGACTTGAGCCATATTTAAGCAATATGGAACTAATACAAAAGAAATTCTAGAATGAAAATTTAAACTAAGGACAGACTTGCAGTTGACCTATGGTTTTTACAATTTTTCAAGGTATTTTGGCGTATGTATTATCGTGTGTTTGTATTATCCTTACTAGCTATTTGAAATCTCAGAATTTACCAGATTTCACCAAATTTCAGTCTCATTATCTATGAAATGAGGAATAGAGACATCAGCTCTTCAGGACAAACTAAAACTTGAGTGGGTGCAGAGATTAATAGTGTCCCTGTACAAGGTAAAATGAAAAGTTGTAGAAAATTCTTTATATTTTAAAAATAAATAAATGTTAAAAGAGATGTGAGAGTGGGATACACACTTGTCAGCATGCTCCTCTGCAAGGGTCTACAAGAAAATGTTCCTAGCCAATTTCCCAAAGCCCTCTAAAATTACTTGCAAAACTTTGAACTTCTTATGTTGATCTGTATCCACATTACTCACCCATGTCTTGATCAATGACATCAACATGTTTCTTCCCTGTTGTACTTCCCTTGCTCCTTTCTCCTTCCTAAGATATACTCAGATGCTGAGATAGTCATTGTGAGATTAGGACAAACGTCTACCAAGAGTAGATTCAGTTCCCATATGCTCTAAGCAGGCCCTACCCACAACTTCTGGATGTAAGGATCCTTGAACAAGAGAATGTCTTCTCCAGACATTGTCAAACACCAAACCAGATGTAGACATATTATTTTAGCCTTCTGCTAAATGCCCAAAGAGCTGGTATGCATACTTCCTAGATAGTCAACATACTCAAACACAATCACTGAAGCATTAAACACATCAAGGACACAGAAGGGTTTTCTAGGGCCTTCCATCTACAGTGATCCTCCATTTCTCTGTCTCCAGATATTGCCAATGCGTTTACTCCAGAATAAATAATAAGCAGGAGAAATACTGCTTATTCCTCTAACTAGAGTACATGTTTCTCAAAAAATACAGTCTTTTACTAACATTCTTTTTTCAGTAATATGCAAGAATAAGATTCTCAAAGCCATGCCCTAATTTTGTGTCACTTTAGAACATGGGAGAGTAGGTGGTAGCTTCTAAATCTGTGTGAAAATACCTGACTAAATCATCATAACTTCTAGGGAGCTTTGATGTTTCCTTCTAGGAATGAGGATATTTATTTTTAAGAAGATTTTATAAAAGAGTCTGACCTTTATCTCAACTTTCATGGGAAAATAATTTTTTTAAAATTCAACTTTAGTTAAATAGCAGCAACTAAAGTAAATTTATTGATTTATTAATATACCTAAGATGTTCAAAAGAAGGATCTGGCTTCAGAAAGTACTTCAAGTATGTCTTCCAGGATCTGTGATGCTCTCTCTCTCTCTCTCTCTCTCTCTCTCTCTCTCTCTCTCTCTCTCCCTCTGTTTTCTCTGCTTTCTTCTGTGATAGCTTTATTCTTAAGCAAGCTCTCTTGTTGCAGTGGCTAATATGACCACCTGCAGATCTAAATTTATGTTTTTCTTGTAACTAGTATCCCCAGAAAAAAGAAACATCTCTTTTTTGATAGTTTGAGGGAAAGTCCTGGGTATGTACTTTGTTCAGCTCACCTTGGGTTATGTGCTCATGGTTGAGATTCCACATTTTAACCGCTCTTAGGTGATAGAGATGAAGAGGGATAATAATATGGAGAAAGCTAATAATAATAATGATACTAATGATGGTGAAGATATTTGCCATTTGTTTGTGCCTTTCTTTTTTCGAAGATTTTCAATATGCATACATTATTTGAACCTAAAATAGCACTACCAATACATAGACTAAAATTGTAACTCCAGCAAGGATAAGGAAATGTTAATGAGAGTTGTGTAATTTGTCCTTAGTCACATAATTGATTTGAGTTATTTGCATTTAGTGGTGTTATTTCTGAGTTATTTCTACAAGTTTGACTGTGCTGTTAAGGAGAAATTTGGGGAAAGTTAGGAATGTGTGGATCAGAGCACCCTGAACAAATGGACTGCTACCCCCTGTTTCAAAGTGAGCAGCCCCCAGTTTTATTGTGATTTTTAGTATTAGATTTAATAAATGAGTGTGTTAGGTGAATATGAGATACAAACAGCCTTCATTTTTCCAGTAAAGGATTCATGATTCTTTTATGTATTTATTGATAGATTGATTGCTTATTCATTTGTTTTTCTGGTTGGATAGAGTAACTTGGGCATTGACAGATGACTAGCTGTCTTTCAAGACAAATAAAATGAAAGACAAACACAGGCTGTACAAAAATATTTGTAAAGGATTAATAATCATGATAAATAAAGAACTTCTAAAAATCAATAAGAAACCATATAACCATATGATAAATACATATAAATCAGGAGTGAAAAAGATGAAAATAAAATAAGAAATAGAAACCGCAATGGCCAATAAATATACAATGTTTACTAAACTCAATAGTATTTAGGGAATTGAAAGGTAAACGTTTATGAAATACTATTTTATATTTTTAAGTTTGGCGAATTTTTAAAATTTGTGAAAGTATCAGGTGATGGTAAGAGAAGGTGGAGGAATGTGTACCAGAAGGAAAATTTAAAACTATACTAAAAATATTCAAAAAGCCTAATACCATAGAGCAGTCAAAATAAATAAATGTTACATATGCTAACATGGGCAAATGTCAAAAGCATAATGATGAGGGAAATAGAAACATATGGAAAAATATAAGACTTTAGAGCATACAAAATAATAATTATTATTTATAAATGCTTGCATGCATGGTAAAATATGTAATATCCATAAAAGTGATTAATATCAAACTTAGGGAAGTGGTTATATTTAGAATGGAGAAAGATGAATGAAATTGATTTGGGGTAAGTAAAGCTTCTCATTAAATTCCTAATATTTTTAAAAGATTAGAAGCAAATCAAAAAAAGTTGCATGTTTAGAAGTAAAAATAAAAGCTGGGCATTTTATATATATTTTGCTGTTTACTGAAATATTTCATTGTAAAGAAAAAGCTAGGTATCAATTTGTAGGTGGAGATTTGAAATCACCACACTTGACAGCATAAGATATAAAACAGATTTAATCCTTTTAGTGTGGCATAATGTGGTAATCGGAGCAAACCAGACTTTTTCTGCACCCAAAGAATTCTGTTCCTCTCTTGAGAAATTAAGATCCCTTGGCTTTGGCTGCTATAGTCTTGGTATCCAGAGCCATCTGAGGATAAGATCATGACTAAAATGGCTGTCCTCTAGCAATTGTCATGCTGCTCCAGGTAATAGTCTCTGAAACAAGACCACGTGGATTAGAAACCCAAGCCTTCCTTTTCTTAGCTATGTATCCCTTGGCCAGTTACTTAACAGTTTTATGGCCCATCTCACATTGTTGTAAAATGGTAACAGCGTCAAAGTGTCTTTCTTCCTTGGATAAGCTCCTGGTCAATCTCCATCCCTGACTTTAACCACCTTCTTTGTTTCCAGTTTTATGCAAAAATCCACTCACTCCCCAAATCAGAGAAAAGTAAGCCCACTCCCAACCCCTGGTATAAAAACTGGTTATTCTAAGTCAAGCTATGGTATTTCTCTAGGCTCTGTTATTCAACCATAGTGAGCCTATAGCCTAAGCAGACCAAATCATACTGAAGGAAAGCATTATACTTCATTGACCCTTGAACAGGGGCACAGATCCTCCAAGCAGTGGAAAATCCATATGTAACTTATAATCAGCCCTCCATATACTGCAGTTCCTTCATATCCATGGTTCCATATCGGCAGTTCAAACAACAATGGACCATGTAGTACTGCAGTATTTACTATTGAAAAAATCCATGTATAAGTGAACTTGTGCAGTTAGAATACATGTTGTTCAAGGGTCAACCATATATACTTGACTTCCTCCTGTCCTTCCTACATGGAGACATTTGCCTTCAATTTCCATTGGTGATCACCTTCTACCATGAAAGAAACTAGACTGAAGTAAGATGAAGGGTTAACAAAGCAGAGCAGAGGGGCAGAAAGATTGTGAGTTTTTGATGATATAAGTAAGCCCCAGACAGAACTGCACCCAAAGTCTGCTTTATCTCTGAAATTCCAATTATGGTGAGATATTAAATTTCTTTAATATTTAAACCAATTGACTTAGTCTTTTCTGTTACTTGCAGAAGAACACAATAACTGATACACTATCTCATATATTGAACTGAAAAAATAAATGAGAAAAAATTTCAAATGCACCCAGCAATGTGCTCAGCACATGGCTATTTTTAGCTAGAACAGGTTGGCCTTTAACCCTCCTTTGTCAACACATTTCTTCTGAATTTTAGGTAAGTAGCTTCTATCACTTAGCCTGTTCTTCATATAACCTTTGCCTTCTTCCTCAGTTTTAACTGTCACTATACATATTATGTTTTATAAACATTATTATTGACATGCAGTTAGCTTGTATTTTGTAATTCAGTAGCTGAAATAGTACTGGACACAAAGAAAGCATTCAATATATATTTTTAAAGGAATGGTCTTATTTGCCTACATCTAGCTTACTAAGCCTCCTCCATGGAAATATTTTATTTATACATAGTATCCTATATTGGAAATGAAAGAAATGGATAATTAATTATATATTTACTGATACAAAAGCTTTTAAAAGCTAATATTTTATCATACAAACTTTGAATCTTTGTACAAGTTTGTTCTTCAATTCTGATATAGTCACACACTAAAACTTATCCTCCGAAGCCATAGCTTAATGAGAGGTTATTCTACTATTGTTAACTTTCCTTCTTTAATTTAAGATCAAAGTTAAACAGGATAATTAGATACTCAGAAATGTCTAAGGAAGAAGGATGTCCTGAATAAAAACAAAAACAAAACAAAATTTTATATATAAGCAGTATTTGGGAAATTTAATAATAAAATATTAATTGTACCAGCTCTTAATGCCACTTCCTAGAAAGAGTTACAAGCTATCATTTAAGAAAGAAGAAAAAATATGGTATATGAAACTAAAATATTGAAAATACTATTTTAATGATAGCAAGCACAAAAACACTTAGCATGTTCACTCAAACACAAATGTTTAATCCCCCTGAATTCTTTAGATCTCTGATCTCCTTTGGGAATGAAAGAACTTCAGGGCTCAATTTGTACTGGTAGCTTAATGATTAAAGATGAAAAAGTCTTCGCCTATGCATTTGATTTTTATATGCCTTGTTTTACTGCAAATCCTATTAAAATAAACTCCGCTTTTAGTTGCTGTGAGTAATTGGATCCAGTACTTCAGAATTGAAAACTGTTGGCTTCCAATTTTAATCTTTTTTACTAAAAAGATGACACTAGAAAACAAGAGTGCTGTAAGTACTCTAGAAGATGCAGTTGTTGAAATAAAGTGTAGAAATAGTCAACTCAGTTTGTAAATTGTGTCTGGCTATATGTAAGGGACAACTCAAAACCATTTGCAACAGTACTTTTTTGTTTGGTATAAATAAAATGAATACTGCACTTTTTCTATTTAATTTTCTGTCAATAAAGTAACAACACATTTTTAGGCCCAGAATAAGGAATCTAATGCTGATCTTTGTGCTGTATGTTTCATATCCTAACAAATAGCCTGATTTAAACATAATTCTGTACTGTCTGTGTGGATACTTGTGTGAAAGAAAGACTTACCTTGATTTTGCTCACTGTGTGCACCAATATTTGACATTTAGAATGTCTTTTTTTTTTTTTTGCCAGAATCTTTGTGAAGGGAATAAAAACTTTTGTTTAAAATGACTGAACACATATTCTGTAAGGAGAAATGTATGCTGGTTCCTGTGTACGAAATTGTAGGTGATACACAGGTGGTTCTGATAACAGATTCTAGTTCCTTCCATAAGAGAACAGGGACCAGTCCCAGTGTGTGCAGGACAGTTCAGTCCTTTACTTTCTCTCTGGTTTGGTATCTCTTCTGCATATTCATATTGCCCTTGTCCCGTTTAGTCTTGTCTTTTCTAGAATAATCATTTCCTCCTGCCTCACCTTTCTTATTATATCTTTGTTTTTATTGTTTCCCTCATTTAAATAAATTTGTAAGCAATGAATCTCTCACAATTTCTCCTTGCTTTTAAGAGCATGAGATCATCTTTTTTAAAAAATGTTACTTATTATATATAATTCAAGCAGTATAGCAAAGTACAAAGAAGAAAATAAAGGACACCCCCAATCCCACCAAACAGAAATAACCATTATTAAATTTTTAACCATTATTAAATCTTTAAACCATTTTAAAATTAAGACATAAGACAGATATGTCTTAATGCCTAATAAATTGATGGATGGATAAATAAAATAGATTAGTAGTTCTTAAAGTTTACTTTGCAATGCCGTGTGTATCTTCAGGGATCATTTTAGGGAATAAAAAAGCCCAAACCATTTTTATTATAACACTGAGACAATATGTGCCTTTTTTACTGTATGGTCTTTGAACTGATGATGTTAAAACAGGGATCAATGAAACTGTTGCCTCCTTTTCACAAATTAAGGCAGTGTCTCCAAACAGCATTTGCAGTCATTGTATTCTTCACCACAATGCACTAGCAGTTAAAAACAAATCCAGCTTCACTTAAAAATGTTCTTGAAAAAGGAGCATATTGAATATCCTCGTTACCTCAAAGTAAAGCTTTTGTGTACTTATATGAGTTTTGCACTACCCTAGCCCCATTTTCCATGGAATTTTTTTTTTATCTAAAAGAATGACTGACAGACAAAATATGTGGAAATCTGCCTCTGTGAAACTTACAGCATCCTTGTCCTTGTAGATATATCTGATGAGGATGAAGGCAAAATTAATGTGATTTATTTTTATTTTGTTTAGGAAAATGTTAATATTAAGAACTATATAACTTATCAATATTTTCAAAATGATCAACACATGGTATTACAAAATTTTGCATTTTAGAGTTATTCAAAGTATAAGACAGACAAGTGGATTTTAATGTGACAGATTATGAAAAGTTCATTGATATCATTTCACATTGCAACTAGTCTTTGAGAAACTTCCTCTTGTTGAGTTTTAGTGTAGTATCAGATGTAATTATTTTTCTCATTTTTCCAACTACATATCTCTATGAGGTTGGAGTTTCTTTATCTACTTCAGATACACACAAAGGTTGCAACAAATTCATTGCAGAAGCTTTTTTTTTTTTTAATCAGACATTATGGAAAATTATAAAAATATAAGAAAATGCCACTCTTCTTACTAAATATTTTTGTTTTGGAAAATATAGTTATTTTTCATAAAAAATATGTTAACATTTGAGGTTTTAATTTTACATAGGTTAAATAGATTACATATATTAAAAAAATATATTTTTGAATGCTCAGGTTTGTTTTCCAATATGATAAATAACTATAGATTTTTGGTGTTCTCAATAATAAACAAAAGATTTTTGGTGTTCTCAATAATTTTTTAGTGGAAAGAGTTCCTGAGAACAAAATGTTTGAGAACCATTGGAATAAGTAGGTATGCTAACATATTTTAAAAATAAGAAAGAAATAAAGAGAGAAAGAAAATGAAAGAGAGAAGGAAAAGAAGGAAAGAAAGAAAAGAAGGAAAGAAATAATACTAGAAAGAGGGTAAATATTTGTATATTATATTTTAATAAAATATTTAAATGTAATATTTTTCCACTTTATCAAAGTCAAAAAAAGGTGAATTACATTGAATAAATTCCCCAAATTAAAAAAAGTTTCTGTATATAAGAAATATTTCCTAAAATTTACAAGGATAGATAGGAAAAGAAATTGCAAAAAGTGTTCAGAAGTTGAAGGAGTTTTAAAAAAATTATTTCAATTTCAGATAATATTGGTTGATTTATGTTTGAAAAGAGGAGAATATTAGAATTCTTCACATCTTCCACTTACTGACCCACAAATTTTTGGTTACATATGATTTTATTATTTACTGACAAGGTTTAAACATTCACAGTAGGTCCTGAAACCACAATTGCCACAGTTATTTCACTCACAAAGGGATTTGGTATTTACCAACATTGCTTCTCCATTCTCCATGAGCTTTTTAAAAAATTTTTTCTCATTATCAGAACATTTCAAGAAAGTTGCAAAATTACCCTTAATTATTGTGGCTAAACCAGTAGTGTCTGTGCTTCCCCCTCACCTGCTTGGGAGTACTGTTTCTCTTTCACATTATTATTCATACTATACTAACTTTTTACATTGCAGTTAAATTTTCTTCTATTTGAATTTTGAACAACTTTTGTTTCATTCTCCAGATTTTATCTCTATTTATGCCTCATATCTGTATTGTCTCCTCATTACATTAATTTCTCAATATTATTCATGGGTATTCCCTTTTATTACCACAAACACTTTATGTCAGTAATTTGAATTGTAGTTCCTCTAGATTTTTCTAATGTGTATGTTAATTTTATTATGCTGATATCAATTTCCTTTAGTTTATTTTGCTTCACAATCTTCCCTTTTATTCCAGTTTTTTGGTTTGTTTGTAATGTGATTTTTAAATTATTGTTACACTGAATTATCTTAATGTTTCCAATTATATTACAAAACACTCATCAAAAAATTTCTTCTTACTTTGGATTATATTTTCTTTGAAAATTAGTTATTTTGTGAATTTTTTTATGTTATGTATTTTCCTCCATCCTTTTCTTCTTTCTCTTTCTTTCTCCTCCTTTTCCCTCCTCTCTTTTCTCCAAATTCATCTTATTCTTGCTACATTTGCTTGGTCTTTTTCTTTGCTTGATTTATATAATTGTCATATCATATCCTGTATCTTACTTGTGGTTAAACTGAGAAGATACATCAACCAGAATCTATTTGGTTCCCTTAAATCTTTCTGAGACAAATTTCTTTACCTATGTCACTTTTCTACAGCCCAAACCCAAACTTTCTTGGAGGCCTAAGGTCCTTCTCGTTTGGTGTATTCTTCTAGTATGGCCTGTATCTCATATTTATAAGACAAAAGATAAAATTTCATAGAATTATGAATTTTTTCCCTTCATTGTAATACACTGTATCCTGTGCTTCCATCAGTGCAAGTAAATTTAGGTTGTCACATCCCCTGTTTTATCAGTCTCTTCTCCCATCTGGTCCTTCCCTTCTGCCCCAAGGTTACAGAAAGAAAACAATAAAGAATATTGATGGCTCATCATTTTCCATATTAGGGGCCTTAATGAAACCTTTCAGGTTTCTGTTGACTCTGTATTCTCTGTTCTGGAGAGTGGAGTTTGGGTTGGGAAATGAACCTTGTCTCTGGAAACTAGAATATTCTGTTTTCTTTTGCTGTTGTCCTTGAAATGTTATGGCATGATGTTGCCCCATTCCTCTCTTGGATGCTGCTTCTGCTTTTTCTTTTTCCATTAGTGCTATTTTTAATTTCTATTAGATGTTGGAGCAAGAAATATTTATGGCCTATTTTATTATAGGTTTTATAGAAATTTCCCTCTCAAACTTCAAATTAATTTTTGAAAGCTTAACTTCAATTTATTTAAAGTATAAATTCTGACCATCTTTTTTTTTTTTTAACCATAGAAAAGACTTAGTTATTGTCTCTCCAGTCAGAATGCTCCATGACTCTTGGACTTTATGTCATTGTTGAGTTGATGGTCTAGTGTCATCAGTTTCATCTATAGGTAAATATTATGGGAGACTGGAGAAGGGCTAATTTCCAAACTTCTTTGGAAAGAGACTACTCTTCTCCTCTAGTTTGGAATATAACCCCAAAGCAGATTTTTTCTGTTATCCTAGCACCTTGAGACATACCTTATAATATTAAGCTTTTCCCACACAATAATAACACAGGATGTAACCATTTTATGTAAAAATGACTTTGTGGGTTTTACATGTACATGCACAATGACATGGACAATTAAGTAATTCTTTATATAATGCTTGCCTTTGGACCTGCAATGCTCAGGTTTATTTACCAATAAAAATCCAATTCATGACATATTTTATACATTTACAATTCATTTTGTTGAGTGTTGACACCTTTTCAAGATCTAAGAAAATGTTTGGATGGAAAAACATATGGATTACTCTCCTAAGGTTGAAAGTTAAAATCCTGTTCAATGTTTAAAATATAAACTGGCTTTTGAAGTAATGAAATTACTCTGAACAGATTTAATACACTTGTTCTTTTTAATGTAAGGGCATTATATATTTTGTGAAATAAATGTAGAATAAGTTTTAAAATAAATATACATGGTTCAGTTACAATACTCCAGTGAAATACATGGGTGTTTCACGACATGTTTCACTGACAAAAAATAATCACATAAATCTTCCACACACAGCTGCAATTTAGTAAAATATGCAGTTTTCTGTTTTCTATTACTGTATACAGTATAAATTCTTCTGCTGGAAGACAGATTGTGACAAATTTGCAAACAGCATCTGTATTCATACATTTGAAACATTAATTTATCCAGCTATAAAAACTTTGATTTCCCAAAAGGAGAGTCATGTCTGAGAACTAATGCCTATTTTTGAGACTTAACTGAGTTTTCAATGTTAGTCATTTTCTCATGAGTTACGTGCTCCCATGGAAAAATATACAACTTAACAGCAAGCACAGAGAGTTAAAAGGGTCACACAAAACATAAATCTGTATGCCTAGTTTATGTTTGTGTATAATTCATATAAATAAATTTTTGACTACCTACAGTTTCCATTGTGGAAAATGCTTTTGTTAGCAATGATATCAAAGGAATAACAAGGAAAGCTCTATAATATATACACTAAATTAAATGCTTATGTACTACATTTTTTGAAATGATAAATATTTCTCGGGGCATAATAGTGAAATGTTTTGAAAGTGAAGAATAAAGCCTATGTTTTTTGGCTGATCCTACGGTTTATTTCTAGATATAGTATTTTCAAAAGAACTATATAAAAATAAAACAAAGTAGAGTTCTGTAAATGCAATTCTAACTATTGAAGGTGCTTTTTAAAAAAATTACTTGGAAACTTACATATCATTCAACAAGAGCCACTTTCAAACTCCCAGCTTTATAAATAATGCCACAGCATATAATTTCAGCAATAAAGAAACTGTTCATTTAGACAATTTCTATTTATTTTGCTTTGTTTCTTGTTTTTGTTTCTTCTTCCTCAGTATCAGTTATTTACATAGTTCATTCCTAAGATCTCCTTGAGGTTATTTGATTTCTTACCAATTTCTTTTCATTCAATAACTGATTTACAAAGAAAAAAGATATTTGACTGGGTTACTTACAGCAATTTTAAGAATACTTACTTACCAATATAATTTTCTCAGGAAACAACCAATCTCACCAAAACCTAAGTGAACCAACTTCTAACAGCTCCCCACAATATAACATGCAAAGATC
This sequence comes from Aethalodelphis obliquidens, assembly GCF_003676395.1. Lineage (NCBI taxonomy): Eukaryota > Metazoa > Chordata > Mammalia > Artiodactyla > Delphinidae > Aethalodelphis > Aethalodelphis obliquidens. The sequence continues at coordinate 34,349,196 of NW_020837959.1, read as the reverse complement.
AACCTTATTCTGATTTTTTCTGTTTCTACTGTGACCTTATAAACATTGATCAAATCATATTTAAATACATGTAAAAAATCTTTTAAATGACATACTATGAGGTTTTAAAATTCAAACAGCTTTCTCAGCTATTTGAATAGTGAGGATCTGAAATCTGCATCCATGCTGCTTTTTTAATTAAAATTTTACCCAAAGGAAAACAGTATTTAACAGTTTGTGAGCTTCTTCTCTCTAGAAATTGGGTAGTGAATTGTCTGCTCATACCATAAGGTGCTCCAGTGTCTTGGGCTTTTGCTTTACTGTCAGATCTTTTTTTTTCCCCACTGCTGTTACACTTTTGACCTAATTTAATTGACAGAGGCAACAGCATTCACATTGTTCTCTGATTGAGTACCTGAACAGGTAGTGAAAAAAAAGGCAAGCCACAATGCTGGTTGGAACAACCATTTCAGTCACACTAAGTGGCAGAGAGGGAGTCTAACTCAGAGAGAGCCTGAAGAAACTTTACTTGCAGGAAGGGAGTGACCCGAGAGAATTCTTCAAACTGCACGTTTATACATTTCTTTTCTTTTCTTTTTCTTTTTTCTTTTTTTGCAGTATGCGGGTCTCTCACTGTTTGGCCTCTCCTGTTGTGGAGCACAGGCTCCGGACACGCAGGTTCAGTGGCCATGGCTCACAGGCCCAGCCGCTCCGTGGCATGTGGGATCTTCCTGGACTGGGGTACAAACCCGTGTCCCCTGCATCGGCAGGTGGACTCTCAACAACTGCGCCACCAGGGAAGACCCCAACATTTCTATTTCAAGTCAATACATTTTCATATATCATTGTCTCAGCACTGCTGTAGGAATAGAAAAATCTGAACTGCTTCACTGTTGGCATATGTGTTAGAGGTGTCTCGCTCTCACCTTTTATACTGGAGGTGAATGTAATATTAACATCTCATTTTAAGAATTTATCACTTATTTCTCTTCATTGATTTCTACTTACTCTAAAAATCAAGGAATCAGGAGGGGTTTGTTTGCATTGGTTTAGTTTTTGTTTTCTTTTCTTTCTTCCTTTCTTTCTTTAATATTCTTTTTGTTAGCCATAAAGAGAATTAGAAAATAAACTAAGTTTTCCTGGTTCTTTATAAAATTCCAATTCATCACTTACAGTTACCTGAATTTAATGCATTGTTTAGCTATCTTAAGCTTCCTTAACTATGGGAACAACTTTCCATAATTTGTGTTTCATCATTCTTTCAAGAAATAGAACATGAGAAAAATGCATTCATTACAACATGAATGCACTTTGTTATTTTATTTTTTTATTTTTTGCACTTTGTTATTTTAATGATGGAGGAAATTCTTATGAATGCATTGTTTAAATTAAGGTAAGCTTATGTACGGATTGAGTTAAGGGACTTTAGGGGCCCTTAGAAAGGCAATATTTTTCCCAAACCCCCGCCTTAGACTTGGGTTATTTGCTGTATTGCCCTCAGAGCTGAGCAAGAGGTTACAGCATCTGGGATCCATGCATTAGAGGACCTTGCTCTGACCTTTCTCTGGCTTTGCCATTCACTATAGAAGTAATAATTTAGAGGAGCCAATGGGTTGTGTCTACTTAGTAGAAACCCAACCCCATCTGCACCATTCCAAGCACCTAGGACTCCAGAATTTCCTACCAAATGTCTCCGAGCCCATGTCCAGGACAGGTATCAGCTACAACTCAATCCCATCTACCCCACTCCAAGCACCTCTGAGCCCATTTCAAGGGCAGGTACAGACTTTTCCCCATGGGTCTACACTACAAAGGGCAGATTGTACCACACCATAAGGAGAAGCAAAGTGGAGTGACTGTGGCCAGAAACTATTGATAAAGGAGAGAGGAAGGGGGTGTCAAGATCCCCTTTGATAGATAACTTTGTAACATGATCTATAACATGAAAATATTTAGACACTTAGTCAACTGCCCTCCATTTATACACGTACCTAGATGAACATTAGGGGAGAGCTGCCACAAAGTCTATTTTATTGTTTGTATTAAGTCAACTACTCCAAATTGTGTCAAGATGATATAAAGGGGGAAAAAAGTCATCCTAGCATGAAATGGATTTGAGTTCAAATGTTTTCCTTACACCTCATAAATCCTGTATAAAAGGATGAAAAACCTGAGAAGTCCAGATAAGGAAATTCATATACACAGAAAGAACGTCAGAGGTTGCTAGGAGAGAAAGGGGAGTGACCACTAATGTTTACGGAGCTTTGAAGGGAGATGAGACATTCTAAAGTTAAATAGGGAGGAGCTTCAAGAAAGTGGAAGAGCAAGACTTGGAGATGACCTTCCTCCACAGAAATACATCTACATGTGGAACAACTACAGAGCACCTACTGAATGCTGGCAGAAGACCTCAGACCTCCCAAAAGGCAAGAAACTCCCCACGTACCTGAGTAGAGCTAAAGAAAAAACAGAGACAAAGGAATAGGGATGGGAACTGCTCCAGTGGGAGGGAGCTGTGAAGGAGGAAAGGTTTCCACACACTAGGAAGCCCCTTCCTGGGTAGAGACTGCAGGTGGCGGAGAGGGGAATCTTCAGAGCCATGGAGGAGAGCTCAGCAACAGGGTTGCAGAGGGCAAAGCAGAGAGATTCCCACAGAGAGGATCGGTGCCAACCAGCACTCACCAGCCTGAGAGGCTTGTCTGCTCACCCGTCGGGATGGCTGGGGGCTGGGAGCTGAGGCTCCGGTTTCATAGATCAGATCCCAGGGAGAGGACTGGTGTTGGCAGCATGAGCACTGCATGAAGGGGGCTAGTGAGCCACAGCTAGCCAGGAGGGAGTCCGGGAAAAAGTCTGAAATGGCCAAAGAGGCAAGATAATTTTTCTTGCCTCTTTGTTTCCTGATGGGCGAGGAGAGGGTATTAAGAGCACCACTTAAAGGAGCTCCAGAGATGGGCGCAAACCACGGCTATCAGCATGAACCCCAGAGACCAGCATGAGATGCTAAGGCTGCTGCTGCAGCCACCAAGAAGCCTGTGTGGGGGCACAGGTCACTATCCACACCTCCCATGCTGGGAGCCTGTGCAGCTGGCCACTGCCAGTGTCCCATGATCCAGGGACAACTTCCCCAGAAGAGCACATGGGGCACCTCAGGTTGTTGCAACGTCACTCCAGGCTCTGCCACTGCAGGCTCGCCCCTCACTCCATACCCCTCCTGAGTGAGCCAGAGCCTCCGAATCAGCTGCTCCTTTAACTCCGTCCTGTCTGAGCAAAGAACAGATGCCCTCAGGTGACCTACATGCAGAGGCGGGGTCAAATCCAAAACTGAACCCCAGGAGCTGTGCAAACAAAGAAGGGAAAGGGAAATTTCGCCAGCAGCCTCAGGAGCAGTGGATTAAATCTCCAAAATCAACTTGATGTAACCCATATCTGTGGAATACCTGAATAGACAACGAATCATCCCAAATTGAGGAGGTGGACTTTTGGAACAATGATATATATATATTTTTGCCCTTTTCTCTTTTTGTGAGTGTGTATGTGTATGCTTCTCTGTGTGATTTTCTCTGTATAGCTTTGCTTTTACAATTTGTCCTAGTGTTTGGTCTGTCCATTTTTGTTTCTTAGGGATTTTTTTAGTATAGTTTTTAGTGCTTGCTATCATTGGTGGATTTGTTTTTTGGTTTGATTGCTCTCTTCTTTCCTTCTTTCTTTCTTTTATTTTACTTTAAAAAAATTTTAATAACTAATTTTTATTTAACAATTTTCTTAAATTTTTTCTGATTCTTTCTTTCTTTCTTTCTTTCTTTTGTGGTATGCGGGCCTCTCACTGCTATGGCCTCTCCCATTGGAGAGCACAGGCTCCAGATACACAGGCCCAGTGGCCATGGCTCATGGGGCCAGCTGCTCCGCGGCATGTGAGATTCTCCCAGACCGGGACACAAACCTGTGTCCACTGCATCGGCAGGCAGACTCTCAACCATTGCGCCACCAGGGAAGCCCTCTTTCTTTCTTTTCATTTTCCCTTTTATTCTGAGCCTTGTGTATGACAGGATCTTAGTGCTCCAGCCAGGCATCAGGGCTGTGCCTCTGGGGTGGGAGAGCCAAGTTCAGGACATCCATCACCTTGATACCAAAACCAGACAAAGATGTTACAAAGAAAGAAAACTACAGGCCAATATCACTGATGAACATAGATGCAAAAATCCTCAACAAAATATTAGCAAGCAGAATTCAACAGCATATTAAAAGGATCATACACCATGATCAAGTGGAGTTTATCCCAGGAATGCAAGGATTCTTCAATATACGCAGATCAATCAAAGTGATACACCATGATAACAAATTGAAAGAGAAAAACCATGTAATCATCTCAATAGATGCAGAGAAAGCTTTCAACAAAATTCAACACCAATTTATGATAAAAACCCTCCAGAAAGTAGGCATAGACGGAACTTACCTCAACATAATAAAGGCCATATATGAAAAACCCACAGGAAACATCATCCTCAATGGTGGAAAACTGAAACCATTTCCACTAAGATCAAGAACAAGACAAGGTTGCCCACTCTCACCACTATTATTCAACATAGTTTTAGACGTTTTAGCCACAGCAATCAAAGATGAAAAATAAATAAAAGGAATCCAAACTGGAAAAGAAGAAGTAAACCTGTCCCTGTTTTCAGATGACATGATACTATACATAGAGAATCCTAAAGATGCTACCAGAAAACTACTAGAACTAATCAATGAATCTGGTAAAGTAGCAGGATACAAAATTAATGCACAGAAATCTCTTGCATTCCTATACACTAATGATGAAAAATCTGAAAGTGAAATTAAGAAAACACTCCCATTTACCATTGAAGCAAAAACAGTAGAATATCTAGGAATAAACCTACCTAAGTAGACAAAAGACATGTGGGGGCTGGGAACTGAGGCTTGGGCTTTGGAGTTCAGATGCCAGGGCAAGGACTGGGGTTGGCTGTGTGAAAAAATCCTGCAAGGTGTAGTGCACCACAGCTAGCTGGGAGAGAGTCCGGGAAAAAGTCTGGAACTGCCTAAGAGGCAAGAGACCATTGTTCAGAGAGCGCGAGGAGAGGGGATTCAGAGTATCACCTAAACAAACTCCAGAGATGGGAGTGACCATGGCTATCAGTTCAGACACCAGAGAAGGGCATGAGATGCTAAGGCTGCTACTGCAGCCACCAAGAATCCTGTGTGCAAGCACGGGTCACTATCCACATCTCCCCTCCTGGGAGCCTGTGCAGCCCACCACTGCCAAGGTCCCTTGATCCAGGGACAACTTCCCCAGGATAACACCTGGTGTGCCTCAAGCTGTTGCAGCATCATGCTGGCTTCTGCCACTACAGGCTGGCTCCGCATTCTGTACCCCTCACTCCCTCTGGCAAGAGTGAGCAAGAGTGCCCTAAGTAGCTGCTCCTTTAACACCATCCTGTCTGAGTGATAAACAGACACCCACAGATGACCTAAATGCAGAGGCGGGTCCAAATCCAAAGATGAACCCCAGGAGCTGTGCAAACAAAGAAGAGAAAGGGCAATCTCTCTCAGCAGCTGCAGGAGCAGCGGATTAAATCTCCACAAACAACTTGATGTACCCTGCATCTGTGGAATACCTCTTTAGACAATGAGTTATCCCAAAATTGAGGAGGTGGACTTTGGGAGCAAAGATATGTATTTTTTTTTCCATTTTCATTTTTGTGAGTGTGTATGTGCATGCTTCTTTGTGTAATTTTGTCTGTATAGCTTTGCTTTTACCATTTGTCTTAGGGTTCTGTCTGCACATTTGTTTGTTTTTTTCTTAGTATAGATTTTAGCACTTGCTATCATTAGTGGGTTTGTTTTTTGGTTTGGCTGCTCTCTTCTTTCTTTCATTTTTTTTCTTTTTTATTACTTTTTAATTTTTTATTTTTAAAAATTATTTTTTTATGTTTTATTTTAATAACTTTATTTTATTTATTTATTTTCTTTCTATCTTTATATTTTCTCCATTTTATTCTGAGCTGTGTGGTTGGCACTGTCTTGGTGTTCCAGCCGGGTGTCAGGCCTGTGCCTGTGAGTTGGGAGAGCCGAGTTCAGGACACTGGTACACCAGAGCCCTCCCAGCTCCATGTAGTATCAAATGACGAAAGTTCTCCCTGAGATCTCCATTTCAATGCTAACTCCCAGCAACACTCAATGTCCAAAAAGCTACAGTGCTGGACCACAATGCCAAACAACTAGCAAGACAAGAACACAACCCCACCCATTAGCAGAGAGGCTGACTAAAATCATAATAAGGACACAGACACACTAAAACACACCACTGGATGCTGTCCTGCCCACCAGAAAGCCAAGACCCAACATCATCCACCAGAACACAGGCACCAGTCCCTCAACCAGGAAGCCTACACAACCCAGTGAAACAACCTTACTCCCTAGGGGCAGACACCAAAAGCAACACAAACTACGAACCTGCAGCCTGTGAAAAGGAGACCCCAAACACAGTAAGTTAAGCAAAATGAGAAGACAGAGAAATACACAGCAGATGAAGGAGCAAGGTAAAAACCCACCAGACCTAACAAATGAAGAGGAAATAGGCAGTCTACCTGAAAAATAATTCAGACTAATGATAGTAAAGATGATCCAAAATCTTGGAAATAGAATGGAGAAAATACAAGAAATGTTTAACAAGGACCTATAAGAACTAAAAAGAAAACAAACAATGATGAACAACAAAATAAATGAAATTAAAAATTCTCTAGAAGGAATAAATAGCAGAATAACTGAGGCAAAAGAAAGGATAAGTGACGTGGAAGATAAACTAGTGGAAATAGCTATTGCAGAGGAGAATGAAGAAAAAATAATGAAAAGAATTGAGGACAATTTCAGAGACCACTGGGACAACATTAAATGCACCAACATTCAAATTATAGGGGTGCCAGAAGAAGAAGTAAAAAAGAAAGTGACTGAGAAAATATTTGAAGAGATTATATTTGAAAACTTCCCTAATATGGGAAAGGAAATAGTTAATCAAGTCCAGGAAGTGCAGAGAGTCCCATATAAGATAAATCCAAGGAGAAGCACTCCAAGGCACATATTAAACAAACTATCAAAAATTAAACACAAAGAAAAAATATTAAAAAGGAAAAACAACAAATAAAAAAGAAGGGAATCCCCATAAGGTTAACAGCTGAACTTTAGCAAAAACTCAGCAAGCCAGAAGGGACTGTCAGGGCATATTCAAAGTGATGAAAGGGAAAAACCTACAAACAAGATTTCTCTACCCAGCAACGATCTCATTCATATTTGACAGAGAAATTAAAAACTTTACAGAGAAGCAAAAGCAAAGAAATTCAGCACCACCAAACCAGCTTTACAACAAATACTAAAGGAACTCCTCTAGGCAGGAAACACAAGAAAAGGAAAAGACCTAGAATACAAAACCAAAAACATTAAGAAAATGGATATAGGAACATACCTATCGATAATTATCTTAAATGTAAATGGATTCAATGCTCCAAGCACAAGACATACACTGGCTGAATAGATACCAAAAAAAGACCCATATATATGCTGTCTACAAGAGACTAATTCTGGCCTATGGACACATACAGACTGAAAGTGAGGGTATGGAAAAAAATATTCCCTGCAAATGGAAATCAAAGGAAAAATGGAATAGCAGTTCTCCAATCTGACAAAGTAGATTTCAAAATAAATACTATTAAAAGACACAAACGACACTACATAATGATCAAGGGATCAATTCAAGAGGGTATAACAATTGTAAATACTTATGCACCCAACATAGGAGAACCTCAATACATAAGACAAACGCTAACAGCCATAAAATGGAAATCGACAGTAACACAAATATAGGAGGGGACTTTAACACCTGACTTTCACCAATGGACAGATCATCCATATTGAAAATAAATACGGAAACACAAGCTTTAAATGATACATTAAACAAGATGGACTTAATTGATATTTATAGGAAATTCCATCCAGAAACAACAGAATACACTATCCTCTCAAGTGCTCATGGAACATTCTCCAGGATAAATCATACATTGGGTCATAAATCAAGCCTTGGTAAATTCAACAAAACTGAAATCCTATCAAGTATGTTTTCTGACCACATTGCTCTGAGACTAGATATCAATTACAGGAAAAAATCTGTGAAAAACAAAAACACATGGAGGTTAAAAAATACACTACCTATTAACCAAGACATCACTGAAGAAATCTAAGAGGAAATTTAAAAAATACCTAGAAGTAAATGACAATGAAAACTCAATGACCCCAAACCCTTGGGATGCAGCAAAAGCAGTTCTAAGAGGGAAGTTTATAGCAATACAATCCTACCTCCATAAACAAGAAACATCTCAAATAAACAACCTAACATTACACCTAAAGCAATTAGAGAAAGAAGAACAAAAAAACTCCAAAGTTAGCAGAAGGAATGAAATAATAAAGATCAGATCAGAAATAAATGAAGAACAAATGAAGGAAACAATAGCAAAGATCAATAAAACTAGAAGTTGGTTCTTTGAGAAGATAAAGTTGATTAGCCAGACTCATCAACAAAAAAAGGGAGGACTCAAATCAATAGAATTAGAAATGAAAAAGGAGAAGTAACAAATGACGCTGCAGAAATACAAAGGATCACGAGAGAATACTACAAGCAACTATATGCCAATAAAATGGACAAGTTGGAAGAAATGGACAAATTTTTAAAAAGCACAATCTTCTGTGATTGAACCAGGAAGAAATAGAAAATATAAACAGACCAATTCCAAGCACTGAAATTGCAACTGTGATTAAATATCTTCTAAAAAACACAAGCCCAGGACCTAATGTCTTCACAGGCAAATTCTATCAAACATTTAAAGAAGAACTAACACCTGTCTTTCTCAAACTCTTCCAAAATATAGCAGAGGGGGAACACTCCCACACTCATTCTATGAGACCACCATCACCCTGATACTGAATCCAGACAAAGATGTCACAAAGAAACAGAACTACAGACCAATAACACTGATGAATATAGATGCAAAAACCCTCAACAAAATACTAGCAAACAGAATCCAACAACACATTAAAAGGATTTACACCATGATCAAGTGGGGTTTATCCCAGGAATTCAAGAGTCTTCAATATATGCAAATCAAACTATGTGAGAAACCTTATTAACAAATTGAAGGAGAAAAAACATATGATCATCTCAATAGATGCAGAAAAAGCTGCTGACAAAACTCACCACCAATTTATGATAAAAACCCTCCAGAAATTAGGCATAGAGGGAACTTATCTCAACATATTAAAGGCCATATATGACAAACCCACAGCTAACATCGATCTCAATGGTGAAAAACTGAAACCATCTCCTCTAAGATCAGGAACAAGACAAGGATGTCCTCTCTCAACAGTATTATTGAACATAGTTTTGGAAGTTTTAGCCACAGAAATCAGAGAAGAAAAGGAAATAAAAGGAATCCCAATCGGAAAAGAAGAAGTAAAACTGTCACTGTTTGCAGATGACATGATACTAAACGCAGAGAATCCTAAAGATGCCACCAGAAAATTATTAGATCTAATCAATGAATGTGGTAAAGTAGCAGGATACCTAATTAATGCACAGAAATCTCTTGCATTCCTATACACTAATGATGAAAAATCTGAAAGAGAAATTAAAGAAACACTCCCATTTACCACTGCAACAAAAAGAATAAAATACCTAGGCTAAAACCTACCTAAGGAGACAAAAGGCCTGTATTCAGAAAACAATAAAACACTGATAAAAGAAATTAAAGATAATACAAGCAGATGGAGAGATGTAACATGTTCTTGGATTAGAAGAATCAACATTGTGAAAATGACTGTACTACCCAAAGAAATCTACAGATACAATGCAATCCCTAACAAACTACCAATGTCATTTTGCACAGAACTAGAACAAAAAAATTCACACTTTGTATGGAAACACAATAGACCTCAAATAGCCACAGCAATCTTGAGAAAGAAAAACGGAGCTGGAGGCCTCAGGCTCCCTGACTTCAGACTATACGGCAAGGCTACAGAAATCAAGACAGTATGATACTGACACAAAAACAGAAATATAGATCCGTGGAACAGGATAGAAAGCTCATAGGTAGGGCTTCCCTGGTGGCGCAGTGGTTGAGAGTCCACCTGCCGATGCAGGGAACACGGGTTCGTGCCCTGGTCCAGGAAGATCCCACTTGCCATAGAGCAGCTGGGCCCGTGAGCCATGGCCACTGAGCCTGCATGTCCAGATCCTGTGCTCTGCAATGGGAGAGACCAGAACAGTGAGAGGCCCGCGTACCGCAAAAAAAAAAAAAAAAAAAAAAAAAAAAAAAGAAAGCCCAGAGGTAAACCCACACACTTACGTTCACCTTATTTTTATTAAAGGAGGGAAGAATGTACGATGGGGAAAGGACAGCCTCTTCAATAAGTGGTGCTGGGAGAACTGGACAGCTCCAAGTAAAAGAATGAAATTAGAACACTCCCTAACACCATGAACAAACATAAACTCAAAATGGATTAAAGACCTAAATGTAAGGCCAGACACTATCAAACTCTTAGAGGAAAACATAGGCAGAACACTCTATGACATAAATCACAGCCAGGTCCTTTTCGACCCACCTCTTAAAAAAAATGGAATTAAAAACAAAAATAAACAAATGGGACCTAATTAAACTTAAAAGCTTTTGCACAGCAAAGGAAAACATAAATAAGACAATAAGACAACCCTCAGAATGGGAGAAAATATTTGCAAAAGAAGCCACTGACAAAGGATTAATCTCCAAAATTTACAAGCAGCTCATGCAGCTCAATATAAAGAAACAAAAACCCAATCCAAAAATGGGTCAAAGACCTAAATAGACATTTCTCCAAAGAAAATATACAGATTGCCAATAAACACATGAAAGGATACTCAACATCACTAATCATTAGAGAAGTTCAACTCAAAACTACAATGAGGTATCACCTCACACCAGTCAGAATAGCCATCATCAAAAAATCTACAAACAATAAATGCTAGAGAGGATGTGGAGAAAAGGGGACCCTCTTGCACTGTTGGTGGAAATGTAAATTGATACAGCCACTATGGAGAACAGTATGGAGGTTCCTTAAAAAACTAAAAAGAGAACTACCATACGACCCAGAAATCTCACTACTGGGTATATACCCTCAGAAAACCATAATTCAAAAAAACCTAGTGTACCACAATGTTCATTGCAGCTCTATTTACAATAGCCAGGACATGGAAGCAACCTAAGTGTCCTTCGACAGATGAATGGATAAAGAAGATATGGCACATATATACAATGGAATATCACTCAGCCATAAAAAGAAACAAAAGTGAGTTATTTGTAGTGAGGTGGATGGACCTAGAGTCTGTCATACGGAGTGAAATAAATCAGAAAGGGAAAAACAAATACCTTATGCTAACATATATATACAGAATCTAAAAGAAAATATGGTTATGAAGAATCTAGTGCTGGACAGGAATAAAGATGCTGATGTAGAGAATGGACTTGAGGACATGGGGAGGGGGACATGTAAGATGGGACGAAGTGAGAGAGTGGCATATGTAATGTAAAATGTAAATGTAAAATAGATAGCTAGTGAGAAGCAGCCGTATAGCACAGGGAGGTCAGTTCAGTGTTTTTTGACCACCTAGAGGGGTGGCATAGGGAGTGTGCAAGGGAGACGCAAGAGGGAGAAGATATTGGGATATAAGTAAATGTATAGCTGATTCACTATGTTATAGAGCAGAAACTAACACAGCACTGTAAAGCAGTTATACTCCAATAAAGATGTTAAAAAAAAAAAGATGGGTGAAATTAACAATACCTGCATCTCTTGTTATTTCTTACATCCAACCATAAACAATTTGTTGTGACAACCCTAGGCTGGGATTATGGCATTTCGGATGAGGTCTTGTTATAGCTAAAAATAGACTCGTGTATTGAAAATCCAAATAAGAATAATAAACAATTGAAATTTTGTGAAAAAAATAATTTTTATGGCATACAATATTACAGTCAATAATACAGTATTGAAAACATTGTTATATTTTTTAAAAATGGAAACGTTATATTTTTTTAAAAAAACACCTGTGATCATAGGCTCATACACAGTTTCTCCAAATAAAAGAGAGAGAGGCATTCTACAAGGTAACGTAAGTGTTTGAAAACAAAGTAATAAAACAATAATAAAACTAACCCATTATTAATTTTATGTTAAATATAGCTCCCCTTTTGTCTATGTAAGGATAGGCTACCCACTTCAATGGCATTCTTGCACACAATATTCTACGCATACATTTTTGTATATTTATTGAAAAAAATCCATGTATAAATGGACCTATGCAGTTCAAATCTATGTTGTTCAAGGGTCAACTGTATATACTGCTTAAGAGTTCTGTTGTAGGTTGGTTTCCCCTAGAAACAGTCTCTAAGATAGAGATTAGAATGCACTCAGGGAGTGCCTTTGGAATCACCACCTATGGATAGGCCAGGAAGGAAGTGGGATTTGGCAGAGAAGTAAACTGAGCTTGATGTATTCCCAATGATGAGTTAGCCAACCTTATATGTTGACTTCAACCTTATAGGCAGCTTGAACTTGGCATGGCCCTTCAGAGTTTTCCTAAGTTGGGGGAAAGAAGGGAGTCATCTATGTTGATCAGGCACTGGATACCACTGTCCCATGAAAACAGGTATGACTTTGGATAAGGAAGATGTATTTAGGTGAAGCAGTCCTCAAACAGGCTGAATCTGAGAGACATTTTCTATTATACTAATAGCAGTTGAGGACAAATAATTTCATTCCTGAAAGGGGATCTGGGCAACACATCAGAATCTACCATGTTCTCTTAACCAGTATTTCTTTTGTTAATGATAGCATAGACATAATTCAATGAAAGAATGTAAGTCCAAAGGAATGAATATATTATCATTGAGAATTGAATGAAATAATTTGTGTTGGAGATTAATGGGAGATATACTTAATATGTACTATTGGAACTGGCTTTAGGGTTATAAAATCTGGAAGAGGAAGTTGGATTTGATACAAGCAAGCAATATAGTGGTCCTCGTGCTTTCATGATCGGATTATTACAACAGTGGAATGTTGATTAAGTTGAAGAACAGAAGACTGGAAGTCAGGAGATCAAATAAATGACTCTAACAGTAACAGGTTTTAGTAAATGTAGGTATGGACTTGTTAATATTGATGATAAAAATAGAAAACACATATATGAGAAACATTTTAACAACAAAAAAGGCATAGCAAGAAGAGAGAAACAATGATTTGGATTTTGTTGTTACGTTAATAGGAAAACTTAAAAGATATTGGCACCACTGAAAAGACATTTGTATTTTTATAGACTTTGACATTAAAAAATGAAATTCTAATGTTGAAAATTGCATTATCAGGGGGATGGAAATTTTGGATATATTAAAGCAAGGGATTTTTAAATAGCATAATATAGATAGATTTCTACAACAATTATATATGGACGGCATTCCAATAAATTGATTTTACAGTGTGTTTAGGACAGGCAACACCAGGATTGATTGCTTTTAGAGGAAAAGACACCAGTAGATATTAATAACCCATGCCTTAGCTGTGTTGCATCAGAAGTTGATTATGCAAGGCTCAGTAGCTGCCAGGAAAAAGATTATATCCACAGACCCACTGCTTCTTTTCCTGTATTATAAGACAGGTCCACTAGGCTCTGAATGAGTAAATGATAACAGGCTATATAAGTAGCTGATGCATTTGGGATTTTTCCAGAATCTTCAGTGAGGATTAGGAGATATTGTTCTCTTAACTACCATGTAGTAAACTATCAAAACAGCACTGTGCTACACAGTCAGAAGGAAAATGACTGTCCACATTGAAATATATTTATTTCACGGAGTGAATTTAAATTGAAATTTCTACCAAGGTTCAATCTATTCTTTGCAGTTATTTTTTAAAATAACACCACTATTGAGATAAAATTCACATATAAGTTACTCTTTTAACCATTCAACTTAATGGTTGTATTATTATTCATAAGGTTGTTCAATAATCAGCAGTATTTAACTTTCAAAAATTTTTTTTATTATTATTTTTAGGTTTACAGTATTTATTATTTACTTATTTTGGAATTGATATTTGAGTGACATTTTAAAATTTATGTAAACTATCTGGTTTGGATAAGTACAGTCATTTCAAGATAATTTACTTTATCAATAAAATTCAGCAAGAAAAGTCTTAAAATAAACAATGATCTATAAAAAGACCAATATTTTCACCTGTTATTCTTCATGTATTAAAAATTCTAGCATAAACAATTTTCCCAGAATTTTCTAATGATCTTTCAATAACTGAAAACTATTCAGTACTTGAGCACTTATTTTTATAAGATTATATATTTATTTTAATTAATTAATTAATTATTTTTTGACAGTTTAGGTATTTATTTTTTTTAACATCTTTATTGGAGTATAATTGCTTTACAAGGGTGTGTTAGTTTCTGCTTTATAACAAAGTGAATCAGCTATACACATACATACATCCCCATATCTCTTCCTTCTTGCATCTCCTTCCCTCCCACGCTCACTATCCCACCCCTATAGGTGGTCAAAAAGCACCGAGCTGATCTCCCTGTGCTATGCAGCTCCTTCCCACTAGCTATCTATTTTATATTTGGTAGTGTATATATGTCCATGCCACTCTCATTTGTCCCAGTTTACCCTTCCCCCCTCCCTGTATCCTCAAGTCCATTCTCCAGTAGGTCTGTGTCATTATTCCCATCTTGTTCCTAGGCAATTCATGACATTTTTTTTTCTTTCTTAGATTCTATATATATGTGTTAGCATACGGTATTTGTTTTTCTCTTTCTGACTTACTTCACTCTGTATGACAGACTCTAGGTCCATCCACCTCACTACAAATAACTCTATTTCATTTCTTTTATGGCTGAGTAATATTCCATTGCATATATGTGCCACATCTTCTTTATCCATTCATTTGCTGATGGACACGTAGGTTGCTTCCATGTCCTGGCTATTGTAAATAGAGCTGCAATGAACATTGTAGTACATGACTCTTTTTGAATTATGATTTTTTCATGATATATACCCAATAATGGGATTGCTGGGTCATATGCTAGTTCTGTTTTTAGTTATTTAAGAAAACCCCAAACTGTTATCCATAGTGGCTGTATCAACTTACATTCCCACTAACAGTGCAGGAGGGTTCCCTTTTCTCCACACCATCTCCAGCATTTATTGTTTGTAGATTTTTTGATGAGGGCCTGTCTGACCAGTGTTAGATGATAACTCATTGTAGATTTGATTTGCAATTGTCTAGTGATTAATGATGTTGAGCATTCTTTCATGTGTTTGTTGGCAATCTGTAAATCTTCCTTGGAGAAATGTCCATTTAGATCTTCTGCCCATTTTGGGATTGGGTTGTTTGTTTCTTTGATATTGAGCTGCATGTTTTGCTTGTAAATTTTGGAGACTAATCTTTTGCCAGTTCCTTCATTTGCAAATATTTTCTCGCATTTTGAGGATTGTCTTTTTGTCTTGTTTATGGTTTCCTTTCCTGTGCAAAAGCTTTTAAGTTTCATTAGGTCCCATTTGTTTATTTTAGTTTTTATTTCCATTTCTCTACGAGGTGGGTCAAAAAGAATCTTGCTGTGATTTATGTCATAGAGTGTTCTGCCTATGTTTTCCTCTAAGAGTTGGATAGTGTCTGGCCTTACATTTAGGTCTTTAATCCATTTTGAGCTTATTTTTGTGTATGGTGTTAGGGAGTGTTCTAATTTCATTCTTTTACATATAGTTGTCCACTTTTCCCAGCACAAATTATGGAAGAGGCTGTTTTTTCTCCACTGTATATTCTTGCTTCCTTTAGCAAAGATAAGGTGACGATATGTGTGTGGGTTTATCTCTGGGTTTTCTATCCTGTTCCATTGATCTATATGTCTGTTTTTGTGCCAGTACCATACTGTCTTGATTACTGCAGCTTTGTAGTATTGTCTGAAGTCCAGGAGCCTGATTCCTCCAGCTCCATTTTTCTTTCTCAAGATTGCTTTGGCTATTCATTGCCTTTTGTGTTTCCAGACAAATTGTGAATTTTTTTTTCTAGTTATGTGAAAAATGCCACAGGTACTTTGATAGGGGTTGCTTTGAATCTGTAGATTGCTTTGTGTAGTGTAGTCATTTTCATAATGTTGATTCTTCCAATCCAAGAACATGGTATGTCTCTCCATCTCTTTGTATCACCTTTAATTGCTTTCACCAGTGTCTTATAATTTTCTGCATACAAGTCTTTTGTCTCCTTAGTTCGGTTTATTCCTAGATATTTTATTCTTTTTGCTTCAATGGTAAATGGGAGTGTTTTCTTAATTTCACTTTCAGATTTTTCATCATTAGAGTATAGGAATGCCAGAGATTTCTGTGCATTAATTTTGTATCCTGCTACTTTACCAGATTCATTGATTAGCTCTAGTAATTTTCTGGTAGCATCTTTAGGATTCTCTATGTATAGTATCATGTCATCTGAAAACAGGGACAGGTTTACTTCTTCTTTTCCAGTTTGAATTCCTTTTATTTATTTTTCATCTTTGATTGCTGTGGTTAAAACATCTAAAACTATGTTGAATAATAGTGGTGAGAGTGGGCAACCTTGTCTTGTTCCTGATCTTAGTGGAAATGGTTTCAGTTTTCCACAATTGAGGATGAAGTTGCCTGTGGGTTTGTCATATATGGCCTTTTTTATGTTGAGGTAAGTTCCGTCTATGCCTCCTTTTGGAAGGTTTTTTATCATAAATGGGTGTTGAATTTTGTCAAAAGATTTCTCTGCATCTATTGAGATGATCATACTGTTTTTCTCTTTCAATTTGTTATCGTGTTGTATCACATTGATTGGTTTGCATATATTGAAGAATCCTTGCATTCTTGGGATAAACCCCATTTGATCATGGTGTATGATCCTTTTAATATGCTGTTGGATTCTGCTTGTTAATATTTTGTTGAGGATTTTTGCATCTATGTTCATGAGTGATATTGGGCTGTAGTTTCTTTCTTTGTGACATCTTTGTCTGGTTTTGGTATCAGGGTGATGGTGGCCTCATAGAATGAGTTTGGGAGTGGTCCTCTCTCTGCTATAGTTTGGAAGAGTTTTAGAAGGATAGGTGTTAGCTCTTCCCTAATGTTTGATAGAATTCGCCTGTGAAGCCATCTGGTCCTGGGCTTTTGTTTGTTGGAAGGTTTTTGATCATGGTTTCAATATCAGTGCTTGTGATTTGTCTGTTCACATTTTCTATTTCTTCCTGGTTCAGTCTTAGAAGGTGTGCATTTCTAGGAATTTGCCCATCTCTTCCAGGTTTTCCATTTTCTTGACATATAGTTGCTTGTTGTACTGTCTCATGATCCTTTGAGTTTCTTCAGTGTCAGTTGTTGCTTCTCCTTTTTCATTTCTAATTCTATTGATTTGAATCTTCTCCCTCTTTTTCCTGATGAGTCTGGCTAATGGTTTATCAACTTTATTTATCTTCTCAAAGAACCAGCTTTTAGTTTTATTGATCTTTGCTATCATTTCCTTCATTTCTTTTTGACTTATTAGAGATATGATCTTTATGATTTCTTTCCTTTTGCTAACTTTGGGGTTTTTTTATTCTTCTTTCTCTAATTGCTTTAGGTGTAAGTTTAGGTTGTTTATTTGTGATGTTTCTTGTTTTTTTGGTAGGATTGTATTGCTATAACTTTCCTCTTAGAACTGCTTTTGCTGCAACCCATAGGGTTTGGGTTGTCGTGTTTTCATTGTCATTTGTTTCTAGGTATTTTTTGATTTTCTCTTTGATTTCTCCAGTGATCTCTTGGTTATTAAGTAGTGTATTGTTTGGCCTCCATGTGTTTGTATTTTTTTCCTCTAATTTATATCTTGTCTCATAGATTTGTGGTTGTAAAAGATATGGGATACAATTTCCATTTTCTTAAGTTTACCAAGTCTTGATTTGTGACCCAAAATATGATCTATCCTGGAGAATGTTCCATGAACACTTTAGAAGAAAGTGTATTCTGTTGTTTTTGAATGGAATGTCCTATAAATATCAAGTCCATCTTGTTTAATGTATCATATAAAGCTTGTGTTTCCTTATTTATTTTCATTTTGAATTATCTGACCATTGGTGAAAGTGGGGTGTTAAAGTCCCCTACTACGATTACGTTACTGTTGATTTCCCTTTTTATGGCTGTTAGTATTTGCCTTACAGTATTGAGGTGTTCCTATATTGGGTGCATAAATATTTACAATTGTTATATATTATTCTTGGATTGATCCCTTGATCATTACGTAGTGTCCTTCTTTGTCTCTTGTAATAGTCTTTGTTTTAAAGTCTCTTTTGTCTATGAGAATTTCTACTCCAGCTTTCTTTTGATTTCCATTTGCATGGAATATCTTTTTCCATCCCATCACTTTCAGTCTGTATGTGTCCCTAGGTTAGAAGTGGATCTCTTGTAGACAGCATATATACGGGTCTTGTTTTTGTATCCATTCAGCCAGTCTACATCTTTTGGTTGGAGCATTTACTCCATTTACATTTAAGGTAATTATCTATATGTATGTTCCTATTACCATTTTGTAATTGTTTTGAGTTTGTTATTGTAGGCCTTTTCCTTCTCTTGTGTTTCCTGCGTAGAGAATTTCCTTTAGCATTTGTTGTAAAGCTGGTTTGATGGTGCCGAATTCTCTTAGCTTTTGCTTCTCTGCAAAGGTTTGAATTTCTCTGTCAAATCTGAATGAGATCCTTGCTGGGTAGAGTAATCTTGGTTGTAGGTTTTTCCCCTTCATCACTTTAAATATGTCTTGCACTCTCTTCTGGCTTGCAGAGTTTCTGCTGAAAGATAAGCTGTTAACCTTATGGGGATTCCCTTATGTGTTATTTGTTGTTTTTCCCTTGCTGTTTTTATTATTTTTTCATTGTATTTAATTTTTGATAGTTTGGTTAATATATGTCTTGGTGTGTTTCTCCTTGGATTTATCCTTAGGACTCTCTGCTTCCTGGACTTGATTAACTATTTTGTTCCCCATATTAGGGAAGTTTACAATTATAATCTCTTCAAATATTTTTTCAGTCCCTTTCTGTTTCTCTTCTTCTTCTGAGGCCCATATAATTCAAATGTTGATGCGTTTAATGTTGTCCCAGAGGTCTCTGAGACTGTCCTCAATTCTTTTCATTCTTTTTTTTTTATTCTGTTCTGCAGTAGTTATTTCCACTATTTTATATTCCAGGGCACTTATCCATTCTTATGCTTCAGTTATTCTGCTATTGATCCCTTCTAGAGGATTTTTAATTTCATTTATTGTGTTTTTCATCACTGTTTGTTTGCTCTTTAGTTCTTCTAGGTCTTTGTTAAGCATTTCTTGTATTTTCTCTATTCTATTTCCAAGATTTTGGATCGTCTTTACTATCATTAATCTGAATTCTTTTCAGGTAGACTGCTTATTTCCTCTTCATTTGTAAGGTCTGGAGGTGGGGCTTATTTGCTGCTTCATCTGCTGTGTGTTTCTCTGTCTTCTCATTTTGCTTAACTTACTGTGTTTGGGGTCTCCTTTTTGCAGGCTGCAGATTCGTAGTTCCTGATGTTTTTCATGTCAGGCCTCAGTGGCTTAGATTGGTTCAGTGGGTTGTGTAGGTTTCCTGGTGGAGGGGACTAGTGCCTGTGTTCTGGTGGATGAGGCTGGATCTTTTCTTTCTGTGGGCAGGTCCTCATCTGGTGGTGTGCTTTGGGGTATCTGTGGCCTTATTATGATTTTAGACAGACTCTCTGCTAATGGGTGGGGTTGTGTTCCTGTCTTGCTAGCTGTTTGTCATGCGTGTCCAGCACTGTAGTTTGCTGGTCATTGAGTGGAGCTGGGTCTTTGCATTGAGATGGATATCTCTGGGAGATTTTCACCATTTGATATTACATGGATCTGGGAGGTCTCTTGTAAACAAATGTCCTGAACTTTTCTCTCCTAACTCAGAGGCACAGCCCTGATGCCTGCCCTGATAACAGCACCAAAGTCCTGTTATCCACACGGCTCAGAATAAAAGGGAATATATAAAGAAAGAAAGAAAAAATCAGATAAAATTTAAAAAGATTATTAAATACAAAATAATTATTAAAAATAAATTTTAAAGTAATAAAAAAAAGAAAGAAAGAAGGAAAGAAAAAAGCAACCAAACAAAAAACAAATCCACCAATGATAATAAGCACTAAAACTATACTAAAAAATCCCCCAAGAAAAAAAAATGGACAGACCGAACTCTAGGACAAATGGTAAAAGCACAGCTATACAGAGAAAAATCACACACAGAAGCATACACATACACACTCACAAAAAGGGCAAAAAATATATATATCATTGTTCCAAAATTCAACCTCCTAAATTTGGGATGATTCATTGTCTATTCAGGTATTCCACAAATGTGGGGTACATCAAGTTGATTTTGGAGATTTAATCCGCTGCTCCTGAGGCTGCTGGAGAAATTTCCCTTTCTCTTCTTTATTTGCACAGCTCCTGGGATTCAGTTTTGGATTTGACCCTGCCTCTGTGTGTAGTTCACCTGAGGGCATCTGTTCTTTCCTCAGACAGGACAGAGTTAAAGGAGCAGCTTATTCAGGGACTCTGGCTCACTCAGGCCAGGGTGAGGGAGGGGCACAGAATGAGGGGTGAGCCTGCAGCGGCAGAGCTTGGAGTGATGTTGCAACAACCTGAAGTGCTCCATGTGTTCTTCTGGGGAAGTTGTCCCTGAATCACGGGACACTGGCAGTGGCGGGCTGCACAGGATCCCAGCAGGGGAGGTGTGGATAGTGACCTGTGCCCCCACACAGGCTTCTTGGTGGCTGCAGCAGCAGCCTTAGCATCTCATGCCGGTCTCTGGGGTTCGTGCTGATAGCCGCGGCTTGCGCCCTTCTCTGGAGCTCCTTTAAGCGGTGCTCTGAATCCCCTCTCCTCGCGCACCAGGAAACAAAGAGGCAAGAAAAATTCTCTTGCCTCTTCGGCCATTTCAGACTTTTCCCCGGACTCCCTCCTGGCTAGCTGTGGCGCACAAATCCCCTGCAGGCTGTGTTCACGCAGCCAACCCCGTCCTCTTCCTGGGATCCAATCTATGAAGCCCGAGCCTCACATCCCAGCCCCCATCCATCCCGACGGATGAGCAGACAAGTCTCTCGGGTTGATGAGTGCTGGTCGGCACCGATCCTCTCTGTGGGAATCTCTCTGCTTTGTCCTCTGCACCTCTGTTGCTGCATTCTCCTTCGCGGCTCCGAAGCTTCCCTCCTCCACCACCCACAGTCTCCACCTGAGAATGGCCTTCCTAATGTGTGGAAACCTTTCCTCCTTCACAGCTCCCTCCCACTGGTGTAGTTCCCGTCCCTATTCCTTTGTCTCTGTTTTTCTCTTTAGCCCTACCCAGGTATGTGGGGAGTTTCTTGCCTTTTGGGAGGTCTGAGGTCTTCTGCCAGCATTCAGTAAGTATACGGTAGGAGATGTTGATGTATTTCTGATGTATTAATGGGGAGGAAGGTGATCTCCACGTCTTACTCCCCCATAAAAATGTTATAAAGATTCTTTCATTAGCGTACAAACTAGGCTACCATTAGGCAATTGTATCAATTACACTAGGCGAGGGGAGACCTGCAAGATGAGACCTGCAAATCAATTACACTAGGTGAGGGGAGACCTGCAAGATGAATGAGGAGTAAGACGTGGAGATCACCTTCCTCCACACAAATACATCAGAAATATATAAACAACTCCTACCGTATACATACTGAATGCTGGCAGAAGACCTCAGACCTCCCCAAAGAAAAGAAACTCCACACTTACCTGGGTAGGGCAAAAGAAAAAAGAAAAAACAGAGACAAAGGAATAGGGACCAGACCTGCACCAGTGGGAGGGGGCTGTGAAGGAGGAAAAGTTTCCACACGCTATGACGCCCCTTCACTGGCAGAAATGGGGGTTGGCATGGGAGAAGCTTTGGAGGCATGCAGGAGAGTGCAGCAATAGGGCTGCAGAGGGCCAAGAGGAGAGATTCCCACACAGAGGATCTGTGCCAACCAGCACTCACCAGCCTGCGAGGCTTGACTGCTCACCTGCCAGGGCGGGCAGGGGCTGGGAGCTGGGTCTCGGGCTTCGGAGGTCAGATCTCAGGGAGAGGACTGGAGTTGGCTGCATGAAAACAGCCTGAAGGGACTAGTGTGTCACAGTTAGCAGGGAGGGAGTCCAGGAACATGTCTGGACCTGCCAAAGAGGCAAGAGACCATTGTTTCGGGATGCGCGAGGAGAGGGGATTCAGAGCACTGCCTAAATGAGCTCCAAATACTGGCACAAGCCATGGCCATCAATGCGGAGACCAGAGACAGGCCTGTGACACTAAGGCTGCTGCAGCCACCAAGAAGCCTCTGTGCAAGCATGTGTCACTATCCACACGTCCCCTCCCGGGAGCCTGTACAGCCCACCACTGCCAGGGTCCCTTGATCCAGGGACAACTTCCCCACGAGAATGCACAGTATGGCTCAGGCTGGTGCAACGTCACACCAGCCTCTGCTGCTGCAGGCTCACCCCACATTCCATACCCCTCCCTTGCCACAGCCTGAGTGAGCCAGAGGCACCTAAGCAGCTGCTACTTTAATCCTGTCCTGTCTGGGCAGGGAATAGACACCCTCAGGTGACCTACACGCAGAGGCAAGGCCAAAACCAAAGCTGAACCCCAGGAGCTGTGCAAACAAAGAAAAGAAAGGAAAATTTCTCCCAGCAGCCTCAGAAACCTCAGATTAAATCTCCACAATCAACTTGATGTACCCAGTATCTCTGGAATACTTGAATAGACAACGAATTATCCAAAAATTGAGGCAATGGACTTTGGGAGCAACTGTAGACTTGGAGTTTGCTTTCTGCATCTAATTTGTTTCAGGTTTTATGATTATCTTAGTTTAGCATTTAGAGTTTATTATCACTGGTAGATATGTTTATTGCTTTGGTTGCTGTTTTCTTTTTTTTAATGTATAGATATATAATTATTCCCCTTTTTCTCTTTTTTTGAGTGTTTCTGTGCATGGTTCTTTGTGTGATTTTGTCTGTATAGCTTTGCTTTTACTACTTGGCTGAGGATCCTGCCTGTCTGGTTTTTTTTTAGTATAGTTTTAGTGCTTGTTATCATTGGTGGATATGTTTTTTAGTTTAGTTGCTCTCTTCTTTCTTCTTCTTCTTTTATTTTTTCCTTTTTCTTTTTAGTTTTTAATGTTTTACTTTTAATTTTTTTATTTTAATAACTTTGTTATATATTTTCTTTCTTTCTTCCTCTTTTTCTCCCTTATCTTCTGAGCCATGTGGCTGACAGGGTCTTCGTGCTCTGGCTGGGTGTCAGGAATATGCCTCTGAGATGAGAGAGCTGAGTTCAGGACATTTGTTCACCAGAGACCTCCCAGCTTCACGTAATATCAAGGGGCAAAAGCTCTTGCAGAGAACTCCATTTCAAAACTAACACCCAGCTCCACTCAATGACCAGCAAGCTCCAGTGCTTGACCACTATGCCAAACAACTAGCAAGACAGGAACACAACCCCACCCATTAGCAGAGAGGCTTCCTAAAATCGTAATAATGTAACAGACATACCAAAACACACCACTGGACGCATTCCTGCCCACCAAAAGACAAAATCTAGCCTCATCCACCAGAACACAGGTACCAGTCCCCTCCACCAGGACGCCTACACAACCCACTAAACCAACCTTAGCCACTGGGAGCAGACAACAAAAACAACGGGAACTACGAACGGGCAGCCTGTGAAAGGAAACCACAAAAACAGTAAGCTAAGCAAAATAAGAAGACAGAGAAACACACAGCAGATGAAGCAGCACGGTAAAAACCCACCAAAGAGATGAAGAGTAAATAGCAGTCAAACTGAAAAAGAATTCAGAGGAATGATAGTAAAGATGATTCAAAATCTTGAAAATAGAATGAAGAAAATACAAGAAACCATTAACAAGAACCTAGAAGTACTAAAGAGCAAACAACAATGATGAAAAACAAAATAAATGAAATTAAAAATTCTCTAGAAGGAATCAATAGCAGAATAACTGAGGCAGAAGAATGGATAATTGACCTGGAAGATAAAATAGTGGAAATAACTACTGCAGAGCAGATTAAAGAGAAAAGAATGAAAACAATTGAACACAGTGTCAGAGACCTCTGGGACAGCATTAAACACAACAACATTCAAATTATAGAGGTCCAAGAAGAAGAAGAGAAAAAGAAAGTGACTGAGAAAAATTTGAAGGGATTATAGGTGAAAATTTCCCTAATATGGGGAAGGAAATAGTCAAGTCCAGGAAGGGCAGAGAGTCCCATACAGGATAAATCCAAGGAGAAACACACCAAGACACATATTAATCAAACTATTCAAAATGAAATACAAAGAAAATATACAAAAAGCAGCAAGTGCAAAACAACAAATAACATTCAAGGCAATCCCCATAAGGTTAACAGCTGATGTTTCAGCAGAAACTCTGCAAGGCAAAAGGGACTGGCATTACATCTTTAAAGTGATGAAAGGGAAAAACTTACATCCAAGGTTACTCAACCCAGCAAGGATCTGACTCAGCTTCAAAGAAGTAAATAAAAACTTTACAGACAAGCAGAAGCTAAGAGAATTCAGCACCACCAAACCAGCTTTACAACAAATGCTAAAGGAACTTACCTAGGCAGGAATAGCAAGAGAAGGAAACGACCTACAATAACAAACACAAAACAATTAAGGAAAAGGTAATAGGAACATACACATCTATAACTACATTAAATGTAAATGGGTTAAATGCTCCAACCAAAAGACATAGACTTGGTGAATGGATACAAAACTAAGACCTGTATATATGCTGTCTACAAGAGACTAATTCAGGCCTAGGGACACATACAGACTGAAACTGAGGGGATAGAAAGAAATATTCCATGCAAATGGAAATCAAAAGAAAGCTGGAGTAGCAGTACTCATATCAGAGAAAATAGACTTCAAAATAAAGACTATTACAAGACACAAAGAACACTGCAAAATTATCAAGGGATCCATCCAAGAAGAAGATATAACAGTTGTAAATGTTTATGCACCCAACATAGGAGCACCACAAAACATAAGGCAAATGGTAACAGCCATAAAAGGGGAAATTGAAAGTAACACAATCATAGGAGGGGACTTTAACACCCCAGTTTCACCAATGGACAGATCATACAAAATGAAAATAAATAAGGAAACCAAGCTTTAATGATACATTAAACAACATGGACTTAATTTATATTTATAGGACACTCCATCCCAAAACAAGATAATACACTCTCTTCTCAAGTGCTCATGGAACATTCTCCAGGATAGATCATATCTTGGGTCACAAAACAAGCCTTGGCAAATTTCAGAAAATTGAAATCATATCAAATATCCTTTCCAACCACAAAGCTATGAGATTAAATATCAATTACACGAAAAAATCTGTAAGTAATACAAACGCATGGAGGCTAAATAATACACTATTAAATAACCAAGAAATCACTGAAGAAATCAAAGAGGAAATCAAAAAATACATAGAAACAAAGGACAATGAAAACAAGGTGACCCAAAACCTATGGCATGCAGCAAAAACTGTTCTAAGAGGGAAGTTTATAGCAATATAATTCCAGCTCCATAAATAAGACACATCACAAATAAAAAACCTAACCTTACATCTAAAGCAATTAGGGAAAGAAGAACAAAAAAACCAAAGTTAGCAGAAGGAAAGAAATCATAAAGATAAGATCAGAAATAAATGCAAAAGAAATGAAGGAAACAATAGCAAAGATCAATAAAACTAAAAGATGGTTCTTTGAGAAGGTAAACAAAATTGATAAACTATTACCCAGACTCATCAGGAAAAAAAGGGTGAAGACTCAAATCACTAGCA
Source organism: Aethalodelphis obliquidens (assembly GCF_003676395.1). Lineage (NCBI taxonomy): Eukaryota > Metazoa > Chordata > Mammalia > Artiodactyla > Delphinidae > Aethalodelphis > Aethalodelphis obliquidens. The sequence continues at coordinate 34,323,220 of NW_020837959.1, read as the reverse complement.
TTACAAATGAAAAAGGAGAAGTAACAACTGACACTGAAGAAACTCAAAGGATCATGAGACAGTACAACAAGAAAATATATGGCAAGAAAATGGAAACCCTAGAAGGAATGGACAAATTCTTAGAAAAGTACAACTTTCCGAGACTGAATGAGGAAGATAAAGAAAATATAAACTGACCAATCACAAGAACTGAAATTGAGACTGTGATTAAAAACCTTCCAACAAACAAAAGCCCAGGACCAATGGCTTCACAGTCAAATTCTATCAAATATTTAGAGAAGAGCTAACACCTATCCTCTTCAAATTCTTCTAAACTATATCAGAGGGAGGAACACACCCAAACTCATTCTATGAGGCCACCATCACCCTGATACCAAACCAGACAAAGGTGTCACAAGGAAAGAAAACAACAGGCCAATACCACTGATAAACATAGATGCAAAAATCCTCATCATAATACTAGCAAACAGAATCCAACAGCACATTAAAAGGATCATACACCATGATCAAGTGGGGTTTCTCTCAGGAATGCAAGGACTCTTCAATATATGCATATCAATCAATGTGATAAACCATATTAACAAACTGAAAGAGAAAAAAACATATGAACATCTCAAGAGATGCAGAAGCTTTTGACAAAATTCAACACTTATTTATGATAAAAATCCTCCAGAAAGTAGGCATAGAGGGAAATTTCCTCAACATAATAAAGACCATATATGAAAAACCCACAGCCAACATTGTTCTCAATGCTGTAAAACTGAAAACATTTCCTCTAAGATCTGGAAAAAGACAAAGTTTTCCACTCTCACAACTATTATTCAACACAGTTTTGGAAGTTTTAGCCACAGTAATCAAAGATGAAAAAGAAATAAGAGGAATTCAAATCGGAAAAAAAGAAGTAATGCTCTCAATGTCTGCAGATGACATGATACTATACATAGAGAATCCTAAAGATGCTACCAGAAAACTACTAGAGCTAATCAATGAATTTGGTAAAGTTCCAGGATACAAAATTAATGCACAGAAATTGCTGGCATTTCTATATACTAATGATGAAAAATCTGAAAGAGTAATTAAGGAAACACTCCCATTTACCATTGTGCAAAAAGAATAAAATACCTAGGAATAAACCTACCTAAGGAGAGAAAAGACCTGCATGCAAAAATGTATAAGACACTGATGAAAGAAATGAAAGATGATACAAACAGCTGGAGAGATATACAACACTCTTGGATTGGAAGATTCGATATCGTGAAAATGACTATACTACCCAAAGGAATCTATAGTTTCAATGCAGTCCCTATCAAACTACCAATGGCATTTTTCACAGAACTAAAACAAAATACTTCACAATTTGTATGGAAGCACAAAAGACCCCGAATAGCCTAAGCAATCTTGAGAAAGAAAAACGGAGTGGAGGAATCAGGCTCCCTGACTTCAGACTACACTACAAAGCTACAGTAATCAAGACAGTATGGTACTGGAACAAAACCAGAAACATAGATCAATAGAACAAGATAGAAAGCCCAGAGATAAACCCATGCACATATGGTCACCTTAGTTTTGATAAAGGAGGGAAGAATATGCAATGGAGAAAAGACTGTCTCTTCAATAAGTGTTGTTAGGAAAACTGGACAGCTATATGTAAAAGAATGAATTTAGAACACTCCCTAACACCATACACAAAAATAAGCTCAAAATGGATTAAAGACCTAAGTGTAAGGCCAGACACTATCCAACTCTTAGAGGAAAACATAGGCAGAACACTCTATGACATAAATCACAGCAAGATCCTTTTTGACCCACCTCCTAGAGAAATGGAAATAAAAACAAAAATAAACAAATGGGACCCAATGAAACATAAAAGCTTTTGCACAACAAAGGAAACCATGAACGAGATGAAAAGACAACCCTCAGAATGGGAGGAAATATCTGCAAATGAAGCAACTGACAAAGGATTAATCTCCAAAATTTACAAACAGCTCTTTCAGCTCAATATCAAAAAAACAAACAACCCATTCCAGAAATGGGCAGAAGACCTACATAGACATTTCTCCAAAGAAGATATACAAATTGCCAGCAAATACATGAAAGAATGCTCAACATCATTAATCATTAGAGAAATGCAAATCAAAACTACAATGAGATATCATCTCATACTGGTCAGAATGGCCATCATCAAAAAATCTACAAACAATAAATGCTGGAGAGGGTGCGGAGAAAAGGGAACCCTTTTTCACTGTTGCTGGGAATGTAAATTGATACAGCCATTTTGGAGAACAATATGAATGATCCTTAAATTCTAATAGTAGAACTACCATACCACCCAGCAATCCCACTACTGGGCATATACCCTGGTAATACCATAATTCAAAAAGAATCATGTACCACAATGTTCACTGCAGTTCTGTTTACAATAGCCAGCACTTGAAAGCAACCTAAGTGTCCATCAACAGATGAACTGATAAATTAGATGTGGCACATATATACAATGGAATATTACTGAGCCATAAAAAGAAATGAAATTGAGTTATTTGGGTGAGGTGGATGGACATAGAGTCTGTCATACAGAGTGAAGTAAATCAGAAAGTAAAAAACAAATACCATATGCTAACACATTTATGTAGAAACTTAAAAAAGAAAAAAATGACCATGGAGAACCTAGGGGCAGGACAGGAATAAAGATGCAGACCTACCAGAGAATGGACTTGAGGACACAGGGAGGGGGAAGGGTAAGCTGGGATAAAGTGAGAGAGTGGCATGGACATATGTACACTATCAAATGTAAAAATGATAGCTAGTTGGAAGCAGTTGCATAGCACAGGGAGATCGGTTTGGTGCTCTGTGACCACCTAGAGAGGCGGGATAGGGAGTGTGGGAGGGAAGGAGATGCAAGAGGGAAGAGATATGGGGATATATGTATACGTATAACTGATTCACTTTGTTATAAAGCAGAAACTAACACGCCATTGTATAGCAATTATATGCCAATAAAGATGTTAAAAAAGTAAATAAATAAAAAATAAAATGCTTCATAAACACAAATAAACCAATGTCAGGTATAATTGCCTTAATGTGGTCTCCCTTGCCATGGTAGCAGGAACCATGCTTTTAATTTTCTTTTCTCTGTCTCTCCTGCTCCTCTCTCCACCCACATATTCTGGTACAATTGAAATACAAACTATATTTTAGGTAGATTTTCTTAAAAGTACAGAATTTACATCTTACTGAATACAGGTAATTTTAAAATCATAGTGGTAACCAAGTAAAATTTGGAGAAATGATTAATTTTGGAGTATTTCGTTGATGATCTCATCTCATGATATATAGATGTAACATGAATTTACTAAGCATTTGAGCAATTATTGAACCATATATGGAGAGTAAATACAATTACAAGTGTCTATTTTTCTAGTGATAGCCAAAAAACTGCACTACCTTCACTGCTTCTTTTTGTCACCACTTGTTATTAGGAAAGAAAAGGAAGAAAGGAAAGAAGGAACAAAGGAAGGAAGGTAGAAAGAAAGGAATGCAAAATGAAATCTGTTCCTTATCTGACCAGCCAATGATGTGTGATCTATGATGGCAACATAAGCCTAGCTCCTGAATGAGCCACTGGTCTTTGAGGAAGGCCACAGGTCCCTCAAATCCAAGCTCAATTAGGAGAGTCGGTAGTTGGGATTTTTTTCAACTGATACTGCAGTGGTTGTCCATTGCTCCACAAAGCTTAAACCTTAGGTATAGAGGTTTGGAAGAATTTTCAGTATTGGACAGAACTTGTGTGTGTCTATGTCCATGCCCATGGGTCTTTAGGTCCTTTATTGAATCTAAGTGAACAAATTTACTTTAAGAGAAATTATTTTCACATGCTCACTGTTTGTGCTTGCAGCTGCTCATTGGTAAGAAACACTCTGGCACATCATTGTCCTAGAATGACAAAGTCGAGGTCATTGATCCCTCTGATCCACATCCCCTCCAGCTTTGCAATTTAGGGATGTCAAGGAAGGCATCCCCTTTGGTATTTAATTAAATACAAAAGAGTTGATAATTCTCTATTTCTAGAACAATGACTGTTTATTCTTCCTATATTTATCTGAAAAGCATACATAAATAACTGTTTCAGACATTTAAATTCTGTTTCTTTAGATTAAGAAATCGAACAAATCTGCCTTGATAAATCTAATTGTTTACACATACTGATGGGAATGCTTACCTCCATTTTACAGAGGAAAAAACAGAACTGAAAAGATTAAGTAACTTACTCAACATTAGTTAACTATGATGGAAAATAGTACTATCTCACACCGAAATATTAATTTCTTATACTATTGTATACATTAAAAAAGTCAAGAGATACTAATATGCATTCCAAATACTTTAATATGTAGAGTTGGTTGTCAATATTAGTGTAATTGAAGTTTGAGTCGTCATTTTATGATTCTCTAATAAGAAACATTTACATTTTTTCATGAGTTTAAGATGTCCACTGAATAAGATCATAATTCATATTTATTGGAAAAAGACAGGAATGTTTTAACTTCTCTGCCTACAAATTGCTTTTTGAAAGATAACTACTCTTCACTCACAAGACAAACTAGATGCGAAGAAAAAATAATATTTGGATGCTTTGTATCTAACATTTCATTTCCTCTTGGCAGCTCTTGGAATTCTGTCATTAGGCTGTCATCATATTGTGCTTATTTCATCCTGATATCAAGATACATGTTTATATAAAGAAAACCAGAGAACTATTTAGCTGAATAAGAATGCCTTCAAAATTAAAAGTAAAATTAAGGTTTATTTTTTAACTACTAAACACACAGCAGTTAATCAATAAAATTTCTTTGAATAAATAGATGAACAAATGAATTTAAGAATTAAAGTGTTGTTCTAATCTTTTTAAGTAGGAAGGGAAATAATTTATCTGAAGTCAATAAGAAACACAATTTCCACCTTAAATTTTTAGAAGAATGTGATTAAGGAGGGAAGGGAGGGAGGGAAGGAGGGAGGGAGATAGGAAGATAAAGGGTCACTCTTCCAACAATCACTCTACCTACACACTCATTCTCAGTGGGGCATTGATGGTAAAGGAGGGGATACGGATTGTCATCCCTTGTAATGGACAGTGTGACAGAAAAGTGGCACCTTAATTGTCCACTGTCATGTGTTGCTGAGATTCCCCCTCAGGATCAAGGCACTTATTCTTCAGCTTCCAGAGGTGTTGGCCATTGAGACCAGACAGCTGACCCTCTTTCCAGAAATTTCCCTCATATAAAAGAGCTGCTTCACCCCAAAGTATGCCCTTTTCTTGGGGGCAACCTGCCTACTGGTACAATATTCCATGTTTATTTCCTTGACCTTCTATATCTCTTTCACTCTCATGCTCTCTCCCTTTCTCTCTTTTTCTAAATGCACATACACACACACACACACACACACACGCAGATGTTACCATCTAATAATAAATTATCGGAAAACCCAAATATCAGTGAAGAAATATCAATATTTAAATAAGTTCTAGCTTATGAATATATTTAATTCAACATTTTTTTTTCTTTTAGGCACTATACCTGCTACCATTTCCATTTTACTTTCTTTTCTCTCAGCTTTGGAGATTGAGTTAATCATAAGCTTCAGTCATTACAAACTAATGTCATCAAGTATTGTACCAGTTAACATAAAGTCAAGAAAAGAGAAACCATTCTAGATGTTTTACAGAGCAATTTAATACAGGGGTTTGGTTGCAAATTTGTTGGGAGGACTTTGATAAATGAAGGTTCAAAAGGGCTTGGAGAAACAACAGAAGTTGCTAATGCCCCTGGAGGGAAGCCTGGGAGCCAGATCCTGCTCTTGTGCTGTTGGAAATACTGTTACAGTTGGTTTTGGTCACCATGACCTTTCCTTTCTTCCTAATAGACAACCACTACAATGTGGCTGATCTATATTCTTGAATACATGTATGTCCTTGGAAAATAAGCATTGTGCGTCTTTAATTTGCATGCACTAAAGTTGTATTTCATTTATGTTCTTACTTCATAGTTTTCAGTATTTATTTCTATAGTCCCTCTTCTTTGCATGATGTATAGCTAGTTCCTGACTTGTAACTAATTCATAGGATTCCATGGTGTGCATTTGTATATTTTATTTATCCACCTCCTTAGTCATATATAACTAGGTCTCTTCCAATCTCCTGCTGGCTCCAAAAATACTGCAACAAATATGTGCATAGGCACCTCGTCTGGGATGACTAACAAGCCAAGGGATCACTGAGCCATGGATGATAAATATAACTAACCTAACAAAGAACTGCCAGAATATATCCCCAAATAGCCATAACAGCTTCACTCCTTAATAGTGCAGGAGGATCCCCCTCTCCACATCATCAAACGATGGTGATATCCAAATTTCTAATTTTGCCAATCTCTTTCATGGAATGTTTTATTTCATAATAGTTTTAATTAGTATTACTCTAGTGAACTTGAACATCTCTTCTTACATTTGTTAACCATTTGAATTTACTCTCCATGAAGAACGTGTTCACACCCATGTCCATTTTGCTATTGGATTTCTCATCTTTCCCTGGTTGATTTTCAGAACTATTTTATAATTTCCTTATTTTCATATATTCATTCATTAATTCATTCACTAATTAGATTTTTACTGACACTTACCATGTTGCAGGCATTGATTTTAAACACTTAGAATATACTAGTGAGCAACAGATTGATGACAAAAAAAATATCCTAACCTGAAGCTTATGTTCTAGTTGGCAGTAGAGGAGGATGGTAGTGAGTAGAAAACAATAAAGAAGGCAATGATGAATGAGAGAATTAAACAGTATGTTAGAAGGTGATAAGTAGAGAAAAAAGAGAAAAGTAGAACAGGATAAAGATATTGGGAGAAGGGTGATTAGCATAGAACTCTTCCAGCAGGTGACATTTAAGTAAGGACTTGAAAAAGTCATGGCTATTATCTGGCAAGATATCTGGAGGAAACATTCCAGGGAGAAGCTAACCAGAAACTTAAGATGGGCTCATAATGCCAACTGTTTGAGGAAGAGCATGAAAGCTAGAGAAGAGACAAATGATAGTAGGAGATCTGGTAAGAGAAGTGACACAACTTTTATTCTGAGTGAGATGGGATAACAGTGGCAATTGTTAGTTAAAGAATGGCATGCTCTGGCTTATGATTTTTAAAAAGTCATTCTGGTTGCTCTGTTGAATAGAGACAGTAGGCGGGCAGGTATAGAAGTAGGGGGACCATTCAAGAAGCTATGTAACATCCAGGCAAGAGAGGATACGGCTTGAACTTGATGTTAGCAGAAGAGATGGTGAGAAGTGGTTAGATTCCGGATATAATTTGAAGGTAGAGCCAAAGGATATCAATTTCTTGTGGGTTTTCATTGTTGTATATAATATCTACAAACCTGCCATCTGACTCTTTTGTTTATTCATAGTGTTCTTTATTCAATAGAAGTCTTTAATTTCAGTGTAATCAAGTCTATCTAATTTTCACATCATAGACTGTGTTGTTTATGTCAAGTTTAAGCAGTTCCTTCCAGCACCGATCTCTTATATTTCTTTGTATTAACCTCAGAGTTTGACATTTTATAGTTTGGTCTTTAATCTTTCAGTCATTTATCTTTGTAAAATATAAGGTAGGAATCCAGCTTTATTTTTTGTCTCCAGATAGTAAATCAGTTTTTCCAAAAGCAGCCCTTATTTTCCCCACTGATTTGTGGTATCACCTATATCATATACATGTCCCCATAAATACATGGATCTTAGTAAGGTATAATTGTCCACTATTTTTCATAATATAATAATTGGAATTACTTATACATTAACTAAAATTTTTTAAACTTTTATACAAAAAAGTGTAAATACTATAAAATTGATTTAAACTTCTAGCACCATTAGGACCAAAAAATCCCAAGCAATGTCTTCTATAGAGGTCAAAATGTTTGAGTTAACCCATGTCTTTTTTTTTTTCATTATTTAGTAATAACTTTATTTTATTTTTTTTAACATCTTTATTGGAGTATAATTACTTTACAATGGTGTGTTAATTTCTGCTTTATAACAAAGTGAATCAGTTATACATATACATATGTTCCCATATCTCTTCCCTCTTGCGTCTCCCTCCCTCTCACCCTCCCTATCCCACCCTTCTAGGTGGTCACAAAGCATGGAACCCATGTCTTTTAAATGCTCTGATAAATAACCTGAGTCAGAAGTCTGTCTCTTGGAGGACTTGTATAAAAGAATTTACACCATTCAGTTTTTACAAGTAAGGTTAATAATAGGCTTTTTTTTTCTTAAGAAAGAGAACATATTAGAGGCTTAATTTTAAAATCAATAGTTTCACCAAATTTACATAATCAGTGACTAGATAAACCCGTGTCAAATTTTGGCTTCAACTCTTACTATCTGGGTAAATTTCTGAGGTTTTGTTATCTTCAGTTGTCTTCCTGTGCAAAGGAAATAAAAATGCCCATGACTCAATTTTGATATGAGGGTTAAGACAACAATGAGTGGAAGGTGTAATTGATTAATTTGTCAAAATTAGCAACAGTGATTTAGGGGTAACTCAGTTCTAGGACAAGCAGTCTGTTTTATCTTTCCTCTGTTAGTTATCCTCTGTGTAAGAGCTCCACTGTGAAACAATTCACAGTAGACCAGTCTGTAAATGACAAAGACAGACGTCTCAATAACAGCTTTTCTCTTTAAGAAGAGGGCATGATCTCCTGCTAGGCATTGAGGAAGAAGATATTATTTGACTGACTTCCTTACTGTTTTTGGCAGTGTTACAAAATGATATTATCATATGAAAAACATTGCATAAGTGTTTCCTTTAAGGTACCCAGTAAAATTTGGTGTTCAACATCACACATTGTAAAAAGTATGTTTACAAATATTCCTATTACAGTGTTTTAGTTTTGCTTTTGTTTTAAGAAAACTCCTTAGGTGCTGAAGAAAGAAGAATGAAATTATTCATCATCTTTTGTTCTTGTTTCCAGAAATCTGTATTTAATTGTTCAGTGGATGATCAATAAATGTGTATTTACCAAATTTCTATGTACCCTAAGTTGTAGTGGCTAGAACAATCCTCCACATATAATTGTTAAATAGCTTTTCTTCAATGTTGATTACAATGGTAAGTGTACTCTAATCTTTTTATTTTTTTCCATATACAACTTCATTGTATTTCTACTGTGGTTTTCTGGGAATCTATTTAATGCTAACTCTGAGCAGATGTTTGGAGTCTAGGTTGATGGCTTAACAGCTCCTGACATAAGCATGACTTTCATAAAATTAGAGCATGGGTTGTCTAATATGGTATAAGTGGCCTTTTATTTAAATCTGAGTTGGAGGTACGGAGTCAATAATCACTGAGTATGAACCAAGTGTAATAACCCAAAGATGATGAGAAGGTATTTACCCTTTATCAGAATAAGGTTAAAATGGCTGTCAAGGTGATAGACGCTGATCAGTGAAACCTGAACAATTATGCCCAATAATCATTAAATGGAGGCAGGGAACTAGACTCCTGGGAAACCACGAGACTTTGGCAAAACAAGATGTGTTTTTATTAAGAGAATCATAGAATTTGGAGCTGAAAGTAGTACAGAATTCAAAATAAAGTCAAATTTCTAGGTGCTGCCCTGTATCATTTTAGAGGAAATTGTTAACTATGATACTTTTTTAAAACTTGCTACAGAAAAAGTATGTACATTAGGAATGCTAATAATTTCATAGTCCTCTGTAGTGGAGTGAATGCATATTATTTTTAAAATACTTTATAAGCACAGTACTGACTCTGCATTTCATGGTATATTCTTTTTCATAAGTGGATCTTTACAAAATACGATCTAACTAGAGGAAAGTCATAATTGTTATTTATATACTTGAGGTAGGGTAGAAGATGAAAAGCAAAGGACCATATCAGAGTAAAATATGCTATTATTAATTTTCCTATAAGTGACCCTTATGATTGCACAATAGGATTAAAAAAGAATCCTGCTGCTATATGCACTCATCATCAAAGATGTGGTATAGAAATCGTTTGACCTGAATACAATATTTTGTATAATAGAATAAATGGAATATTCAGTAACATGAAATATTTCTCTTTGTACAAAGTTAGTTTGGAAAGAAAGTGTTCCTTCAAGTGATTAGACTGAATTACCTCCTGGAATCTCTCATATTAAAGTAGAAGGTAATTTTCATTCAAGTATCCATTGATAGATGTCTGGGATTATATCATTTTACATCATAGATTACCTGAAATTTGATCTTTCTGGGAAAAATATGTTGGAAAATAAAAGAGAAATTATTCTGCTATTATGTACTGTGTACTTATCTCTTCCTTACATGGATTTGAAAAAAATATTTTTCTCAATCTGTGTCAATCTTTGTAGCCATGTTAGAAAAGAAAACAGTTGAATGGATGAACATAGAAATATAAAAATCATTAGCTAATCTTTGGCAGAAATGAATCCTTTAATAAGTTATTATGAGCGTTTTTGTAGAGGAATAAAAACAGTATTTTACTAGTGAAATATGTAGCAAATAGAATTAATCTCTTTTTGCCTTTATGCATTAGTTCCTCACATATGAAGAATATTTTTATACATTACAAGCTGTCATTAAGTACTTCTGATTGATGAAACAAAATATATTCACATTCAGTAAACATTTTGTGTCTCTGTAAAATCTGGAGGTTTTATAATTTTATGTTGCAGCATCACACCTGATTACTTTCTTTCCTTTTTTTTTTCATGTTAAAACAATTTATTAAACTAGGAAGGAGAAGTTGGTAATTGAAATGACAATAAACAATACCATTTACAGGAGGATCACAAACCTCAAAATGCTTAGGGACAGATTTAGCAAATTAGACACAACACCTGAACAGTGAAAACTATACAATGTTTCAGAGAGAAATGAAGGAGACCTAAATAAATGGAACAAAATATTATGGTCCTGCACTGGAAGATATTGTTTTCATATCAGTTCTTTCCCAATTGATCTATAGAATCAATACCCTCTCAATAAAAATTCCAGCAGAAGAAGATGATAGAGTAAGTAGGTATGTTGCATTATACCTGATTACTTTCTATAGAGTATTTTATTCCTTCTCCAACCTCTATACCCATCATAGTCATCTGATGACTATCATCATCATCTTCTCTCAGCTCCCTAAATGGCCTCTCAGTATCCATGCTTTCTCCACAAGGTAACAACAGCAGTCCCTCTAAAATGTCAAATATGATTGTTATTACCCTTGCTCAAACTTCAAAATCTTATTGTTTTTAGGAAACAATCCCAAGTACTTAATGTTCTATAGAACAAGGCTCAACATGTTGAAGTCTTTGTCTTTCTAGGCACCAGCCTCAGGGCCTTTGCACATGCTTCCCCTCCACTCAATAAGGATAGTTTTCCGCTCCTTACCTAAAATGCTGTTTTCACCCTCATACCCACTTTTTTCAGAGCATTAAATATAATTTCTTGAGGGAAGTCACTACTTACTCCCCAGCCTAGACTGGGCACCCTTATATGACACACTCCCTGCACATTGCACCTTTCCTTCACTGAACTTAGCACAACTTAAATTATAAAAAATTTGCATAATTATTGTTTGATACTTTATTAGCAGGCCATAACGTGGATGACAACAGGGCTTTGTTCTGTCCATTATTGTGTACAGAGTACCTAACATATAGGAGTCTCCCAAAGAATACTACTTGAATTAGTAAATCCTTCCTCTCAATGCTGCTGAAGCTTAGTATTAGTTATCAATTGCTGCTTACAAATTACCCTGAAAGATAGTATCTTAAGACAAGAAACATTTATTATCTCATAGTTTCTGTAGGTCAGGAATTCAAGCACACCTCTGACCTCTGGCTCAAGAGTCTCTCATGAAGCTGTGGTCAGAGTATACACCAGGACTGCAGGCATCTCAGGTCTTCACTGTGAAAGAACACATTTCCCAAGTTCATAGACATATTTGTTGACATTTGGTTCCCCACGACTGAGGTGCTAAGCTCATTGCTGGCTGTTAGCCAGAAGCTGACCTCAGTTCTTTGCCACATGGGCATATGCATATGGCACCTCATAACACTGCAATCTGCTTTAGCAGTATGAGCAAAGGAGAAGAGCCTCAGGACATTCCAGTAACATGGAAGTCAGTCTTTTATATGTAGTTCTCGGAAGTGATGTCCCATCACTTTTGCTCTATGCTTTTGGCTAGAAGCATGTCACTAGATCCAACCCACACTCAAGGGGAAGGAATTACACAGTGGTCATTTCAAGAAGGACTCCCAATTACAACATTGCATCATTCCAAGAGGGAAAAACCTTAGAAGCTGCTTACCACAGGTCACCCCATCTTATGAGAATTTTCTCATTTAGCACTTGACTCTTCAGTCATCATTCCTTTTAAAGATCTTATTATCGCACACTTTATACTAGAATTATTACAAACATACAGTCTGTCATACTAAAACCCAAATTTCCTGGGCAATACTTGATCCTCAGAGCAACTAGCACCATTCTATGAACATAGAAGGTATTCAGCAACTATTTACTGAATGAGTGAATGAATGAATACATAGAAATGAAATAATTTTTTCCTATTTTTTAAAAAAGGAGCAACATAGAAAATCCCTTTTCCATTCTTTTTTAACATTTAAAATACTTTTATTTCTTAACATGAAAATTATGAAGTTGTTAACTCCTCTTACATCCAACAGCATATATACACTGTGAATGTATGCCAGGCAATCACCTGTTCTAAAGATTTGGGGGGAAGAGAATGAGTTTCATCTTAGGATAAGATTCAGATTTCATCCATTTTGTAAAAGAACATAAATATTTCATTTTTAGATTTCTTATACAAATTTTTCACAGAATGAGACTTCTTGGAATGAAGATTTGTTTACAGTGTTGATAATCATGCCAGTAAACTGTACTTTCAGGTTGAGAAACAGAGAGCAATATATGTGAAGCCACAAGATTACTCCATAACTGTTTTTTAAAAATTTAATCAGTCCTGCAAATTCTCAGATCTATTCCTCTAAGGGAAAAAAATGCTCAAATTTTACAAAACAATTGCCAATTCTTAAAAGGCTAAATTAGCATTAATGAAGAAAACAGTGGAGAAGGAAGCACAACTGCCACCTGGAGAAGAGAGATGTGGAAGCATCTTCCACAGTTTCTGCTCCTGCCTTCTGAGAGCAAATACCACATTAGTTGGTGACGAAGATATGCCTTAGCCTACGGAACTCAAATACTGGCAGATCATTTTTATAAACACTGAATACTGCTCTAAAGAAAGAACCAAAGCAGTTGGCATGTTATTAGCTGACTTAAAGCAAAATACGTGCATATCAATTTATATTGCATTCCAATGATTCTGTATTCCAATGATTTTGTTCTCTACATGAGAACAAAAATAAGTCTATAGAAACAGTACTGTATTCCGGAAAGGTTCCCAGAACCTTGCATACCTGATATTAACTTGTTTAGTGACACCGAGAGAATGATAACAATAATGAACAGAGTACCTGACAATTATTACATGTGAAACAATAATATTGTTTTGAAAATAACTATTTTATACTTTCTAACCCTGCTCAAATATTAAAAATAGTCTAATACGCCTATTGCATTATTTTTCAAAACCATTTATTCAAATACTTTTTGATGAATAGCTACTGTGTCATAGGTCAAGTTCATGGCACACATGGTTCTGTGTTCCAGGCAACTAGTCTCACTACCAAATGTCATATTTTTCTTTAACTTGTTTTCAAATATACCAAAGTATATTATCTAGTGTGGTAACCCTGGTGGGATACTAAATAAAGTAAATTAGTATACTAATTTTTTTAGTGTAGTAAAGTATATACTTGGATTTTGGAAAATTTATATTTTTATGATATGATTTTAAACAAGAATGTGTTATATATTTCTATTTGCTCTTATCTAGATGTGTGTCTTTCAATCCCTACAGTTTTACATGCATAGATTTTATATCTTTCTTGTTAACTTTTGCCAAGGAGCTTTTGTTGTTTTTGTTGTTGCTATTATACATAGAATACATTTCACATTTCAATTTTTAGTGTTTACTACTTAAGATAACAGCTTAATATTTTAGTATTGCTCTATATTCAGTCACTTTAGTAAATTTTGTTAGGTTTCTTATTCCCCCAGATTGTTTTAGACTTCCTTAAAGTATAATGTTATTCATCAGAAATAGACTGTCTATAGTTTTTACTTATTTTATTTTAAAATATACAATGCCTTTAGTAATATTGGATATTTTGAATCTTATATGTTAATATAAATTTATATTTTATTATGCAAATCTTTTATTTGTTTTTTTATTGCTATAAAAACAATTGTGGCAATAGTGATGGTTCTGATCTATTCTTGATATTAATTTAAATGAATTTAAATTATTATTTTTTGTTATTATATTTTTTGCGGTACGCGGGCCTCTCACTGCTGTGGCCTCTCCCGTTGCGGAGCACAGGCTCCGGACGCGCAGGCTCAGCGGCCATGGCTCACGGGCCCAGCTGCTCCTCGGCATGTGGAATCCTCCCGGACCGGGGCACGAACCCGTGTACCCTGCATCGGCAGGCGGACTCTCAACCGCTGCGCCACCAGGGAAGCCCAGAAGTTTTTATTTTTGAATGATTCTTGCAGTTCTGTAAATTAATTTTTTCAGTATTATTATATTTTGGTGTAATTTACACAGGACCATTAAACAAATCAGGTTGCTTTATAGCATTTTCCATATTCAAAATAATATATTTTAAATATTTCATATAGAGCTCCAGCTGTGAAATCATATTATTCTAGTGTATTTCTTACTGATAGGTTTTAAATCAACTTTTCCAATTTTATATTTTCCAATTACTCTTGCGTAAATATTGGTATTCTTAGTTCATCAACAAATTATTCAATTATAGATTTTCAGTTTTTTTGGTGCAGGGTTTTGTACTTTTTTCTAATCTTTATCTGTGGTTATACATATTTTAATTTCTCTTAACATTTATATGTTTTTCCTTTTTATTGTTTCTTCAGTCTCACAAAGCTTCTAAATGACATTCTCATCTTTAGCAAACCAGTGGTTATGTTTACTTTTTTTCTTTTCCTATTTATTCAACTTTAGTTCTTTGTAAAAGCTTCAATTTCTATTTTCCTTAAAAAAAATCAAAGCAATTTCTTAGTTTCTTTACTTTTTTCTTTAATTTAATAAGGAAGACAATTAAGTGTTCACATTCTCCTTTGAATACCACGTTGCTAATCATATGAAATGTGGTTAATTGATTTCTAGATAATTTGTAATACCAGTTTTGATTTTTTCTTTTTAATTCCAGGGTTTATATAGTGATTTTTTTTTTATCTTTAAGCAGTTAACATGTTTTTGATCACCCTTTTTAGTTTGTAATTTTATTGGATTAAGATCAGAATATTTAGCTTTTAAAATCTTAGGGTTCTGAAAATTTAGCACTATTTGTAGGTAATTAGATGTAGAAATAAATATATGTACAAATGTGTTTATGTATGTGGATATACAGGTATTTATATATATATGTATATATATATATATTTATATATATATGTATATTCTGGAATTATTCAATTCCTTTATGTTGTTAATTAGTTTATAATAACCTCCTCTGCATTTAACAGCTTTAATAAATGCTCCATTATAATTATTTATTCTATTCATTAAAAAAGCAAATTTAAATGCCTAGTGTTACAAGTTCTGCTTTAGGTATTGTGGAGACATCAATAAGCGCACAAAATATTGAAACAGACCTCTCCATGCCTTTCTAATAGATTTTACTCCATTGCCTTTGTTATTTGTTCCATGCAGAAATAGGACTGTCATATATTCATCAATTTTGCCTTGTGTTATTATATAATGTGTCCTTTTAATGACTTCAGTCCTCTAAATATTAAATGTTAGGCAGTTTCATAATCATGACCTACTTAGGTTTAGTTTGCATTATCTTTATGTCTTTGCCTTTTTACTTTGAACCTTTGTTTATCACATTGCTTCATTGTTTCTTTTAATCAGAACATATCTACATTTTCCCTAGCCTTTACATGTTTTCAATGAAACATGCTATACATACAGGAGTATATATAATGTATGCATAATTTTAACATTATATAGGGCCCTCTACCTGACATACGGAATCTCACTTAGTAATTTCCCTATGTTCCCCATTTCCTACCCTTGTGGTCTTTATTTTTCTCCCTTCCCCTAAAGAGAATCTTTTTCACGAATTTTTGTTATGATTTACTTTCACTTTTTTAAAGCAGTACATTTTTGTATTACTGAGTAATAAATTGTTTATTCTTGCTGCTTTTCTTTATATAAAAGTTCTCATAATATTGATATTCTTTAGTGATTTTTATATTATTATGATACATAATGTTTTTAAGGTTTACCCTTATACATGTGACTGCTATGTAAAACAATTTATTCATATATTCTACTATTGTTGAAATCCTGTTTTTCCAGTATTATGCTATCACAAACTTTTTGGCATGTGTCTCCTGGTGAATATATGCAAGATGTTCTACTAGGAATGGAATCATTGAGTAAGAAGCTATAGATATTCAGTGTTATTAAATAACAACAATATGGTTTTCAGAGTTAAACAAATTTACACTTCCACCAGGAGTGTGAGAGTTTTCATTGCTATACATCCTTGCCAGATATTGCAAGCATTTTAATTCTTGTGAGTGTGGAACATCATCTTTTTCTGTGGTTCTCAATCTTTTGAAATTTGTTGTGATTTGATTTATGACCTAGCAGATGAATAATTCTTGCTCACATTCCATATATACTTGGAAAATAATGTGATTCTCTCTTTCCTCTTTAGTAAGAGGACCTACAGTTTTTTTGTTTTTTTGAGACAATTGCCAGCCAGAAAAAAGGTACATTTTTTTGGTGTGTTCCTTGCATTGATATATAAGCACAGACTGAAGAAAAATCATAATTAAAAAAAACCCACAACCAAGTCAGCTGAAAAGGTTTAGTGTTCTTCAGTCTTTTTTTCTTCTTCTGACAGGCTATGTGGAGGTAATAACTGGAGCTTCAGTGCTCCATGTGGGACATGAGATGATCTGGATGAGGGAAACCACGTGCCTGTTGAGTGCAAGGGCTTGTGGAAACCTGGGCCACTGGAGGCGCTATGGAGCAACTGAGCAGCTTCAGACTACATACCTCTTGACATTTTTTCACATGAAACAGAAGTAAACTCTTATTTTGTTTAAGCCAAAATTATTATTTCTTCTCATTATGTGTAGCTGAACTAATTGAATTATAGGCATTAAGTATTAAATTAAAGATTTTAAATCAAATTTATTAAGCTTTGAATTTGAATGAAAGGCTGAAAGTTGAAAGCTCATAGTTAACCTGAGCAAACAAATGTGTTCCATTGTATAGAAACCCAAAAGCAAACTGCATACTTACAGAAAAAGGATATATCTGTTAGCAACTTAGGGGTTATTGACAACCATTCAGTAGTGTGTGGTTTTTATAACTATCCCTTCAGTTCGCACTAACAGAAGTATCATGATGTCAAGAATTTTGGCAGGTAAAACAGTAATTTGCCTTTACTCTGAGAACTGGCTACCAACTAGTGCAAAATGTACAGTTCTAAGCTCCATCTTTTAATAGGGATGTAAACACACTATAAAATATTTGAAAGAGATCATTTAGAAATGTACATGGATTCAGGTGATACTGATACCTCTTTGTATATTGGAAGTTGTTTCAATGGGAATGAAGCATTATTGTGGGTGATTACTCACTAATAGTGTATTAGGCACTAATGAGTAGAATTAAAATCAATTGTTAGGAGTTTCAGATAGATCAGTTTGATTTTAACATAAAGAGGGATTATGCAACAGTCAGAGCTGAACAATAATAAAATTAATTTCCTCTGGACATACTGTCTTTTCTGTTACTGGTGGTGATTTAGGCCAAATAACCACATGGTGGAGATGTTGTAGAGGGAATTCCAGCATGAGACGGCTTGTTGGAATAGAGGACATTTAAGGTTACTTCTAAATTCTGGAATCTATGAATTAATGTGTCAAATACATAGGGAAATGAGTCTGAAATTTGTTATTGATGTAATATTCAAATTCTTGTAACTGAAAATTTTTGTCCTACAGCTTAATTAAATTAAAAACTCTTTACTGGATATATTTGATGTAGAAACTTTTTATTATGCTGAACACTGACTTGATTTTTAAATTTATGTATACTTGTACATTTTATGTACCTGTCATACAAAAGCTCTAGAATCAACATAAGGAGAGTACTTTCATTTTACAAATGTATAAAATACATAAAGTTAAAATGGTATTGAAGATAAATATTACAAAGAGAACAAAATAACCCCAAAAATGGGTCAGCACAAACTATCCAATTGATTAGATGCTTGCAGAAAACCACAGCAAATGGCAAAATCAATTCACCAATCAGCTTTGCAGTGTTTTATTCTAAACTCAGCCACCTGGGCAATTAGGCATATACTCAGTGTTTTTATGTCTTTCATTGAAGAAAGCATCATTTTCCTTTGGAAGCAGATGGTTAGTAGCTATAGATGGGCCAAAGTTCATTAAGGTTCCTCTCCTATGAACAGACTAAATTTATGTCTTAGAATATGCTATTTTGAATCTTTTGAATGATTCAAAACTGAGACAGAAGCCTTGGCAAGTTGATAGTTGGTTATAGGTTTTTGTGGCTAAGAAATTGCTCAATTATATTTTAATGCTGCGATTCTCCATTGTTATTTATACAATGTTCCACACAATTTACTTTTTAAAATAATGGCTTAATAACTTATACCTCAATTTGAGAAGTAAAATTTCAAATTATTCTCATTTTAGATTTTGTTAAAATAAAGAAAAATGAGACTACATTACAATTTTTTGGAAAACCAACCTTCAAACCAAATTTGTGCTGAGGTCAAATTCTGTTTGTTTGTACTCAGCTATCCAGTAATCAGTGACTCCAGATGAAAGTTTCAAATAGCCAAGTATCAGAGCATTCTAGAACTGAGAGTGAAATTAGAGGTCATTTACTCTGATTCCTTTATACAAATAAAGGATCTTATGCCTAAGATTTTAAAGATCAAATCTACAATGCAAAATCTCACCAGTCCCTCAGGTGATATTTTAATCTCGTACAATTGCCCATCCCTACAGAAGGTAGAAATATTTTAAATTACTAATTTCAGTATGATTAAGAGGGTTAAAATACTTCATTAGAACCATAGTTCATTGAAGAGAAACTACACCAAGTAATGGAACTTCCGTTATGCCATTAAAAAGGTTTTCCCTTGATCTTGCCATTAATTATGCTTGGATACTAGTCTAAGGAAATACTGCTTCAGTGCTTGATAACTTTCTAGTTAAATAATCGATTTTTTTTTTAAAAAGGTTTCTTTTGCTTAGATATTTTGGTGACATTAGCATTCGGTTGTCAAAATTTACTTTTGAGTATGCATATGAGGTAAGATTTATAGAAATACAGAAACTAAGAAGCAGAAACTACTATTTCACTGCCTTTGACATGCTTATGGTCTGAGCTTTAAACATATTTGTAAGGCCATAGCACACACATATAGCAAGAATTCAGCTCAAGTTTGTGAATGAATGAGAGACTGAATAGATGAAAAGAAAGCATTCAATACCCTACTGACCCTAGCCAAAGATATCACACATAAAATATAAAATGTTTGATAACTCCAAAATAGACTAAATGATAAATTCCAAACTGAATAAATGTTCTGAAGTAAAATGAAATCATAAAAGTACTAGATGAAACACTGAGAAATTGTTTTATAAACTCACATTGAAAAAGGTAGAAAACTCAAAAGACAGATGAAAACAGGTTGCAAATCTAGGGGAAAAAGGTGGAAAATATATCACCAAAGACTAATTTTCTTTATGTGTAAATAGCTCTTAGAAAAAACAACAATAATAACAACTGACCAGAGTAATAGAAAAATGGAAAATTAGCATCAAGAGACAATGAGAAGGAAGGGAAATACAATCTCTTCAAGTTATAAAAACTTGCTCAACCTTACTCAATAATGACAAAATTTATAAGTAAAGCCATACTGAGATTCCATTTTTCATCTGTAAGTCTGAAAAATTAAAAGCCACATTTGATAAAACACTCTTCTGGCTAGCTGTGGGGAAAAAAGTAGTCCTGTGTATAGTTTTGGGGAAGTGATTTGATAGTATCAGTCAAGATTACATTTAAATATTCTCTTTGATTCAACAATCATTTTATTCCGAAGATTCACTCTTAAAATTGTAAAATGTTATACATAAAGATTTTTTATTACATTATTGTTTGTACCAGCAAAAGATTGGAAAATCACCAATGAGGGATGAATTCATTGAATTATGCTACATCCACACAAATACTATGCAATTGTTAGGAAATTTTTGTATTGTGAGGAATTTTGTATTGTGAGGAATTGTGAGGAAACTTTATGTATTCTTAAGGAAAATTTTCTAAAAACAGAAAATTGTCAGGCAGTTAGCAAAAGAAATTGTGATATGATAGCTAGGAAATATGGAAGGAATTTATATATTGATTTGGAGCTAAACTTTCTGAGTTTATCTATCTGAGAGACGTTGTGCAAGATAATAAAATTTCCTGTGGCTTAGTTGTCTCATTAGTAAAGGGCAGATAATACTAGCACCAATATACTGAGGATTAGACTCTTGACACAGTTCTTGGTATATAATAAGAGCTATATAAGTGTTAGTCTTACTATAATAATTATTAATTCTTCTAATTATATAATATTTTCTTATAATATTATATAATTACTGTGTATCAATAATATGTTATTACTATACAATATTTGTAAGCAACATGACCTGGACTCAGGAAAAATAGTGGAACTATTACTAGAACAAGAGAAATAGATGCCAGGAAAATCAACAGAAGTCCAATACACAAGACTTGTACACTCCTGTCTGATGCAATCTACCTCTGTGCTATTTTACTCTGACTTGCCAGTGAGGGAGGAGGTTTATTCAGTATCTTAAGACTATCATCCCACACAGGCAACATTTATGGATTTTCCAACCACCTCATTCAGAGAAATTTAATTTTAGCACAGTACTTTCAGGGTGGTTCCTAAAATTTTTAGAAGAAAGTTTCCTTATAGATATTCAATTAAACTTCTTAACCAATGCTTTCTGTCTCATCTACTACCCCTTTCTTCTGGATTATTTTATTCTCCTTTCCTGAGGTTTCTGAAAAGGTGATTCTCAAACCTTACGTTCACTAAGCCCTTAACTATGGTTCATGATGAACCATTCTAGTTCAATGAAAGACCAAGTTCTTATTTAGTCCCCAGTTCCCACTCTCTGCTCAAACTAAACCCATGATAACCTCATCTGATTCCTCAAATTATCATTTAATCCTCAATCTTCAGATTTTCTTTTTATTCTTTTTTTTTCCATTGCTAGGTAAAGTTATACCTAGGTTTTCTTTTGTCCTTACTCATATTTTGTTTTTTTGCAATTATATTCTCCCTTTAGTAAGATAACTTAAGCCATTTTTGACTCATTGCTTAGGCTATGGAAACAGTCTTTCCTTGTAGATTGCATAAAGATTGATTTGTCATCCCAGGCTGATCACACACCATGGTGCATGCAATGGTCCTGTCATGTTGAACTAGAAATCTAGTTTTGTATTAGGTACACCAGCCCGTACTGAGGTGAAGATGCAAGACAATTTGCTCATTTTGTGGGTATTTTGCTTTATGTTTGAACTATTTCACAATTAGTTTTATTTAATCAGGAGGGGGAAAATACCTGAAAATTTTGAGTTTGTAGTTCCAGAAGTCCTTAAATGTAGGTTGGTTTAAATGGTTCATGAAGAAATTTAGTGAAAGCTTGCCCACATATTGCAATTTTGAAAGAACAAGAAGCTAAGTTCACAGTCAACTGAACAAAAATAAGGATTTCAAAGCATCTGAAGACTTTCAAGATGCGAATGCTATCATGGGATAAGTGAATCGATATTGGAGATGAATCTCATTTTAGCTACTGCAAACCTGCTGGACCATTTCCTGAGATACTGTATAAAGCAACTGAAGATGGCGTAGTATAATGTTGAACAGTTATACTCAAGCACTCTCTATTACAAAGAATTTTCAGAAAAGTAGCAGATAAAAATTTTGTCCTGAGTATATATGGCATGATTTCCCTGGTTTGCTCTTCTACCAATATCTTCAGTGGTACTTATTTTTTAAAAAAAATGATTCTGGAGTTAAGAAGTAGAATGTTTCCTTTCTAAAGGAATGAAAATAAAAGGAGAAAAAAAGAAAACATTTAATTTTTTTCTTATTTCTAAATGAATGCTGACA
Organism: Aethalodelphis obliquidens; assembly: GCF_003676395.1. Taxonomy (NCBI): domain Eukaryota; kingdom Metazoa; phylum Chordata; class Mammalia; order Artiodactyla; family Delphinidae; genus Aethalodelphis; species Aethalodelphis obliquidens. The sequence goes on along the minus strand of NW_020837959.1, from coordinate 34,300,782 downwards.
TAGTAGATGATATATAATGGGTTTAAATTAAGGGGTATAACACTATAATGTATACCTACATATTTTTAAATACCAAAATGTTTTTAAAGCATCTTACTTCCTTGAAAATTCAAATTTTAATTTTGTCTTTTAAATGTTATTTTGTGCCACCTGGAATAACAGTTTTAGTAATCTCTAAATGCAGACACAAAATCTTATCCTTTTCTGATTGATTTCAAATGAAGTGAACCACTTAAATTAGAGTTCCTTTATAATTTAGTCTGATAACTTACGGGGTTGTATTTTGGTAGAGTGGGTCAAACAGCCCTTTCTATCGCTCAATTTGCCATGGACAAATGCAGTATTAAAATTGTGGAATGGGTATTTTGGGGTCACTGATTTAACTCAAAGGGGTAGTAATTCTGGCACATTTAAATTCTTCACATGTAAATCTGAAGTGCAGGGTAGCTTGGTAGGGGAGAGGGATCCTCGATCATTTTGTAACTGTAAGCATTTAAGTGGCTAACTTACAGAACAGGTGTCAACGAAATTTTTCTTCAAAAAAAAATCTGGGAAGAAAGAAGGGCAGACTGTTTGTAACACTGAAGTCAGAATATCCTAGAATTGTTCAGTGGTTCAATGTAAAAGGAACCCAAGTCAGGGGCTACTGACTACAGTTCAGCTGAGATCCTAGTTGAGCTGGAGGAGAGTTACAGCTTTTGTTTTGCCCTCATTATTGTTTTGGGTATGACTGCGAGTTTAATGATGTTGGCACAAGGCCTGAAATGCAATTTGCTATTTTTATTACTCTCTCAATATGATGCATTAAGGTCCTCAATACTTTTCAACAAATGTAAAAGAAAAGAAAATAACCTTTTTTTATATCAAGCTCTGTAGAAATTAAAACAGAAATGTCTAATGTGCATTCCTCAATGCTACAGTCTAGATTAAAGCATTTGAGTTAACCTAACTTATTAACTTAAAACTATGATGAAAACCTAAACTGTATAGAGATATATGGTTTCTAGGATTGCTTCCAGGGAGTTTTTCAAGACAAGTCTCTTTTTTTCTGTATCTGTACTGCAAAGGTAAAAAACAAAGACAGAAGAGAAGGCCTTGTTCTTGTCTCAGTATTTGCTGCTTTGTTTCTGGCTGGAGATAGACAAGATCCAGTTAACTAACAATCAGATGTCAAATAAAAATAAAACAGAAAAAATTGAAAAGGGATAAAATAATTTACAATTTTGATACCATTACTACTTGATGGCTTCTTATCCCTAATTATGGCACATTAAAAATACTAATATTCATTAAAGACCAAGATTTACCTCAGTCATTATACCACAGATCCCTCAAGTTTAAAGCATGACATTGTTTCCAGAAATTTCCTTTCCTCTTCTAATATCAGAAATTACCAAATTATACCATGCAAAGTGATTTTGAAAATTGCTTGTAATTGAGGCAAATGTGTGGCTTTTGCCAAAATCTTCCATATAATTACTCAAATTCTTCATTTGGCTTTTCTCTAAAATCCCAGCATAATAATATTTTAGGTCACCTTTCTTTGGGGGAAAACGAAAGGGCTTGAAGTTTTAGATCTTAAGTAGTATCTCAGGTTTTGTTAAACTGGTGGAGTTTACCAGTGATTTAAATGCAAAGTCCTTATGAATTAGAGTTACCAAAGAAGCAGTATTGTAATTAGGTTACATTGTTTGCTGTTGTGAACCATCTGAATTCTTCCTGTCAAAACTCAGCTAGTGTTCATCTCTTTTTATATGCTAACTTTAACAATTTACTCTTGTTCATAGAAATTTCAGCTGATTTCATGGTATTCTGTTTGGTTGTGTGTTTGTAAAGTTGCTAATTTTCATAACCTCAGTCTCTGTGTCTTTACAGGAGGAGTCAGTAAACTTTTTTTTTTTTGCGGTACGTGGGCCTCTCACTGTTGTGACCTCTCCCGTTGCGGAGTCTACGCGCAGGCTCAGCGGCCATGGTTCATGGGCCCAGCCGCTCCGCGGCATGTGGGATCTTCGCGGACGCGGACCGGGGCACGAACCCACGTCCTCTGCATCAGCAGGCGGACTCTCAACCACTGCGCCACCAGGGAAGCCCAGCAATTTCTTTTCCTTGAAAGTGGTCTGAGAGGCTTACTTCCATGGCCCCCACAATAGATGTCTACTTTTTTCCTATTTATCTTTCCATTATTTTTGTTCACCTTTTCTATAGCCTCTTGATTTTATGAAGGAACTTTTAACTGTTAAAACTTCAAGTTGTGTTTGGATTCACCATTCATTCATTTACTATTCATTTAGTACTGATCAGATATCATGCACTGTACAATTTCTCCTCACAGTGAACCATTACCTGAGTCTTCAAAGTTTATAAAGAACTTTCATGGATGCTAATTTAATATAAGGTAATATATTAATATTGGGCTGGCCAAAAAGTTCGTTTGGGTTTTTCTGTACGATCTTACAGAAAAACCCAAACGAACTTTTTGGCCAGCCTAATATAATGTGGTACATTAATATATTATATTGTGTATTGCTATAATACATATAGCAATATAATGTGTATTAATGTATTTATATTTCCTTGAATAATTTTATTAAGTGGATAACTATTGCTCTCCATATTTAAGTTAAAAATCTGAAAATCTAAAAATGTGTGACTTTACTAGAGTCTCACAGCTAATAAAAATGGAACCAATATTCATACATAAGAAGTTGTATCTTAGATATCTTGATTATTTTCCATGCTTTAATATTAAAGATCACACTGGGTTCTGTTGGTTTTATATACATTATGCCTGGGTTTCAAGCCTAGCTCTGTGATCTACTGTGTGACTTTGGGCTAAGTCACAAAATGTCTCTGGGCCTTGTCATCACATCCTTTACATGATGATCGTGATAGTTAATACTTCATCGTGTTGGCACAAGCATCAAATACTTGTAAATACTTGCAAAGCACTTACTCTTGAAATACACTTCCATGTAAAGCATTTTGAAGAATGCCTGGCACATAGTAACTGTACGTGTATGTAACAAAACATGTTAATGAGATTATTATCACATAATAGGTAAGAAAACTAAGTTTTGAAATATTAAGTAATTCTTCCAAGGTGAAGGAAATGAATATGTAATTATGGTTTTAAAAAAGAAAGGCTCAGCAAATGCAACTTAGTGAGGTACAGTAAGTCAATGAGCCATGCAACCTTGGCTAAGGCATTCTCCCCCTCTGGACCTTCATTTCCTCATCTGTGCAATGTTGTGTCTATACTAGACAGTTCTCAAGGTTCTTCCCAGGTCTATGGTTTTATGGATATCAAATTAAGAATTTAATTTGATATCATTAAACTCTGAGAAAAAACATTTCAATTTGATTTTGTTTCAGGGAAAAAATCTATAAAATATTTAATATAAAATACCAAAAGATCAAAATTACCAACCATGCATTCAATTATTATATTTCTAAAAACCACAAAGAGTTTAAAAGAAACTTAGTTCAAATATGTATAAAAGATTACATATATGGAAGATAATTTGAATTTTTTTAATTAAAATAAATAATGTGTACCAATATATTCAGGAATTTTCTTCAATAACTTTGCAGTTGAAAGTTGTTGGAGAGTGTTGGAAATGGTAGCACCTACAGGGGAATTTTAGACAGTATAATTCTTGCTGAAAAAGCTTTGTGATTTTTTTTTCCATTGCTGTATATTCAGTGTCAAATCCAAAAGTCTTGGTTAACATAATAATACTGTTCAAGAGTTATAGTGAAAAAACACTGCCGTTTAATCTTTAAAATTCTGGTATTCATGCTAATATATGAATACATTAAATTATTTTCTGTTTAATTAGGTTAAATTGTTTAAGGCATGCTATGTGTAGGACTAAAGTTTTAAATTCATAGATTGATAATGATAAAGTGATAACATATGCATAGCATACTTTACTAGCCTATAACTGTGTCAGATACTACATGTACTCTGTCATTGAAATCTCACAGAGGATCTCTGAGGGAAATCCTATTGTTACCTCCATTTCCCAGAGGATACCAAGGAATCTGTGAAACCATACTAAAAGCTACCATTTATTTATTTATTACTTCTGTATGTCCTGTGAAACATTGTACAATACAATAAAAGCAGGTGCTTTCAGTGATACCCTGCCCTGCCTGAGATAACGCCAACCAGACTTCATCTGCATCTCCTCTTTGCCTTGAACCTTTTCTGGGGCCAGAGCCCACTCGGAAAGAAATTTTCTGAGAATTAACATCTCTACCTCCTCCACACACCTACCCACACACTATAGCATGCCTCAGATAACATCCCAGCCCCTCACTCTTCAGATGGAATAACTCAGAATATTCCTGTTCGGGACAGCGTTATTAAGCTCCACCCACCCTCAGTATTATTTTCTATATAATGTAAACTTAATTGGCTACCTTTCCCTCTCTATCTCATTTCATTTATCCCCTTGTTGTTTGTACCAGAGTTTCCTGCAATTATATCCAAATAAACTTATTGTGTTAGAATGCTTGTTTCAGTTTGTTCTTCTGGTAGAGTCTAAGCCAAGACAACATATTATTCAATTCTTATAATAACTCTGAGGAGTAGACATTATTTTAATTTTACAGAAGTGGAAATAGGCTTAAGGAAGTTAAATGATTGTATTCAAGTTCATACATCTGTTAGAAACCAGGCTCTAGCCATATCTTTGCTGTAGTTTGTAGAATCTAAGCTCATAAACACTATCCTACCTGCCCCCTTTTCAAATAAATGCATTGAAGCTCTTTACATGGAATAGGACAAATACCATTACCACAAAAAAAAGTTCATAACACAGCTTAGATACATTGTGCTAACTTCAAAACAAAGGGAAACAGATTTAATAGTCCATAAAGTCAATATCTCTTTGCTGTATCTGATTGTGATTATTAATTACAGTTAGCTGATGATCAGTGTTCTTCATAGAATAATACACACTTATTCTCACTTGCCAGCAAAATCTCAGGTAACAAAGATATTTTTCTGAAATAATATGGAAGACTGGTACATCTTCTCTCATCAAATTAGGCCACTGATGAAATTGAAAATTATGAACCTTTTTCTTTAAAATGAAATCTACTTGAAGTCAAAGAAGCATAAGTACTGAAGGAAATATTAAACCAGAAAAAAATGTAGAATTCTTGATATCACTTTTCAGTATTTTCACTAAGGTCAGGTTAAGAATTTTGGAGAATAGTTCATCTTTTCCCTTCTTGTCCATTCAATAAATGTCTCAAAAAAATAAACAACATGTATTTACTCTTGAAAACATGATCACATGTGCACTTTCTACCAAAGTTAACTTTGGAAAAAAGATTGAAAAAAATGTATAACTTGTTCAGTGAAGCCCAAAGTTAGAATTTCAGTCTCTAAATTCACAAGCCATTTCACTGAGCTACTTTGTGTTATTTAAAGTAGATGCATTGATCTACTAATGGGTTTTACTTCAAAGTACTTAGGATGACTTGTGCTATTTCTACTTTTTTTGCCAGTTTTACTAAGTGAATTATATGAAAATTCAAAGAGTGTAACTAGAAAAACATAAAAGAAATTTGTGAACATATTGAGTCTATGTGTTTAGACTGATTAGATGACTTAGACGGTAAAGATTTTCTGAAAGTTCCGTAGTTCCACGGAAAGGTTTTGCCAGGTCTCCAATTCTTTTTCAATCTACATTTTCTTTGTTCAAATTTTTTCTTTCAGTTCTTTTTTAAATTCTCCATTACAAATATACTTTTAAATAATAATAGCAAACACATACAGCACTTATTACATTCAAGGAACATATTTAAGCATTTTATTAATCATTTAATTATTACCATCTTATTTATTCAGCAAAATTATTTTTACAGTAATATAATTATTATCCACATTTGAGTAAACCAATGTAAGAAATGTGAGAAAAGTCAAAGCAGTCTATGGCAGCCAGCAACTGTTATGGTACTATCTAGTAGATTTTGGTGTTGCTAGAAGTTGGCCTAGAAAAAAAGTGAAAACTGAAGAAAATAACTGATAATAAGTATTACTTAATGAGGTGAGAGTTTGGAAAATTATTTCTAGGAAAGCCACTGAAGAAAGAAACCATGAAATGCTCTACTGATACATGATATTAAAAAAAAATTAAACAACAACAAAAACCTTCAGAATTAATGAACATTTACAACTATTCTGATTAGGATGAATCATTTATGTTTCTTTTTTAAAGCAAAATTCATTTGATTACATAATATATTACTGAGAATGATCTTCATTTTTTCATATACAAAATTATAATTATGATTCCAGTACAAATAAATTTTTTAATTGAAATATAGTTGATTGATAATATTATATAAATTATAGGTGTACAGTATAGTGCTTCACAATTTTCAAGGGTTATACTCCATTTAGAGTTATTATAAAATATTTGTTATATTCCGTGTGTTGTACAATATATCTTTACAGTTTATTTTATAACTAATAATTTACACAACTTAATCCCTTCCTCCCTTCCCTCTCCCAACTGGTAACCAATGGTATGTTCTCTGTATCTGGGTGTCTGCTTCTTGTTTTTATTCACTAGTTTTTTGTATTCTTTAGATTCCACATATAAGTGATATCATATAGTATTTGTCTTTCTATGTTTGACTTATTTCACTTAGTATAATGTCCTCCAATCCATCTATATTGTTGCAAATTGTAACATTTTGTTCTTTTTTACAGCTGAGTAGTAGTCCATTGTGTATATATATATATATATATATATATATATATACACATATATATGTGTGTATATATATATACATATATATAGTATATATATATATATGTGTGTGTGTGTGTGTATATATATATATATATATACATACATACATATACCACTTCTTTATCCATTCATTTGTTGATGGACTCTTAGATTGTTTCCATGTCTTGACAATTGTAAATAATGCTGCCATGAACACTGGGGTGCATGTATCTTTTCAAATTAGTGTTTTTGTGTTTTTCAGATATATCCTCAGGTGTGGAATGGCTGGTTCAAATGGTTAATTCTATTTTTAGTTTTTTGAGAAACCTCCATACTGTTTTCCACAGAGACTGCACCAATTTACATTCTCACCAACAGTGTATGAGGGTTTCCTTTTCTCCACATTCTCTCCAACATTTGTTATCTGTGTTCTTTTTGATGATAGCCATTTTGACTTTTCATTGTGATATCTCATTGTGGTTTTGATTTGCATTTCCCTGATGTTTAGTAATGTTGAGCATCTTTTCATGTGCCTGTTGGCCATCTGTAATTTCTTTTTGGAAAAATGTCTATTCAGTTCTTCTGCCCATTTTTTAATCAGGTTATTTGTTTTTTGGATGTTGAGTTGTATGAACTGTATATGTATATTTTGGTTATTAACCCCTTATCGGCCTTGTGATTTGCAAATATTTTCTCCCATTCAGTAGGTTGCCTTTTTTTTTGTTCAAAGATTTCCTTTGCTGTGCAAAAGCTTTTAAGTTTAATTAAGTCCCATTTGTTTAGTTATGCTTTCATTTCCATTACTCTAGGAGAAAGATCCAAAAAACTGTTGCTGCAAAGTGTGTTCTGCCTATGTTTTCCTCTAGGAGTTTTATAGTATCTGGTCTTACATTTAGGTCTTTAATCCATTTTGAGTTTATTTTTCTATATGGTGTTAGAAAATGTTCTAATTTCATTCTTTTACCTGTAGCTGTTCAGTTTTCCCAGCGCTGCCTCTTCTCATATATTCTTGCCTCCTTTGTCATAGATTAGTTGACCATAAGTGCATGGGTTTATTTCTGGGCTCTCTATTCTTTTCCATTGATCTGTTTGTTTGTTTTTGTGCCAGTACCATACTGTTTTGAGTCCTATAGCTTTGTAATACAGTCTGAAGTCAGGGAGCATGATTCCTCCAGCTCCATTCTTCTTTCTCAAGGTCATTTTGGCAATTATGGGTCTTTTGTGTTTCTGCACAAATTTTAAAATGTCTTGTTTTGTGAAAAAATGTCATTGGTATGTTGATAGGGATTGCATTGAATCTATAGATTGCCTTGGGTAGTATGCTCATTTTAACAATATTAATCCTCCCAATCCAAGAAAACAGTATATCTTTCCATCTGTTTGTGTTGTCTTCAATTTCTTTCATCAGTGTCTTATGGTTTTTTAAGTATGGGTCTTTTACCTCCTTAGGTAGGTTTATTCCTAGGTATTTTATTCTTTTTGATGTGATGATAGATGGGATTGTTTCCTTAATTTCCCTTTCCAATAGTTCATTGTTAGTATATAAAAATGCCAATATAATTTTTAAATGTTATAGAGGGTTTGTTTGTATTATATTTTCCAAAATAACCTAAGTAGTATGAAAAATACTTGTATCAAAAAAGTCACATTGATATTTATATAATATTTACAACAATATTTATAATACTTAGTAATAATAGTATTATATTAAAATAGTTGTATTAGAAACATTAATAATATATGTACATCTTTGAAACTGTATGATTTTTAAAGACAGATTGGGTTACAGTAAATTACACACATTTATACTGAGCACTTTGATAATTTTTCACATATATATACACCCATGAAACATCTATGTATGCACATCTGTATATACTCATGGCACCAACACCACAATTAAGACTATGAAATCAGAGATCACACCAAAGTGTTTACCATAATCTAAAGATTTCACAGTCCTCAAACCTTTCTCGGTCTCCACACAAACACAACTGCTATATATTACTATAAAGTTTTCATTTTCTAGCATTCTTTAGAATTGTATACAAATGGAATCATACCGTATGTATGAAGATACATTTTCTATCCTTACTGAATTGTTCTCTACTTGTTCTATCAATTATTGAAGTAGTGATGTTTAGATCTCTAACTATAATTGTGGTTTGTGTGTTTCTCTTTAAAGTCCTAAAAGTTTTGTGTTATGTAGAACACTGTTTTTTGAATTTCGGGTATTAGAAACAAAGTCTTTTAGAATTATTAGTTCTCTTGATGAATTGATACATTTATCAATTGAAATGACACTCTATCCATAGTAATATGCTCTACTCTGACAACTCTTCATCTGATATTGATACAATCACCCCAGATGTGTCTGCTTGCATGTGTGGGTTAGCATGGTGTATTTTTTCCCTATCCTGTTACTTTTAAACTATTCATCTTTACAACTAAAGAGGGTTTCTCAAAAGCAATATATATTTTGTTCTTACAGTTTCATCTGATCTGATGATCTGTGTCTTTTAATTATAGTACTTATACCACTTAATTTAATGTTATTATTTACATAATTGGCTTTACATCTACCATATCACTATATGTTTCTTATTTGACACATAACTTAGCTCTCTATTTCCACTGTTTATGCCTTTTTTGGATTAATTTTATAATTTAATAAATTCCATTTTATCAACTTTATTGGATTTTTTTTTTTTTTTTTTTTTGCGGTACACGGGCCTCTCACTGTTGTGGCCTCTCCCATTGTGGAGCACAGGCTCCGGACGCGCAGGCTCAGCAGCCATGGCTCACGGGCCCAGCCACTCCGCAGCATGTGGGATCTTCTCGGACTGGGGCACGAACCCATGTCCCCTGCATTGACAGGTGGACTCTCAACCACTGCGCCACCAGGGAAGCCCAACTTTTTTGGATTTTTAACTGTAATTCTTTGCCTATTTTTAATTACTACTTTAGGATTTATAGCATACATCTTTGAATTATCACAAATAAGTTTATATCACTTTACATATAGAATAACAGCCTTACAATAATAGTTGCATTTCCACCTTCCATGCATTTATGCTGTATTTGTCAACATTTCATTTCAAATGGTATAAATCTCAATCTGTATTGTTATTATTTTTTTAAACAGTTAACTTAAAATAAACAAAGAATCTTTTAGATTTATCTTCCAATGCTCTTCATTCCTTTGTGTAGTTAAAATTTCTATCAAATATGATTCCCTTCTACAAGAAATAAATTATTAAAACTATAATTCAGATAGGCTGAAGATTAATTCATTCAGCTTTTCTATGTCTGAAGAAAGTCTTCAATTCACTTTTGTTTTTGAAACATATATTTTCTGAGTATAGAATTCTATGTTGCATGAGATTTTTTATTGTTTTTGTCTTTTTTTCATTGAGCACTTTAAAGATATTGCTCCATTATCTTCTACCTTGCACTTTTAGTATGAGAAATCTGCTGTCATTTTTATCTTCACTCATCTGTACATAATTTCTTCTCTCTGATTTTTGTAACATTTTATTTATATTTGATTTTAATCTTTGATGTATTCTCATTACATTTGTTATACTTGGAGTTTATTGAGCTTATTTTATTGACAAGTTTACTGTTCTTAACAAATATGGAAACATTTCAGCCCTTATCTTTCAAATATTTTTGCTGCTCCTTCAATCCTCCTGAATTCTAATTACATGTATATTACACTCCTTGAATACGGCCCACAGTTTACTGATGGTCTTTCAATTTTTTTCAGTATTTTCATCTCAGTGTTTAATTTTGGAATGTTTCTATTGTTATTTCTTCAAGTTCAGTAATTTTTATTTTGCAGTAAGTAATATTCTGTTAATAACACACAATGTATATTTTATTTCAGCTATGGTACAGATTAAATTTAGATTTTTTTAATGTCTTCTATGTCTTCTTCTTTACATGTTTAATCTTTTTTTTTTTTTTTTTCAGTACGTGGGCGTCTCACTGTTGTGGCCTCTCTTATTGCAGAGCACAGGCTCCGGACGCACAGGCCCAGCGGCCATGGCTCACGGGCCCAGCCACTCCGCGGCATGTGGGATCCTCCCAGACCAAGGCACGAACCCGCGTCCCCTGAATCAGCAGGTGGACTCTCAACCACCGCACCACCAGGGAAGTCCATGTTTAATCTTTGATCTGTCTTCTTGAGTGTATGGAACATATTTATAACAATCATTTTATGCCTGAGTCTATTATTTCTATAATCTGTTTCTTTTTTGTGCCTCTTTCAATTGATTTTTCTTCCTATTATGAATTGTATTTTCCTGCTCTTTGCATGCCTGGTAATTTTTACATGGATCACAGGCACAATGAATTTTACCTTGATGAGATGCTAAACATTTTTATACTGCTATAAATATTCCTGAGCTATGTTCTTGGATGCAGTTTAGTTTTGGGGAAAGAGTCTAATATTTAGAGCAATGGTTCTCAGCTAAAGATACTTTTGCCCCTCAGGTACCTGAGTCAATTTCTAGAAACATTTTTGGTTGTCATAGCTGATGGAGGCTGCTTACTACTGGAATCTTGTGGATAGAGGGCAGAGATGCTGCTAAAAATTCTACAAAGCACAAGGCAACCCCACAATGAAGAATTATCAGGCCTAAAATATCAATAGAGCCACCATCCATCTAAATGAAGTAATGCCCTTAGGAGTATTCTACTTGATATCCCCAAATAATCAAGGTTTTAAAACATGGCTGATGGGGAACATAGTTCATTACTGACCACATGTGAGCTTCAGTGATTGTTCCTCAGTTCCATTCATGTGGTTTTTCCCCCCTTACGTTGTTTTCTTACTCCAATGCTATAAAAGTATTTAGCTGAAGACTCAAGAGGGACTCTAGAGCTTTCTCTCTATACAGCTCTCTCCTCTGTGTTATTTTTTCTTATGAACTGTAACCTCCTTGTCCTTACGATCTCCCAGCTGTAATTTCTGTACTCAGGGAGATCATTATGCTCCACTTGTTTTCCATCCCTTAATTGTGGTTTAAAAATTTCTCCAGGAAATAAGTTGGGGCAATGTAGGCTCACATTGTTTGCTTCTCTTCTCTCAGAGATCATTGTTTCACACTATCAGTTTCCCCATGTCTGAAGAGCACAGTGTTATATATTTTATCAAATTTTTTTTACTTGTGTAAGTAGTAGGGTAAATTTGGTCTCTGTTACTCAGTCTTGATCAGAAGTCTCTTTTTATTAGATTTTTAAGACAGTGATGTTCAAAAAATGAGCAGTAAACATACACTTTCTTAGGGAAACTGGATTGGATCCATAATTTTGATGAATTTTTCAGAAGATGACACAATGTATTTCAGAAAGAATATTCTTATATATAAATAAATATGTTACATTATTCAGATTAATTGTTAAATGTCTTCCATATAATTAATTTGACTATAGATATGTCTCTGACACAGAATTTTAACAGATTTTTTTATTCTCCAATGGTATTTGAATTTTATGTGTGTAGTAAGTGATCAGCCTACAAATTTACATATAGGAAAGGCAAATTTGACTGTTTTATTAAGTATACACATTTGTTTCTCCTAGGTCAAAACTTATATATTTACTAACTATTAAAAATAACATGTGAGCAAAACATATGTCTTCTTTTTAAGCTGTAATGTTGCAGAGCTGTAAAACATATTACTGATTATGAGGTGGTAGGAACAGACAAATATGGAGGCAGCAGCTGTGAGTGAGAACTCCCATTTTGCTCTCCTGAGTCTAAAAATCTGGGACCACTGATATGTGAGCTGACGCTAGTGGATGTAGAGGACACCGGAGAGAGGATTGTAATGACAGAATGAGATGATGACTATGATAAAGGTGTATAAAACTTTCAAAGTAAATGAATGAATATAAAATAGTATTCTATGTCTGTAGGTCTCAATTTTCTTATCTCTAAATGCAGATACTGTTAAGAGGTAATATTCAGTGAGCATTTACTTTGGGAAAGGCCCATTGTACATGCTATCTGATATTTATAAGATTTCTACTTAGTTGCTGCTAAGATTATCTCTATTTCATAGGCATAGAAACAGAGGCACAAAGGAATAATCTTAATTCCAAGAAGAATAAGTAATGGCTTTTAGTGGCAGAACCAAGACTATGTCTTCTAATTTCTACTTAATATTCTTTTCAAATAGAAGTAGTGCAAGTACCATACTGTCTTGATTACTGTAGCTTTGTAGTATAGCCTGAAGTCAGGGAGCCTGATTCTTCCAGTTCCGTTTTTCTTTCTCAAGATTGCTTTGGCTATTTGGGGTCATTGCAGCTCTATTTACATTAGCCAGGACATGGAAGCAACCTAAGTGTCTATCAACTGATGAATGGTTAAAGAAGACGCGGCACATATATACAATGGAATATTACTCAGCCATAAAAAGAAATGAAATTGAGTTATTTGTAGTGAGGTGGATGGACATAGAGTCTGTCATATAGAGTGAAGTAAGTCAGAAAGAGAAAAACATATACCGTATGCTAACACATATATATGTAATCTAAAAAAAAAAAAAAAAAAGGTTATGAAGAACCTAGGCGCAGGACAGGAATAAAGACACAGACGTAGAGAATGGACTTGAGGACACAGGGAGGGGGAGGGGTAAGCTGGGATGAAATGAGAGAGTGGCATGGACTTATATATACTACCAAATGTAAAATAGATAGCTAGTGGGAAGCAGCTGCATAGTACAGGGAGATCAACTCAGTGCTTTGTGATCACCTAGAGGGGTGGGATAGGGAGGATGGGAGGGAGATGCAAGAGGGAGGAAATATGGAGATATATGTATATGTATAGCTTATACACTTTGTTATAGCAGAAACTAACACACTATTTTAAACACTTATACTCCAATAAAGATTAAAAAAAAAAAGTAGTAAGAAGAATGTTTTCTGTCTCCCTTGACCAACAGAGTGCCCTCAGAGGCTTAAGCAAAGAATATATACATTTCTACCAGCAAACAAATTCTATCATTTTACACAGCAATAAGAGTTTAATAAAGTGGGAAAAAGAGAACTAGTTATGAGTCAAAATATATGGATATTAATCTTTCTAATGCTGCTAATTCATTCACCAAATATTCATTGAGCTCAATTATGTCAGGCCTTCTAACTGTTAAACAGAAAATATAGAAATATGAATGGTAGGGATCTATCTAAATCTCTATCTACCTATACATTTATATACATTTACAACTATATATGTCTATGTAGATAGATATATACAATGATATATCTACATGCCTATATTGAGATATGTATTGTATATATATATGTCAGTTATATGTCAGTTACTTTTATGCCAGGTTAATTCAAAGTGCTTATCAATCTTTTTCCCTAATTCAATTTAACTGAGCAAAAATACTGTCACTTATGAATTAGCATATTTTATTATCTTCTTCAGATAACTAATGGTTGGACATTTAATTTAACTTAATAAAGAGGACTGATTTTGTTTCATAATATCAATCATGTGAAACTTAGCCAGAAACCATCCTCTTAATATTTTTCATGGACGATAGGTCTAGACATTGATGCAAGTCTTTTAACTGAAATTTACTCTGGAAGAGATAAGTAGAATGAAACCTACCACATCCTATAGAATGTAGGACTATAGAAATCTAGATCTCTATTAACTATAAGACAACAACTGCAACTCTTCACACTTCAAAAAAAACATCAAAAACTATTCTTTAACAGTACCTTTGGATTTACTTTATCTGTGTTTGGAGAAAATATATTTTAAAAATAATGAAAAACCTATCTGAAGCAATATTATTTCAGTATTTTTTCTCACAGATGTAATTTGTTGTACATTACAATATCCTGATTTTTTCTTAAAGCCACTTCATAGTGGGATATATCAATATTGTCACATACTAGGTCAGTACAAGCTGAATATATTTTCTAAATCTGTTAGCTATCATGTCAGCAATTCTTAGAAAACAGATCCAAAACAGCAGATGGCTGAGAATTTAGTTTTCCTGTACTTAAACTAGTAGTAAAGATGTCATTACTAATGCACAGACCCAACTGAATCTTAGAATTCCTCAACAGAATGTTTCTATATATTGCTTATTTTCCAGACTTGTAAGTTCAAGGTAATCTGACTTTTAACTACTGCTTATTAATCTGTCATGATATTTAGCTTATGGAATTTTTTTTATGGATTGATTTACATAGAAACATTTTTACTGACACAGAGTTAAATCTGTCTTATGTGCCAGATTCTCTGGAAAAAAGGAAAACACATATAACTGCACTTAAATCAGTAAAGAATTATAATTTTAGATAAAATGTATCTGTACAATAATCATATTCAGTTGATAGAATCAGATTTGACCTCCAAATAAGAAGTGAAAAGTTACATTATAAATCTATACCTACCAATACTCACTGTTATTCCTTATGATTTCAGTTGAATTTAATATTGTTTTAAATAGAGTTTTCAATAATTTCTGAAATTAGATTCTGGAGAAAAAGAATTTCAACTGTATTTGCAATGTGCATGTATGGAATATTTATCAATATACTGTGATAGATTTGATTTTGGATGTTGAAAGAGAAAAGTACATTCATGAATCAATATTAATAAAGATTAATATACATGATATAAATATTGTTAGTTTTAGTAATAAGTTAAAGAAACAGCAGTGAGATTGCTTATTTTTATGTAACATTATAAAACATTTTGTAACAATGAAAAAAATGTAAAAGAATTATGAGAATGTTTAAAAAGTGTTACATATTTCTGAATATATGCAATGTCAAATAGTTTTTGAAAATGAGGACATTGGAAAGATACCTGGTCATCGCTGTCAACAAATATTTATAAATGACTCTCAAAGTGTAGGACACTAAAAAAAAAGTGTAGGACACTAAATTGTTAAGAAATTTGAAAATATACTTTTGATTAGGTTCTTCCATTTCAGATAAATAAATACAAATGCACACACACACACACACACCCCTTGTCTCAACAATTATACATACAGTTCTTATTATTGAAGCAATATCCATCAAAGTGATCAAAATAAAGTGACTGGGACTTCTGGGAAGGTGGAAAGTGTCATAATTTCTAAGATACTTAACAAATTAATGTAAGAAATTTTAAATGATGCAACTAATGTAAGATACAGTAAATCCCAGACTCTCTGAAATGTAAATAAATAATAGAATTTTGATTTCAGAATTCCCCATGCAATAAATGGATGACACCTATATAAGAACACTGATTGTTTGAGATAACTGTATATAACATATCACTGTATACGTTATGAACAAATACACAAAGCAATGTTGCTTTGAGTTGGATATTACCCATAACTTACAAGTGAAGAAATAATGTTTCATAGAATTAATTAACTTGCTCTAGTCACATAGTTCATAAGTGACAGAATCAAAGTTTTCATCTCACTTTTCTTATTTCAAAGTTCAGACTCTTTCTACTACTACCTTACATTGCCAGAAATAAGTATCTATTGGCAGGGTATAGTTGAAATAATTATACAGAAAAAAATACTTTATTAAAATACCAGCACATTGGAGGACAAAACAGAGAAAGAAGGTAAACAATATTATCTGAAAAAGTTAAACTACTATGCAAATAAGCAGCATAATTTTAAAATATTGAAATATATTAATAATTATTCCAATTTTGGAAAACATGTAACATACTGTAGGCAAGCACTTTCTGAAGTTTGTAGCCAGTCTATACTACCTTTTTTTTTAATGTTAAGAATTATGCTCTTTAAATCACCATAATTTGAACAAGAAAATTTTTTAAAATTAATTTTATTTATTTATTTTTATACAGCAGGTTCTTATTAGTTATCTATTTTATACATATTAGTGTATATATGTCAAACCCAATCTCCCTATTCATCCCACTATCACCCTCTCCCTTCCCCCCTTGGTGTCCATACATTTGTTCTCTACATCTGTGTCTCTATTTCTGCCTTGCAAACCGATTCATCTGTACCATTTTTCTAGATTCCACATCTATATGTTAATATATGATATTTGTTTTTCTCTTTCTGACTTACTTCACTCTGTATGACAGTCTCTAGGTCCATCCATGTCTCTACAAATGACCCAATTTCATTCCTTTTTATATTGTATATATGTACCACATCTTCTTTATCCATTCATCTGTCGATGGGCATTTTTATAAATACTATATTCATATATTTACATTATAAAAGTAGGACTGGTATAAGTGACAGAGCTTAGTCAACACAAAGAAGAAATTTTTAACAGAGATATACAAATAATTGAACTAGTTGCCTCAAAATTTAGTAAGACACTTGTCATCAGAATTGCCTAAAAAATAGGCTGGATAACAATGATAGACCCTAACAGTATATATGTATTCATCAACTAGTTGAAAAAAGTAAATTAAATAAATAAGCTAGAGTAAAATGAGTGGGTGCTATAGAGTCTGCCAACATCAAGAAAATTTCAGGGTGTTAACTTACTTAAAAATTGTAAGCTCTTAATTATAAATTGTATATCAAATTATATTATTATTAAAGTTCTGGTCACCAATTATAGTGTGCAGAGGTGGTTTCCCCACACCAAGCAGTTCTCTGGCACCAGCTGCGTGTCTTACAATTCAACTAATTTCTGACTCAATCTATCCGGAGATAGCATCAGATTCCACAGGTTAAACACTGAAAAGTGTCAACAGGTATTATTTAAATTCTGTCAAACTAATTAAATTGAGCATGTTATGAATTTGAACTATGAAGAACCATGGCTGGTCATGTCCACAGAAGCTGTTTGTCTCTATCGTGACAAAATGCCTTTGACTGTGAAGGTAGCTGCCACAAATAATTAGGACACTAAGTATGATTAAGTATGACAACCTTACAAATTAGCTTTCTTTTTGTATCATTGAGGATATATCTTCAAAGAGCCAATATAAATTCAGTAATGTCATTGAGTAAGTTGGTGCAAAAGATGTAGAGTCCAGGTCCCCTCTCTTGGGTATCTCTTTGTGAGATACACCAAATCAGTCTTTCAAGTATTGATAATAACTGGATTGGTTAATTAATAGTTAGATTCTCTTCTAAACAAATGTTTTGTTAAAAATAACTATAAGTATAAATAACACGTATGTAGCTATATATACTCTTGAATAATTTTTAAGAGGAACAAACATAGTATAATATCACTTGCTCCATTTTATCTGTTTCATTGTCTACCTTCTGGCCCCTTACCCATTTCATTCAATTGAGTGGCGGGGTAACCAGACACTTCAAGTTTCATTTCCTCAACTCTTTTTAATACTGTGCATAAAAGTATACCAGTTCCAAATAAATAAACATGATCTTAATTTTATTTAGTAATTAAAACAATAACTATTGGGGGCACAATTATAATCATCTTATTCAAATGCAACAGTATTAATGACAAATGACTAGGTAGCATGGTTTAGGTGAATCAAGACTTTCATTAGGTTGAGAATACTATATTGTCTTCTCTAGGCATGTAGTTAGTAAAACACTTAATCCCTTAATATCTTAGCTCTCTTTTCACCAAGAAGTTTAATAGTAATGTGGTTAAAATATAAATTACCAGAAAACTTTTACAAGCAGTGTTTCCTGTCTTTTTTTTCTTTAATAACTAACATTGTTCAATCTTCTCTTTGAAAAGTAGACAAAAAGATACTATGAGTTTGTTTAAATTACATGCTATTTGTAGGCTTGATTTAAAAATTAGCAAAATTACTAACACATTCTCTAGCAGCAGTACTCGACAGTAAATTGTTTCTCAAAACTGTATTCTCAAGAGAACTTCCAAAATATGCTGCGACTCTTGTTAAAATGCAGATTCACAGACTCAGTGACATGTCACCTGAGTTAGAATCGCCTAGGTTGTTGCCTTTTTAGCAAGGTCCTGTGGTGTTTCTTAAGCATCTTTAAATGAAAGAACCTCTGGCATTCTGACCCTTAATGAGCTTGAGTCTTCACAAAATAATGTTCTGTTCAGCTTAGCCTTAATACTGAGAACAATATATAATATTCTCCTTCAGAATTTTCCTATTTACTGAAAGCACATGCTCAAAAATTCTGACTGATGAACTTAAAATACCTGTGACTATATGGAAATAATTTCAAGTACAAAATTTTCAGAGGTATACAGATTCAAATTTATCTTAAGCTATATCTATAAACACCAGCTGCTCTAGTATTTTTGACTGAACAACTATTTTCTAATTTAGACTTTGTCTTCTACCACCAAAGGCCAAATGTAGTAAAACTTACTGATTTCATTACATCTCTGACATTCATCCATTTCTATTAGTATTTTTTACAAACTGTATGTAGCTTTTTTTACGTGCCAGGTACAATTTAATGAACTACCCAAATATTAAATCATGTACTTATTATTACAATCCTAAGAGTTAGGTGCTACTATGATCTCCTTTCCAGGTGAGGAAACTGAGGCACAGAGAGACTATATAATTTACTTAAGACCTAGCAAGTAGCTTAAGGTGATAAAACCAGAATTCAAACTTAGGCAGTCTGGGTCAGTGTCTATACTCTTAACTCATGCTCTGCTGCCTGTGACACAAGATTGATACATTTCTTTGAGGTCAAAAGTTGGAAGCTTTGATTTTATTGGGCTTTTTGCCTAACTCTTTCTATAGTAAGTGAGAGAGAAGCTAATATTTTAAAAAGTCTGTTTGAACAACTCTTATTAGAAATAAATCCTTTTAGGCAAGCTTCTCTGCAATAATGTCTTATTTTATTTTGCAGGATTTGCAATTCAAAATTATTTCACCAAAAACTAATATTCCAAATTAGTACAATGAAGCCTGACTTTTATTTTCCTCTTGTAAAATCAGTCACTAAACAAAAAGAAATTGCATGGGGTTCTGCTGTATGTTTGACTTCACTCTTTCTATTACAAAAGCTCTTCATCACCATAGAATTGAATGTTAGGAAAAAAATTAATATGGTTTATAGCAGTAATCCTCTTAAATGCTTGAGACTTTGCCAGCTTTCAACTAACAAGCCAGGTTATTAACGGCTGCGGTCCTACAACACTCAGGGATTATTGTCTAGGTCTGCTGACGAGGCATTGCTAGTGACCAGTTTGTAAAATGCAATCTGTTATTTTACTTCATAACCTGATCAATGATTAAAACTGCTTGAAGTACAAAAACCTGCCTTCCCTACCAGCTGATGATTTTTGCAATACATAGAATTGAATGGCTCTTTTTATGTGTGATTAAAGGTTCTGATTATTACCTGTGTAAGTTATCTGGCAGCTTTTTTTTTGGCTTTTGGTTTGATCAAGTAAACTTGAAAAGAACATCAAGATTAAAAAAAAAATTAACATTACCTTTAACTAAAAAAATGACAGCTCTGTCAGAAGACTGTCTCCCCTCACCTGATTCTTAATATGGAATTCCTGACAAGTATACAGATTTGCCTTAATTATTTATTCATTTCATTGAAACCGTCTTCATCTGCTTTAAATTTCTAATAAGTCTATTTAAATAAAGAGAATCCTATTTGAATGTTGATTTTATACTTTAAAAATCATGAAGGTGCCTGTATTATACAGAAGTGGTATGAAGCAATGGTAATGGTTGTATCAGTAAATGGCCGAAATAAAAATGCTGATTGCATTAGGTAATGACATGATAGTATTTCAAACCAACTTAGTGTAAAATAGCTATGGATATCAATGGATTGCACAACAATAAGAAAGCACTATTGTTGCTAGAAAATATGGAAGATACAATCTGTAAAGAAGAAAGAAAGGAAAAAATTCCATATTTCCTTACCTTCATAAATTGAACAAGTTAGGTCAAATAGGACACTTTCCTCTGACACAGTAAATAGGGCAATTGTCCTATTCCCTGTGCCTAAGGCCTGGCATCAGGTTTTGAAATGATTTTATTTGTTTTGTTTGGTTTGGCTAGGTTGATTTTACTGGCTCATTAAAAACCCAATAGCTCTGATCTAAAGAACTGCCTTTGTTTTTTCCTATGGAAGTCTAGATCATGTCTTTGCAAATTTGCTTCTCATAATTGTCCAAATTTATTATGAATTTCCCTACTGTTCCCCATCCCTGGCAAAAGTCACTCTTTCCACTAAAGTATGTATATTAAAAGTCTGAAGTCCTTGGATTTAAACACAGGGCAATCATCTGAAAGGCAGGTGAGGAAGACTCTAGGGATGGCGGACATTTTATTTCCAATTTAGTTCTAAAGAAATTTTTTTTTCTTTTTTTTTTGCGGTACGCGGGCCTCTCACTGTTGCGGCCTCTCCTGTTGCGGAGCACAGGATCCGGACGTGCAGGCTCAGCGGCCATGGCCCACGGGGCCAGCCGCTCCGCGGCATGTGGGATCTTCGCGGATCGGGACACGAACCCGTGTGCCCTACATCGGCAGGCGGACGCTCAACCACTGCGCCACCAGGAAAGCCCTCTAAGGAATTTTTTTTTCCTGTCTTTTAAATGACAATGGGACAAAGGCAGGTAGGAAGCTTTTCCCCTCCCACATATAGACAGAGACAGATACAAGTGTAAACACTATAGACTAGTCTTACTGATGGGGGAATAAAAGTCAAGGCAAAATGTTAGCAGAGAAAGAAGCTAGGAGCTCTGTAGTTACCCCTACCTAAATTTTTCGCTCATTTAGCTTGGTGAGAATACTAGGGTCCTATACCTGACAGGCCTCAAAATACTATTTTAGTAAGAAAGGTTATAGGGAATTATTTTTACCTTATATGTTGGAAAATTCTACCATCTATTTAATTGCTTAGATTTCTGGAAATGGAAATTTGAAATAATTTTCCTTCTGAATTTTAAGGCATTATTTGTTCCGAATTTCTTAGATGCTATTGAATAATCCAACACCATTCTAAATACTTTATAAAGTAAATAATAAAAAATAAAATAAAAACGTTTTTGTCCCTCTCTGGAAGTTTTTATAAACTCATCACTAAACATATATTTTGACATTTCAAGATATGTTTTGCTGTGTTTTGTGCCCTAGTCATTTTGATGGGAACTCACTAAACCTTTGCATTCTGCAAATGCAGAAACATTTTGTAAGAATTAATTCTCAAGAAACTAGATGATACTCTCAAGAAGTATTAATTTTTGTCCCTATTTCAATTTATTTCACCCCACGTAGTGATTAAATTGTAATCATACAGTAGGAAATGCTAATCACTGATCCAGGGAAACAAGCTTAAGTTTTTGATCCCTTTTAATTTGAAAATCTCCCTAAGAAAGCTTTTATCAATAATTTATATGTCGGTGTGAGAAAGTTTCATATATGTCTTTTAAAGTTATTTTGTGTAGGGAGATGATAACAATACGAAACTAAATTGGAGTGAGATGTTTCTACAAAAAGTTAAAAAATATTTTTTAAAGGTAGACTACAGGGAGTACAGAGTTATGAAGAAGTAAGATGTTTCATCTTTTACTATTTGGCCTAAGGTAAAAATTTGCCTTCTTAAAAATCTTCATTATATTTCTGAATTGGTAAATGTAGTGTAATTTGCTATAGGTATAACTATTGGCCAAAACTGATATTTTATAAAATTGCTAATGATTCAGATAAGCTCTTTATTTCTTTTATTCAAAAGAAGTCTAATTCTGCATGTAAAGTTTCAAGTGTTTGGGCTAATAGTATATACCTAATTGTATTCAAATATTATTTACCTATTAAGAAAACATACATACTTAGATCTTTGTAATGATGAGTTAAAAGGGAAGGAGTTGGATCTGAATCTCCAATCCTTACTTGCCAAGTACTCTGATATTTTTCAAGTTTAATTAATTGTACATAGCTTTTTCTTCTCCATCAGATAAAAAAATAACATGTATAAAGATGAAATAAGCAGCACAAGAATGTATTTGTGCATGATTCATATGAAAAATTTGAGAAGTATAGAATGACAGTGGTTTAGAATATAGAAAATAAATAGTCTTTCATTTTCTATAATTAATCATATATATAGATATATTGACATACAAAATCATATGCATCTCTCAAATTATAAGAATATAATAATATGTTGGACTCTTTTTGTACCTTACTCCTGAAATGCTCAAGGGATTTTCACATAGATTATCTCATTTGTCTACCCAACATTCCTGTGAGGTGGGAGCAGTTATCATACTGTGATATCATTTTCAGAGGTAGTATATTTTGAAGTTTCACTTTCAGCTACAGTATGGCTCATTCAATGACAGAAGGCGACTTTAGGGGAAACTGTAGATATACCACTGTGGGTACCATCCGTGTAAAAATATTCTCCACAACATATTCATCAGCATTGTCTACTATGTAACTTGGTTACAGAGCTCTTTTTAAAGTTTCTCAGCACACAATTATATAACAATTCCTTCTAAGCACCCCCAAATTTGAACAAATGGATAGTAACAATAACAAAATTGGTAATGAGAATGATGGAAGTGGTAAAAAAGTAAAGCAAATTCAATATAGTTCCTGATATTCAGAAGGATTTCTATAAAATGCATAGGTTTCAACATGCCACACTGAAGAATGGGGTCTTTGTTCTTTGTTTTCCAGATGGAAAAGAAAAGAAAACTGAAGTCTTTGCAAGATCCTTCAGTGAGACACTTCTGACAAGTGATCAAATCATTGAACAATTCTTCCTGAAAAATAATGTTCAGATGTAGTCTAAGTATTCGCCCTGTGACAGCATGAACAGCCTTCCCTCTGTGTTGACATTCATTCTAATAATAGACACTGTAGACAGAATATCTGACACCTCCACCAAACCAAAAAAGACTATGACTTCATGTCTCTCATATAAAATCCTTATTAATGGAAATATTCTCATTGATTAAAAATGGTTTTGAAACTGCTTTTTTACTTTTGATTATGTTACCAAAACATAAGGAATGTGGTAGAAACACAATGTAACTTAAGAAATACTGGTATTGTTCAAAAAAATGTAAATGTTACCTAGTAAGATGATGGCATCCTCTTTTATATCACGACAGTGATATATTCTTAGAAATAAATAGCTTTTCAGTGTTTCTGTAAATAAAGGTACTTTAAAAAGTCATTAATTTATTAATAAAGTTTTAGGACACAATAAAATAGAAAGAATGGCAGAAAGGATTTTCATGCACCCATCACCTATTGCCAATCTTATTTCGTCTAGATCCCACACAACTAACCATCTGTCAAGGCACACAGAATGTTTTAAAGAAAATTCCAAATTTATCAGTAAATATTTAATGTGTATCAAACATCTCAAAACTATATGCTCTGCAAAAGTGCTAAAGAATATGCAATTAATACTGAAAGAGTCTATGACCAAAGTGAAACGGAATGGCTTGACATGTACCTCATCAAGGCAGAGACTGTATTACTCTACCCACCATAAGCTATACGTAAGGGAGCAAAGGTCCTCAAACACTATCATTACTGTCACTGGATAAAGTTCCACAGCTGGATTTTTCTGCTCAACATCATCATATTTAAGGAAAACTTTTTAAGAGGAGAAAAAAACAAAACAAAACACTATTTGAAAAAAATTAAAATAGAATAGCCCTTGTCAGCAAAGATTGTGGAAGCAACAAAAATACATATGAAACTTCCTTCAAAGATAGGAAACCTAAAATATTTGTATCCTTTCACTTTCAAATATAATATAATACATCCATAAATTGAATCCCTTTCTTCTTCTGAGCTCTGGTTCATCTTTTCAAATCAAGTACCTCATAATCTTCTAGTAGAATTTTGTTGAATCATTGCAATGTTTTGTTTGATTATAGTGCCATTAATATTGTTTTATGATAACTTCTGTGCTTATTTTAACACATATGCTTTTCTACTGATCCAGACCAGTCGGGAGAGAACTTCAATAAAAATTACAAGGTAAAGTAAAAGTTCACAAATTAAAATTATAGCACAGGAGATGGAGTGATTACATCTGCTTAAAAAAATATTTTACGTGTATCTCTAAAAGATATAGAATCGTTTCTTAAAACATAAACTCAATATGATCAAACTTTTCAAAATTAACAAAGATTTCTATAAAATCGTCAGTGACTGAGTTCCTTTCCTATATATCCCTATCTGCCTTTTTTTAATTTCTTGTTCCTATATATGTATATGTATAACTGATTCACTTTGCTGTACACCTGAAACTAACACAACATTGTAAATCAACTATACTCTAATAAAAATTTTCTAAAAATCATACAATAAATCAGTTGACACACTTATGTCTCTTTTAATGTGTACATTTACCCCCTCCTTCCACTTTCTGTTCCTTGCAACTTATTTTTTAAAGTAGCCTGTTCATTTGTATGTCATCAATTTTGCTCATTGCACAAATGTGAAATCATTTTCAATTTTCCACTATCCCTATTATCTTCTCTAAATTGATAGTGACATAATTAGATATCTGACTTTTTTCATCATATTCAGATTTAATTTTTTAGACAAAAAATATTTATTTTTCTTATCGTAAGACTCCAAATCTTCATAACGAAGTCTCAAGGAAAAAATATGGACTTTGGGACTGGGTTTCAGTTCTACCACTTACTAGCTTTAGTGTCTGAACCTTGGCAATTATACATACTATCTGTGACTCAGTTTCCACAAATAGCCTTCCAGTGTCTTCCTTCACTGCAGTGCACTTTTCCCCTGTAACTCTTCTGGTGGGATGGGAGGAATAATTCAGTTTCAAAACTATTGGCAGGGGGCTTCCCTGGTGGCGCAGTGGTTGAGTCTGGCTGCCAATGCAGGGGACACGGGTTTGAGCCCTGGTCTGGGAAGATCCCACGTGCCGCGGAGCAACTGGGCCCATGAGCCACAGCTGCTGAGCCTGTGCGTCTGGAGCCTGTGCTCCGCAACAAGAGAGGCCGCGATAGTGAGAGGCCCATGCACCGCGATGAAGAGTAAATCTTAAAAAAAAAATTATTGGCAGGAAAGTTTTCATAAAACCTTTGGCTATAGGATAATTGAGTTATGATACATACAGAGATAGGGGGTCTTGTCAAAACATAGGGTTTTTTTCTGACTAGCTAAAAGTACACTCATAGATAAGAGTTACAAGGTACTTTATTCATTTTCTTTAATATTTTACAGAAAGGATAGACGTTGGATAGAAAAAGCATTGATAAAAGAAAATGTACCAAAGATTTGACCAAGTCAAAAGGCAATCCTGAAACCCTTGTCTAATTAGTTATGTGATTGAATTAAATGTTTTTAATCTGGTAGCTGTTGCAAAGATGGTTTTCACAAAGAGTCTGATGCCAGAGAATTTCAACTTTAGACATCCAAGCTCTTTGGGACAAAGTAAGAAAATCTAAGATTAATCTATTTGGAATTATAGATAGTCACAAGTGACTAAGAGGGCTGATTTTTTTCTTGTAATTTTTGCTTATTTATTATTATTATACATATATATCTGATATAGAGAATGTTGGTTAAGATTTACTGATATTTTTAATGAAGAATTTGTAACTTTAAGCAGAGTCTAAATTCTATTACAATAATATTTTAAAAGGAAAGAGGCTTTGTATCTTCTTTTTAAATACATCTGTCCTTTGTCCTGGCTATGCAATCCATCATGCTGTACTTCTGAGGGTGGTACATGATTTCCAAAAGACTTCTGAAAGAGGGCCCTAGTTAACCCTATTTCAGTAAAATAACTGTCACCAAAAATATACCACATGATTAAGGTTTACTGAGTACAGAAAAAGCCAGATGGAATAAGAAAAGTCCTGAAAATCTTATCATTTCAAAACTACTGAAGGAATTGGGGATGTTTAGACCAAAGACTAAAGCTTGGCCTGGACCAAATTCTTAGTTCACAAAATAAGTTGTCTTCTTAGATTTGAGGAGGTGGATTCTGAATAATAAAGTGCAATTACCTCTGTATTAACTAAAAGAGAAAACTGAGCAAATAAGAAAGGGTTAAAAAACAGGCATTTTGCTCTATATATGAAAGAATTTTACAATCATTTGATTTGACGCAATACAAAATGTATTCTTTTCAGGTGTCATTTAACTAACTGTAGCTAATTTTTCACACAAATGGCAATACTATAGAGCTGACGGTGGATTAAACATTGATATTGTTTATCTATCAATTTCTCTATGAATTTGAGAGTCTACATACTTCTGAGTAATCAATGATAATAGCTTACTTGGAAAGGTATCTCTAAAAATGAGTTTAGACAAAAAATAATCCTTCAAGTGACAAAAGCACATGTATTTGGATAGTTTAATACAGGTATGGAGTAGACTGAATAATTTAGTGAAACAATATATAAGACTAAAACTAGCCATTTTACTTTCTATTTTGATTTTAAAAGATACAATCACTAACCTTTCTTACTGTGTTCTGTTAGAATATCTACTGGTATGTTGTTAAAGCAACTGGAGAGAAATGTTGGCAAGCCATCAGTTAGCATATGTGACGAGGAATCCTGGCCGTAATCTTAAGGACAGAAATTATCAATTTGGAGAAATTGTTTTGTACACCACAGGGTACATTTTGTTTGCTGTTTATTTATGCTATAGCTATAAGTTAAATGCCTAACAATTACTTGTAAAGGCAACTAAAACTAACTGTTCAGTTCTGTGAGAGTGTAGATTAGAATGGCCTAGAGTTTTTCATAATACATGCCTAAAAATTCAATATATAAGGTACATAATCAATTACAGCTTTAAAATAATAATAACAACAACACAGTAATCAAACACATATTCATCTAAGTATGTCCTTTCAGAGAATTTCCTGACTTTCTGTGGATAAGGAGAGATGGGATTCTCACTCATAGTATTATTTTTTTGCAGTAATGTCAGGAATGAGAATCCAAGTGTTTGTTCAGTTTTTCTTCATTATTTCCAAATAAAGAAAATTGCAGAGTTTGAAAAAAAATATTTCAGTGAATCTAGTATGTATTGATACAAGTCTTTCAAATTTCACAGAGACAATATTTCATTATTTTAATCATAATTTAAATCAACTGTAGCAAAGGGTTGAATCTCTTTGGATGGCACCCTAAAAATGATCATTAATAATCTCTAAAAATGTAATTTATATAGTCTCTTCTCTATTGAAACTGTATTCTAAAAAGTTAAAATAAACACAGTATTCATGATGTTTCAAAAGATTATAAATTAAAACTTTATTTTGCAGAATTAAAAAATCACAATATATTTTTATGCTAGATAACAAGGGAAGGAAGAAGGAATGAATATTACTTGAAATGCTGAATACACATCAAACAAACCATGTATTATAATTCAGTTACTGTTCACAAAATTGCATGCAAAATGTATAATTAAGCCCCCTTAAAGATACAAGGATAGAGATGATAAGAAACAAATGACCAAAGTACATATAAAGGTTAATGTAGAAGGTACGTTTTCAAACTGTATCTAACTCTGTAGTCCATTTTCCTTCTACTATTCAATATACTAGTATTTGGTCTAGTATTTCTACTGAAGCTGAAGATGGAAGATCAGGTTTGAAGGAGTATGCATTTCTGTCATGTAATTCTGTGCTAAAAAGACCTAACCAAAGTCAGTCATTTGTGAAAATCAAACCCAGTAAAAAGAAACCATATGTAAATCATCATCATCATCATCATCATCATCATCATCATCACCAACGTTAAACCTCTATCAGAGTAAGTAATAAATTTATCACAATTTTTGTCTACATGTGTAGTATGTTATTCTCAAGGAAATATGCCTTCGAAGACATTGAAAGCTGGCTATTAAAAATATATATCTTTAACCATTATGCTTTAACTTAGTTCACTAGAGAAATGACCTATGTTTTTAAATGGTCAATTAAACATTTAAGATTAACAAGTCAGAGAAAAGAAAAGTCCATAGTGTGGACCTTATGTGTTAGGCTACCATATAAACAAACAAGCATATTTTAGAATGAGAATATGAGTAGACATATGTAATAAGCCTACTCAAATATCTTGAACACAGTTAAAAATATTTATATACCATGTCTTGTGAAACCAAAATACAATTCTATTTTTTTTCTTTCTGGGAGATGACTTAATTGTAAATAATATAGTTAATACCATGCATTCATCATATTCTCTACTAATTGTTTTTTTCCCTTTCCAGGATCTGTGAAATAGTTTCAAATAGCAAAATCAACAGCAGTTAACATGATTAAAACTGCATTCTTAATAAGAATTTTATTCTAACTTGTATTAATGTTTATTTTTAAATGTTCCTGTATTGCGGAGCCATCTGTTTCTTGCCTGTTATGGTACCTAGGTTCTGTAATCATAGTACTCAAGGGAGGTCATCATTTTTCTTCATGATAGAAGAAGCATTCTACATTTCATTAAAAAGAAATAGTTTGATTCAAATTCTAAAGTAACTGGGAATAAATTGTTGATAAAATTAAAAACTGATACTTCTTGAGGTTAATTTTTTTTCCTTAATATCTGCATTCACAGTGAGTTCCACATGAGTGACTAGGTTATAAATTTCCTTGTCTTGACAAAGAAAAAGATCTCAAGTCAGTCAATGAGTCCCATTTCTGAACTTCTCAAATTCTCCTAAAACAGCAGCAATATTCTTTTGAATATATGACTTTCAAATCACCTTTTGAGCATATTGAAATCAATTAAACAATAAGTGTATTCTCATTTACAAAAGAAATCAATCAGCTGTCATTTTTGACTGATTATTCTTAGTTGGAGTGGTGTTTAATCCATGAATTTATTACACATTTTTCAACTACTATAAAATAGCATATGAATTGGAAATGATGTCACCTGGTAAATGGACAAAAAAATCCAGTTCTCTCCCAACCTTTTTTTTTTTGAAGTCTTCCTTGAAGCACATGATCATCTCTTATTGAAGAAGGTAGATTTTTTTACTAAGCATAAAACTGTAGTGCCTGCTATGCTATCAAGAACATAAATGTTAGCAAAAATTGAGGCTAAAATATGTGCCCAGAGCAAACTAATCTACCTATACTGTATTAGTATGATCCACATGATTCTTTCAAAAGACATTATCTGCTATTTTTCACTATAAAATATGCTGCATGGCCCTAAGTAAGTTCTGTGGATAAGGTCACCTAACTTGTACCCCAGTAACACTATAGATCACCGACCACTCTCATTGTTCTAAATACAGATCAGAAAAATACTTTCCACATCCATGTTCTGAGATTATAGAATTGCAACCACCCTTAATTAATTGGCATGGTGTGTTCAGTCTGCCCAGATTGAAGAGTTTATCAAACTTTTACTAAATTACTAAAGTATGGTTATGGTAAAATACAGATGACATTCAGTCAGTGTTATTATTGTTTTTAAATTTTTTACTGACAATACAGGCACTCATTGCCTGTAGCCAGCTTATTGCTCTCTCTTACTCTACCCTTGGTATGCTACTGCTTACCATGAACATCTTTTATCAGTTTCCAAAACATAAAATCTTACTCTCTCCTTAAAAAAAAAAATGTGGTAACTACATCATTTCCATTAAAAACGCAGCTAAGGAGGAAATTTACTTTGTCCATTGGCAACCTCCTTCTCTACCACTTTATTATATTTTCAAAGACAATGCTTCTCTACCCTGCATTTAGCATTGCAGTTTGTTTCTGGGAGGAAAAGCAAAAGCAAGAATTGCATGAGAGTAGAAGGATAAGAATGAATAAAAGGAACTTTTACTGAAGTTATGAGTGTTCTTTTCTAAACGAAAGTAACATTTTATTAAATACATTTTATTCAGTTTATAGAGAGCATGGGTTGTTGAAACTGGCAAGGAAATGGCATATGGTCACTGTATCCATTTCTGTGTTCATGGAAAGCTGGAAATGGAGTTGTATTAACCTAAAATTAAAGTTGTAATTAAGCAAAAAGATGGTTAAGATGAGAGAAAGGGGCAGCATTTATTTAGACTCTTATTTGTGCCATGGTTTGATGTCAGCATGTCACATACATGGTTTCACATAATGTTCTCAGTTACTCTCCAAAGTATTCATATTATTTCCATTTTATCCCCATTTTATAGGTCGGTAAACTAGAGATCAGAACATTTAAATAACTTGCGAAAATTTCCATAGTTAGTACGTAGCACACAGGATTTGTATCGAGATCAGTCTGACAAAATATCTTTCAATTACACCAAAAATGCAAAGATTAGATGAAATAAACATATGAAAGTTGAGACTGAGCTCCTAAAAAGATCCTTATGGGAAAACTCAGTCAATACCAAAAAATCATAACTCTTACTATATATTCATTATATTTTAATTTATAGTGGTAGAATTACAGCCTCTGATTAAGTAAGGTAGGAAAAATCGTTAACTCAGGAATTATTTCACAACTCATCTCTATTAACTCTTATCACCAAAGAACCAAATGATTCATCCATTTTGTATGTGTGTGTGATTAACATTGAACAACTGGAGAGAAAATCTTTCAAAAATCTTTACAAATCGGTAATACAAAGTCAGAATTAAGCCCACTTATTTTTTGTTATAAAGCAGTTAAACCATAGGAATTCGCATATTTTATTACAAGTTTCATACTTTTTTTTTTTTTTTTTTTTGCCGTACGCAGGCCTCTCACTGTTGTGGCCTCTCCCGTTTGCAGAGCACAGGCTCCGAACCCGCAGGCTCAGCGGCCATCGCTCACGAGCCTAGCCGCTCCGCGGCATGTGGGATCTTCCCGGACCGGGGCACGAACCCGTGTCCCCTGCATCGGCGGGCGGACTCTCAACCACTGCGCCACCAGGGAAGCCCACAAGTTTCATACTTTTGTGTTTACACACTTTACATGCCTGTTCCCTCAATATCCTACACTCTTGGAGGAGAACAGCCAAGATTAAATGGGTGACAGTGTCTGACATATACAGGGTATGTTCAAAAAATGTTTGCAGAGTAAATGAAATAGTCACAACAGATAACAGTATGACACAGTTTAGAGAACTGAACCTGAGATCTCATCCTTTAGTAATGATTCAGGAGAATTATTTCAATATTAAAAATACAGCTGGCAATAGAAATTCATAGATATTCAGTCATTTAACTTTAGCTTTCTTCGTTGTGATTTACAATAAAACATATACTTCTCTGAAATACTGTAACAGGATAAAGAAAATCATCAGATCACTGTATATCAAAATACTCTAAGTTGCATTAATAAAATCATGTATTTACCAAAACAGTATACTAGTTAAGTACCTAATGACCTCTCATGAAATCAATGAGAGAAAATGAATATGTTTACATTCTCCTATGGTACAAGTTGTTTTGTAATTCCTTCTAGGAAATGCTTCCTCTGAGCAATATATATATTATGGAAGAGATAGAAAACAAGCAATATTCATAGAACATATGGTAAATTTAAGGACATGTTGCTCTAATCTCATTATCCAAATATCTGTTATTTTGTGTAACACTAGTCTATTTAAAAAAATTTTTTTACTCAAACTTTCAAAAGGTTATTGGAAAGTTACTGACCAGGGTATTATATAAATTCTATCCCATTTAAAATATGAAAAATGTATTCACCTAAAATTTAACATATAAAAGAGGACAAATAGCTCTTTGTTTAAATAATTTTTGTCATAATCAGAACTTAGAAAAGTCACACAGAAATAGTTAAATGCAGTTTGATCCAACTGTATCTGCTTGCATGGAAAAACATTTGATAACAATGAACTAGACAACCAAGTTTTTTATCATGTTCTCAAACTGTAATAAAATGCTGTACTGTAAATCCAAAATGACCTGCAAAACTCAGGGGGAAAGTGAATATGATCTCTTTCCAGTTATTCTAGCAGAGACAGTATAATTTTTGAACTTCCTGACAGCTCTATTGCTTTCTCTACCAAGAGCTGGCAATGTTACTGGTGCCTTTATCAAGAAATGTTCTTTCACATAACACTGCAAAGTCAAGATTTCACCTATCATATGTTTATGACAGGGTAGCTTGACAAAGACACAGAACAAAGTGAATTAAGCTGAAAATGGATGTGAATTAAAGGTTCATAGTAGCAAATTAGCATTCTCTTCATATTTTTTCATGTCTAAAACAGTGC
The DNA here is from genome assembly GCF_003676395.1 of Aethalodelphis obliquidens. NCBI lineage: Eukaryota > Metazoa > Chordata > Mammalia > Artiodactyla > Delphinidae > Aethalodelphis > Aethalodelphis obliquidens. The sequence goes on along the minus strand of NW_020837959.1, from coordinate 34,267,929 downwards.
TATTTTTAAAATCCTTTCTGATGAAAACATTTTCATTTTTAAATGGAAACATATTTGTGCTGCATATGTAAAGACATGGAGAAAATTGAAATTTAGTCTTCATGGAAGTAGACTGAGCCTCTCCATCATGTCTAATACTTTAAATATTAACAAATAGTGATTGGTTGAATAAGAGGAAGTCAATGGGCAGAAAGCTCCTGCTTATTCATTTTTCGTCTTTCGACAATTTAAAACATATGGCTGAAAATAACAGGAAATTAATTTCTTCCCTTCATGAGCCAGGAAAATAATGACATTTCTAGAGCTTTAAAAGGACACTCAAAAAGTCTAGCAAAAATAGTTTTTATTATAATTGCAAATATTATGATCCTATTAAATGTTGGACTGATTATCTTCACAAGTTTGCATGTGATATTATGCATCAGGACAAGGTATATGAAAATAAATGGAAAAAAGTTTGATTCAGATTTATGTCAAGTGTTTTGTTTGGAGAGTGTATGATACAGAACAATTAACTTAAAAGGATCAAGTCCATGAGGAAAAGAAGACTATCAGAGGAGAATGCTAGGAAGGAAATGTTTTGCAGATGTACTGCATTTAAATTAATAAAATCTCATTAGGTTTTATGTTTGCCAATAACGGCTGGAAAAGTTACCATACATTGTAGGAACAATTACCCAAATCTTCACTGTCTCATTAGGTTTGTCATACTGTTTTCATTATAATACATTAGAACTTGCTAGTGAGCCTTCAGTAATGACATATTGTTCCAATTCTCCTTTCAGCAGGCTCTACGATATTTCAGTATTTGTGCTATAAGCCAGCAGGTGTCTTCACTTTGCTTTCTCTGAATCAGTTTTATACACAGACCTCCAGACACAGAATGGAACGTAAAAGGCTTTCAACAACCACATAAAACTGAGTCAGATTAGAGTGAAGCAATACACACTATTTTTATGATTTTATGTTAATTCAAGACACTAGAAATGTGCACCTTTAGAGTATATGTCTGCTCTGGTAAGACCTGTTAGTGAAAGCTGTATTAATGTAGATAAACCATGCAGTATATAAAGTTTAAAGATTTGCATAACAAATGGAAGACAGAGCTGATTTGAATATCTAAAGCATTATAAACTTCAATAAGAACAACCAACACTGTTTGAGCTTTCAAGGCACTTGCATTCAAATGAGAAAGATTTAAAAAGGATACGATTTTTAAAATGCTTTGAAGCTTCCTACTAAAGGTCTTAGGCAGCTCAAGGTTAAAATAAATATTGGATTTAAGGTGGGTGAAAAAAGATTTAGAAGCAATTTAAAGTAGAAATCACTTAGCAGTGAAATAAAATGAATGTTTATAGTTAGTGTAATTGTCACCTGACCTTCAAAAAGCAAAGAACCACTCTATACAAGACACAAGAATGAAAAAAAAAACCATCAGCAAAGAAAGACATCCAAATTTCTGCTTTACTTAATCCTTATGATTAAATTACGACTCTGAAAAAACTTTTCCTAAATGAATAAATGTCCCCCCAAAGGTAGCTGAATTTAAACATTTGAAACAATGAAGATCTAAGTACTTGCTGATGCATTAAGTTATGACTGTAGTGAAATATTATTATATGAAGTGCCTTTTTAAAGTAGGTAAGTTCACAGATATCTCATCCCATTTGTGTCAAATAGGAGAACAAAAGGTATTGCTAAATATGTTACAATATTCTCAATAGTTCTGATGTACTGATTGGTGAGTCTTGGGCAGTTTTTTCATCTTATGATTGGGAGGGGGAAATAAAGACCAAAATAACCACCTTTTGCACCAAAAGTACTTTTAAAATTGTCTAAAACTCTGACATTAATAATGGAAGAATATTATTTTGCCATATATATTCATAAACTCATTTATAAGCACTTATATGTTGAACCATGCATAATTTACATACAGCTACCAGAAAAAATAGATAAGTAAAAAGATATGTGCAGAAAGAAACAAAATACAGGCTTTCCCTCCAACAAAAGAGTCATGGTTTAACCAAAGCCCTTTGATTACAAATTACTTTACATACAGATCTATAGAAAGGATGAAACAAGTCATTCACACACTGCTCATCTCCCACAGAAAGTCACTGGTAAATCTAACATTTGCCATATGAGGATTATTAGGATGTGTAGAAATCAATTTACTTTATTTAAATTATATTGCACCAGGACACCATTTCATTAATAACCTAACAAACATGTGAATTCTACAGAAAAGCATCTGCAAAAACTTTTCATTACTAGGCTGGATATATTAATGAAACAATTTTATTGCTACTATCTATAGAAGAAAAAAGATTTTCTTCTAAGTATTTGTGCTTAATCTATTTTAAAAGACCAGTGTGTGCATCCATGTACTAATTGGTTATTATACATATTATTTGGAAATTAATTTATTTGCCAATCAGGTATGCTTGTTATTGAAAGGACCCATCTAAAAGTGAGAGTTTTTGGATTAACCCCAAATCAAATAAGATTAGAAAATACCTTGGAAAAATTAAACACATATGAGTAAATATACCAGGTTGGAAGATATTTGTGAAGCCCTTTGACTTGGAGAACTTAATTTTAGTAAATTACAAATAATGAGAAAATTTAGGCCTTGAACACAGGTTTGTTACCTTTTAACCTGTCACTTCTTGTGCATATTTCATTCATAACTCATAACTATCTTGAGAGAACTGAATACCCTCTTACTGATCGCTTTATCTGTAAACATGGATACTAAACATGAGTGACAAAGTGCCAGATGCTTTCTTAGGTCTTTTATCTGTATTAACCCTTTTATTTCAGCAAATTTAGGAAGAACGAATGATCATTTTTATCATTATTCCTGCTTATGGATGAGAAACAAAGACACAAAGAGGCTCAGAAGCTTGAGAAAGGTCAGATTGCTTGCGATTGCTTGAAATGGGATGTGAAACAATATGACTCGGCTTTGGAGACCATATTTTTGACTGTTGTACATACAGTCTTTTCAAGAATGCATTCAAGGTCAATATGGATTATTGCATATGAGGATTTTTGAATCCTATTTCCAAACTCTCTGCATCTCTTTGCATGTGTCTCTGTCTCTGCCTCAGTCTCTCTCTCTATGCATGCACACCCACATACATACATGCAAGTTACTGATACACATTCAGCAATAGCTTTTTCCTCTACTTGTAACACAAATGAGACAATATGTTCATGAACTATTATCTGCTTTTGAAAACATCTATCAACATCACAACCAAGTGAGATTTATCTCAGGTATGCAAGGCTGGTCCACCATTTAAAAAAATCAATTAATATAATCTATCTCATCAATAAGCTAAAGAAGAAAAATCACATGATCATATCAATAGATGCGGGAAAAGCATTTGATAAAAATCAACACCCATTCATGATTAGAAACTCTCAATTATTTAGGAATAGATTATACAGCTAACATGTTGCTTGGTGATAAATGCAGAGATTTCCCACTAAGATGAGGAGCAAGGCAAGGATGCCCCCTCTCACTAACACTTGAATATAATACTTGAAGTTCTAGTGAATGGAATAAAAAAAGAAAAGAAAACTTATACAGATTAGGAAAGAAGACATAAAACTGTCTTTGTTCACAGATGACATGATCGCTTATACAGAAAATTTGAAAGAATCAACAACAAAAATACTTCTGGGACAAATTAGCAATTATAGCAAGGTTACAAGATACAAGGTTAATATACAAAAGTCCATTGCATTCCTATATACCAACAATGAACAAGTAGAATTTGAAATTAAAAACACAATATAATTTACATTAGCACCTTCAAAAATAAAATAGTTATAAATCTAACAAACTATGTACAAGATCTATACAAAGAAAACTACAATATTCTGATGAAGGAAACCAAAGAATGAAATAAGTGGAGATAATGTTACATGTTCATGATAGGAAGACTCAATATTATCAAGATGTTCGGTCTTCCCAAACTGATCTATTGATTCAAAGAAATTTCCATCATAATTTCAGAAAATTATTTTGTGCATATCAGTGAACTGATTCTAAAGTTTATATAGAGAGACAAAAGACCCAGAATAGCCAACACAATTATTGAAGGAGAAAAATAAATTTGGATGACTAATACTACTGAACTTGAAGACTTCCTGTAAAGCTACAGTAATCAAGACAGTGTGGTATTGGTCAATAGATCAATGGAACAGAATAGAGAGCCCATAATTAGACCCACATAAATACAGTCAACTGATTTTTGACAAAAGAGCAAAGGCAATATGATAGATATAAGATAGTCTTTTCAGATCGTGCTGTAAATTGTACATCCAACAAAGAAGAGGAGGATCTAGAAATAGATGTGTACAAAATGAATCTAGGCACAGCCTCTTCCAAAAAATTAACTCAAAATAGATTAAAAATCTAAATATAAAACACAAAACTCTAAAACTCCTAGAAGATAATGTCTGGGAAAATTCAGATGGCTTTGGGTTTGGTGATGACTTTGTAAAGTACAACACCAAAGGCATGATCCATAAAAGAAATAAATATGCTGAACTTCATTAAAATTAAAAAGTTCTGCTCTGTGAAATACACTGTCAAGGGAATAACACATCTGATAAAGACACATCTGATCAAGACACATCTGATAAAGGACAATTATATAAAATATACAAAGAACTCTTGAAACTCAATAATAAGAAAAAAACCTGATTAAAAAATGGACAAAGGACCTTAATAGACACTTCACTAAAGCAGATGTACAGATGGAAAGATGCTCCACTTAATATGGCATTTTTGAAATGCAAATTAAAAAAAATGAGATACCACTATACCCTTAGTTGAATGGCCAAAATCTGGAACACCAACCGCAGTAAATTTTGGAGAGGATGTGAAGTAACAGGAACACTCATTCATTGCCGGTGGGAGTGCAATATGGTACATCCACTTTGGAAGACAGTTTGACAGTTGCTTTCAAAACTAAACATACTCTTACCACATGATCCAGCAATTGTGCTCCCAAAGGAGCTGAAAACTTAAGTCCGCACAATACCCTACACATGGATATTTATAAAAATTTTATTCATAATTGCTAAAACTTGGAAGCAACCAAATTATAGGTGAATGGAGAAACTGTGGTGCTCCCAGACAATGGAATATTATTGAACACTAAAATCAAATGAGCTATCAAGCCACAAAGACATCATGGACACTTAAATAAATATTACTAACTGAAAGATGCCAGTATGAAAAGGCTACATATTGTATGGTTTCAACTGTATGACATTCTGAAAAAGGCAAAACTATGGAGATAATTTAAAAAATTAGTGGTTACAAGGGGTTAGCAGGTTTACACAATTGCCCACATAATCTAAGAACTGGATGATATTTTATAATTGATTATTGTTAACTTCTCTGTTTTGCTCCCTAAAGATTAAATGTGTCTAGTACTCTTAGTTTATCTACATATAAACCATCTTTCCCTATAGCCATTATCTTGTAATAACTTTTAATGGAGTACAATCTGTAAAAATACTGAATCACTGTTCTGTACACTTGAAAGTAATATAATATTTTGAATCAACTCTACTTCAATTTAAAAAATCAAATAAACTGTATCTCCCTAGGTCCAGAATTTTCAAGGAATTTGAAGAGGACTTAAGTGATAATTTGTACTCAGATATACTTCTAGGTAAAGGCATACTCCACTTTAACTTCACTGCTTGAAAAAAAAAATTTCTTTTCATTTTATTTTTCTTTTAAAATGAAGAAACAAAATAAAATGTTGGTTCAAGCCAGTATTCAGCAAGCCTCTATGTTTGTTTGTTTGCTTGGGTGGATTAAAGTGGTAAGGGGACAATGGAGATAATAGAATCAAACAACTTTCCACTTTATTGTGAAAACAACTCATTTCTCTTGTAGTTGGGCTCTTTGCACTTACTGAAGAGTGTCCTTGTTCATTTGCCTTTATAATGTTTCCCTTATCTCTCTTTTGGGTTTGTCAGAATCTCATTAAATTGTTTAGTTTTATATTGCATTTATAATATAATAAATTACTCCTCAATATAAATTGACCAAAATTTAGAAACAAACATAGAATTCAAAGTAACAAAATTGTGATGAGAGTGAAGGCACCTATAATGTTTTTATCTGCTTATTTACAAATATACTACTCATTATAATTTTTTTTAATTTTTAAAGTAATCTATTTTAGTTCTGTCAGTTTCTTTGACATGGATGTTTATCTGCTTTTCTTGATTGCAGCTGAGCTCTTAGGGGAAAAACTAGTTTTCTCCAGGGATTTCAACTACTTTATTTTAATTAGGTTTTTTTTTTAATGGACTTCTGCTTTTGGAATTAACAATGTAAGTGCTTTAAAAAAGTAAGATATAAATTCCATCATCTCTCAATTACTCACAGGAATAGAGAGAAGTTGTATAGATATTCCAGTAAAGGAGAAGATTCAACAATAATTACTTCTGACTTTAAAATAGACTATGTTATATTGTTCCCAGGCAGAAAGACATTTTAAAATTTATTTTATTAAAGTATAGTTGATTTACAAATGTTGTGTTAATTTCTACTATACATGGCAAAGTGATTCAGTTGTATATCTATCTATATATATTCTTTAAAATTTTCTTTTTAATTATACTTTTATTTCAGTTGCATGTAAAATTGGTTTGCATTTGTTGAATATACAACAGGGTAAGTGTGGGCAGAAACGTGTTTTACATATGGTGAAATGTGTAAGTGTGTATATTATATCTAGAATTTCATGTGTAGGCTCCTCCAGACAGGTAACCATTAGTGATAAGAATAAGAAAATGATAGCCATATTTAATTGAGGAGTCACTGTTTTTAAGTCTTAAAATGTTAGATCTTGTAGGGCTATAAGTGATAAATGTTGAATTCTTTCAAGAACACCTTTATTCATTAAGCTAAATAATTTCATTTTCTCATAAAAATAATTGAACTTCTTTTTCAAGAGAGATGAATCTTAGCACTTAATGAATTTCTCCATTATTTTTTGTCCGTTGCATTCTATGGCAAAGCTTCCTAAAAGCTGTAATACAGTGGAGAGGTAAATTCAACCAAAAGCAATCTTGTTTTATTATGTTCAAAAAAAAAAAAAAAAACGCTTTTAATACAACTTTGTGTTTGGAATCAGTTCCAACAAATGCAATTTTCTACAGGGCTATTGTTCAGAATGATGAACCACATGTATACACATCTGGCCACCTAAAAAAAGAGAATCCAGGAAAATGTAGAGATACTCCCACCGAAACAACATTTGATGAATAGAGCTTTTTATCATCTTCTCTATACTCCTACCAAAATGAAAGGGCAAAACATCTCTGAAAATTTGTAGAGCAGTCACATATTCATTGCAAACCCCCGCCAGAGATGCGTAACAGAACACTATATCCTACCAACCTGTGACTGCAAACAAGTCAAAGGCTTATATGAACAATATCACCAGACAATGGTAAACTTCATGATATAAATGTCAGCTTGATATGATGTATTAGTGTGCCACCCCCAAATATTATCCTTTAGATGCTGTGGCAGAGAATGTTCACTTCAGCAAAATATAGAGGGACTTATGATATTTTGAGTTTAACATACCACAGGGGACACTACCCAATAACTATGAAAAAAAATTAACAAATTCTGGTTAGAGCTCCAATACTAAAAAGGCATTAAATAAATGAAATTGCCCAAGGTTTTGGTGAGTTACAAGTTTTGGAGGCTCTGTATGAGAACTGTAACATAACTCATTATAGTTTCAGGCACTAATAAGTTATGAGGCACTAACATGTATGAGATAAACCCCATAACTTATTGGAGTCTATATCATCCCTTCATTATATCTAGGGACATGTGAAATAGCTGAAATTCAGCTCAAAACCCTGAAGTTCAGTAATAAAAGTGAATAGATCAGCACATCTATTGATTGTGCTGTCTTTTTTGTGCTTTTTGTTATCCTGCTTCCTTTTAACATCTGAAAGATTCCATAATTTTTCTTCTGAGCTTCTTCTGTGTTGGCATTTTAGGTATGCTGGCAAACATCAAAATAAACTAGGTTTCTGCTTTGCTCTCTCTCAAGAGTAATTATATTAGTCGGTCAAATCTTAGCCACTTTCTTCTTCTAACAACTAAAATGTATGGCTTTACTCCAAAGGACGAACTGTGGAGACAAATTCAAAATCCATACTCATATCATAATGTATGGTGACAAATAAAGAGAAGTATGAGAAAATAATGCAATGTATTTTAATAAAGATATAAAGGCTGAGGGGTTTTTGATAAATAAGAAATGGAATAATAGAAATCAATCATTTAAAAAAACACCCTATATTGATCATTTCTGAACTATGTACATTTGCATGTACCCAGGCCTTAAAAAATCAAAATGATCATAGAATGTCTTTAAAATCTGTATTTATAGAATTCAATGTGAATTTGCATACCTTGGGAGAAGGCAAAATAAATGATACTTCTGTTTGAATAGAGTTTACATTAACAAATTCTATTCTAACAGAATTTGTTAATCTAACAAAAGATAGCAAAATGTGAAAATCATAAACATAGCTTAGAAGAGATTCAAATTTTTAAATTAGGAAAAGATCATAAATGTATGATTCAAAGAGATAATGCAAATTATTCAAGCTTTCATCATTCAGTTTTATTCCTAAATGAAAGTCAAATATTTGCCTTTCTCAACAAGTCTTTACACATTACTCAACAACATTGAAACATGGGTAGCAAAAGTATACAGGTTTAGTGGAGAGCAAAGGTCATGAGAAGTCTGGGCACAGATGCTGTCACGGGCTAACTGGTGTTTGTGTGTGGTGGTGGGGTAGGGTGTTAATGCAGCTGCTTAAAGTCAGAAGCTTGTCAGGGCTTAAAGATTGTGAGCCAACTCATGGACCAGGGAGTCCAACATACTATAGTTAAAAATCAGCCAAGGATTTGGGGGTCAAAATACTGAAGTAGATTCCAATTGATATCTGTGAGAAATATATATCTATGGAAGCATAGCTATGAGGAAAGACCAAAGTTGAAGATGCCATATATATATATAAAATTTTTTTCTTTCCATTCTTTCATAAACAGAAACTACATCTAACCCCACTACTTCTTAGATATAATTAAGGCTTCAATGAACTCAGCTGTTCATTTGGAAAAGTGCATAATTTGGGTATGTTTTAGGCATTAACATTTAATATGACAAAGAAATCATTTCAGTGAATCTAGAGCAAATAGAATGGAGTCTTTTAGGATGTTGCAATAGCTTTAGAAGGACAGGAATATATATGCAGACGTAGAGAATGGACTTGAGGACATGGGGTGGGGGGTAAGGGGAAGCTGGGATGAAGTGAGAGAGTAGCATTGACATATATATATATACACAACCAAGTGTAAAATAGATAGCTAGTGGGAAGCAGCTGCGTAGCACAGGGAGATCAGCTTGGTGCCTTGTGACCACTTGGAGGGGTGGGATAGGGAGGGTGGGAGGGAAGCTCAAGAGGGAGGGGATATGGGGATATATGTATATATAGAGCTGATTCACTTTGTTATACAGCAGAAACTAACACAGCATTGTAAAGCAATTATACTCCAATAAATGTGTAAAAAACAAACAAACAAAAAGCCATTCCCGAAACCCCAGTCTACCTAAACCAAAAAAAAAAAAAAAAGGAATAGGAAACAGAAACTGAAATGGAATTAAAGGAATTACTAAACTTTGAGTAAAATAAAGAAAACATAAAAAAAAAGAAAGAAAATATAGCCCTAAACTTAAAATGAGGTGGTCTCCTTGATGTTTGAACCTGAAAACAACTTTTTTTCTTTCTCCTGGAAACTCCTTTCTTGATAGGCTTATAAAAGCCCATCTAACTCATTCTATAGTAGTTGCACTATACTGTTCAAGGAACTATGGAATCTAATTTTTGGTTGTGACTCTCTTTGTGAGAGAGGGTTTCCATGTTCTAACAGAGGATGATAGGAAAGCTAAGGGTCAGTATCCTCACCCATGACCACAGGCCATAAAGCATATGTCTGCAGAAAAGACTCCCTTACCTAAGAGAACAAAACTAGGCTACATAAACACACTTGTCTATGCTTTGTCCTTAGTGTGGTAAGATTAGATATAGGGAAGAGGGTTAATGGGTTAGAAGGTAGGATTGGAATTTAGGACGGCTAGTGACTATGGCAGCTTTCAGGGATTGAGTGCTCCAGTTGGAGGTGAATCCACTCTAAGAGGACAGGCCTTGGATTTCCTTCTAAGTTGTTTTCCGTTGTAGTTAAGCAAGGTCTCTATTTTCAAAGAAGACTACAAACTTTGATATTGAAAAGAGGCCTTCTAAGAAAAAAAATCATTTCTAAGGTAGAGGTTAACTATTAACCTGAACAAAACTGCAAGGATGTGTTTGTGAAACATTAAGTATTCATAATTGTTTATGATGAAGACTGGATACTTTTTTCTGTCTCAATGATTGTTTAAAATGCCACTGATATATTTCTTTTCAGCAAGATTCTTTCTTATTTATGTCAGTCTTTAGATATTAAAGGATAATAGTACAGAAACAAGTACTATTGGCAGGGTGATCATATACTCCAGTTTGCCTGGGGAAGTCTCAGTTTAAACCTCTTGCCTTGGCATAGTGATTAACCGCACCCCTTTTACTTCCAAAGTGTCCTAGTTAAGATGGTAAACTATGTGATCATATTAATTGGTGGATCCTGAGAAACACTAAACTGACAGACGTTGAAGATCTCCAGTCACCTTCAATCCATACTTTCCACCAATTTATGTACTTTGGCTATCAATTAATATTTCCTCATTTTCAGTCAAATAATCCAGCACAAAGTGTTATTTGTGTCATGTTTCATTAGTTTTACCGGGATCAAGATAGTGTCACAAACATTTAGAAATAGAAAGGTGAAAATAAGAGAAGTCATTACAATTCTTAATCAAATAGCAAAACTCTGCATTGCAGTTCTCAGGGTGAGATGCAGCCTAATCTTATCATTTGTACTCATCCAGCCACTGTTCTTAGAAATGTTTATGTATTGCTACAAAGATAATGAAGAAGTTTATCTAATTGAAATTCTGGTATTTAATAAAAACAGCAGCTAAATAAAGTAAGATCTCATAACAATATCTACTCTTCCTCTTTGCAAGTTATGGGACCCATCCTTTTGTGCTTTTCTTCTCGGCAATGCAACATAATATACTATAGTAATATAAGATATTGACACACCATAAATCAGACATAAAAGGACAGAGAATTTTGATTACACAGAACATAATAAGATAATCTTCATGTAGCCCAGTACATTTGAAATAATGTCTGTTTTTCATTGGTTGTTTTATTTTGATAACAGACCACTGAAAAAGATGGTGGTTTAGGGGCTCTGTTTATTTTAATAATAAACAGAAGAATGTCATGTCTAGTTTCTTGCTTTGTGTTATATATTTTTTGATTAATTTCTACAAGGCTTTCATTATTACTAATAAGAGTATTTATTAAGGTTTTTCCCCCCCATATGCATGGTATAATTATTGGCAACATAAAAAAAAATCACTCTTTTATGTAAAAGCTGGCACTAGCTCCCTGCTATGGACTGGATGTTTTTGTCCTCCCCAAATTCATATATTGAAATCTTAACCTCCAAGGTGATAATATTAGGCATTGGGGACTTTGGGATGATTCGTTCAGGAGAGCAAAGCCCTCACGAGTGGGATTAATACCCTTATAAAAGAGGCCCTGGAGAGATCCCTGTCTATTTCACCATGTGAGGACACAGTCAGAAGGCACCATCTACAAAGAAGCAGGCCCTCACCGGACACTGAATCTGCTGGGTCCATGATCTGGGACTTCATAGCCTCCAGAACTATGAGAAATAAGTATTTATAAGCCCTCTGACCTATGGTATTTTGTTAGAGTAGTCCGTAGAGACGAAGGTATTCATCATTCACTTGAATTATGCAGACTACCTAGTGACTATCACATAGTTTACAAGGCACTTAAAACTTATGCCATTACTGATAAACTAGCTGCACTGAGCTACTTTTAGCCATGCTCTCTCAAAAATCATCCCTGTGCCTGGAAGTACTTCCTTCCTGCAACTCTTCTTTACCTAGAGAACTATATTTTTTTTCTTTTCAATATCAAATCAAATGTCAGCTCCTCAGAACAGTTTCCACAAGCAATCTCCCATCTTCCTCCCCATCTAGATCTTCCTTTGTACCTCTGTTGAAATAACTTTCCACATTGTGTGTGTATGTTTCTGGTTCTATCTCATCACTAGACAGAGTGTTTCTAAGGAAAGGGGCTAAGCCATCCATCCATGTATCTCCATCTTTCAACATAAAGCAAAGTACATAGTAGATCTCAATTATTAGTTATGCATTAATGACTGAATTGACAAATAAATAAATTATAGTTAGAAATGTTACAGAATTAAAGAGATTTATTTGTTCATTCATCTCAGAATCATAGTTTGGATACCTACCGTGTTCCAGAAAATATCCTGGCAGTTCCTAAGGAAATTATTGTAACAAGGCTGAGTTTCTGTCTGTAAGTTTACCATCTAGTGAAGTAATTCACAGTGTAGATCTTGCTTTTCATGATTTAAAATCTAAGCAGAAAATTAAAAAATAATTAAAATGAAGGTTAGAAAAATGCCACTTGCAAAAAGCCAAAAAACCTTAATTTTTAATGTAAAAATTAAAAAATTATATATATTTATCTTCACCTTTTGATACAGAGAAGGACTGAACAATTAACATATATGCTGTGTGTTGTATAAATGCTGATGTATTTGGTATTCACAAAAATCCTGTAGGGCATAACATCTACAGTATATCAACTCAAGTGTGAACTTATGCTCTTAGCCACTCACCTCTACTCATCCTAAAGATTTAGATTACAAATTATTAAGTGCCTAAATGCTTTGTATATATTATGGTGTTTACCCCTCACACTTATGTCCTGAAGTATAGTATTGCCACCATTTTACAGATGAAAATGACTTTCCCAAGGTCACACATTTCAAATGGCAGAGTTTGGGCCTCCACGCCCTCCCATGAATTTATTTTGCTTTTATTTGTAGACATTTTATTTATTTTATTTGTAATAATCCTTCTGTATGTAGCATTTCTTCTTATTTATAATTTCCAGTTTTGGAGACTTTAAATCTCCATCGTTTGGCAACAGACAGAATTCTCTCTTTCTTAACATATAAGTCACTCGGTTAAGGGATAATTTGAAAAAAACAGTAATTAATTGTTGAGAATAGAAAAGAAAAATTAAACTTATCATAAGACAGAAATAGATACATTTATATTTTTTCTTGTTTATTGTTGTATTCTACACAGAACTTTGGAAAACATAAAGTAACTGCCAGTATCAATCCTGAATCTTAGAAAGATAAAAAAACAAGAAATGGCTAAAGAAATTAGATAAAAAGGAAAACATATAGAGTAATTTACTCATGTGTTCTGTAATTTTCTAAGAAAAGAGTAATTTTGTTAAATAGTCCTTCTTTATACCCTCCAACTTGAGTGTACAAACCTTTCCAGTGTCCAGAACAATGTAGAGAGAGAAAAAAAATTTTGAAAATGGCATTTAAAGAAACAAGCATTATGCCAGTTAAACAGTATAGTCCTAAAATTATTTAACATTTGTTGTCTGCAGCAAACACCTCATCTTGCTTTTTCTTTCGTTTTAACTCAGATATTGTAGTCACCCAGTTATTTCCTATCCACTTACAATAGGAGCATAGATGCAGGGGCTACCATGACAGTTAAATGGATGAGTTACCATAGCAGTAAGAAATATATCTGGACATCATGATAAATGCTTTTATAATTCCTCAGTTAAAGGAAATAATTTACCCTCTGAAAAATATCCTTATTACCCTGGGGTTGCTTGAATTTAGGAGGGAACTATGGTCAATTACCTTACTTTCCATGGATCTCCAACCACTGATTGACGGATGTAAATTTCTTTATAAACGTGAAACAATAAAAGACTGCTAAATGGTGTGCAATTGTTGGAACTTCATGTCTAATGCAATGATTGGGCAGGTGGAAAGAAACTGTACATCTATCAGAAATATTATTTGTGCTTGTTATAACTATGTAAAATATAAAGAATGAACTGAACATTTTTACCTTGGCAATAGGGAAAAATATTTTTTGTTCTTTCAAGGAAAATATAATAATAGTTATATACTATAAATACTATACTCATGTATAGAATAAAATATAAAGAAGTTGAAGCAGGGCTTTTACACAGATGTTTTCTTTTGTTCCATTCAGGGTCCTGAGGAGTGAATGCAAAGAAAATATTCTTTATCTAACCACCTCATTCTTTCTCATATAAAGCTACCTTTACACATTAGGAGATCCTTGGAATATTGTTGCTATTTTTTTTTAAGTTTATCACATTTACAATGATAATGAGTACCACATCCTTAGACATGCCTGGATCTCTCAGAAGGTATGCTTATAGGGGGGCAAATGAAGCAGAAAGACTTCCTTCTGTAGAGAACTTCACTCTGATCATAGCTTGAGATATAATTCAGTTTTGAAAATCCTTAATTCTTTAATGTCCTTATTTGTCATTTTATATATCCAAGATTCAAAATCATTAGTCTTCTTCAATATTAATATACTGGAATGAAAACAATCTCTGATACCTAAAAGAGATGTTTGTTCATTCAAAAATTCAATATTCATTCAAAAATATTAGTCATAGTCTTATTTCCAAGTTTATAATAATCTCTATAAATAAATGCATTATATTTCTTTATGCAATAAGGTGGAAAAATATATGATTGGTGGCTCTGTTTTTTTCAGAAATAGCAGAAGAAAGTCATGGTAATTTTGTCTTCATAAAGATGTTAATGAATATCAATAGTTTCTTCTAAATAACTTCAGAGCTGCCTGATGCAGGATATGTTGATGTTTCAAATGGGTAACAGTGCTTCTGAGATAATTAAACCTTTGAACTATTGGAGTGTGACTTACCTCAGCGTCCTTATGTTCAATGTTCTGTAAAACTTCAATGTTCTGTAAAAATCATACCTATTTTGTGAGCCATGATATAAAAAGTTTGGGCAAAACTGAAAGCCACCAAAAAAATTATGCCACATAAAAAACCTAAGAGGAATGAAATCCACAATCAAAAACTACATATTTTAAAATTATTTGTGCCATGTGCCATGGTGCAATCATGCCAATGACATGATGTAGTGTCCAATTCCTCCTTTGATATAACTTTTAAAATTTTTTACAAAATGTGTTTCATAGAAATCTTTTTATCCCAGTGTATTGTTATTTTATGATTATGAATTTAAAGTAACATTATTTTATAACTAGTAATTTGTTATGGGTTAAGAAACCAGCTAATCAACTTTGTTGGAAAGGTATATAAAATAAAATTCAGGACTTTTTATGCATGGATTTGGTGGTGTCTTTGTTTCGCATGTTTTTTTAAAATTGTTGTTGGTGGTGGTTTTTAAAATTTTTTTCCCTTTTACCTTTACTTTTTGCCTGTTTTATCCACACTTATCAATTGATGAATTATTAAATTGGACTTGATGATTTCCAGAGTGCAGAAAATAAAGTGTAAATATTTGATAAATGTTTGAAAAGGTAGTTGCTTTAAATTTTACTTACTCTAGATAGAAGATTTTTGGAAAATATGAATATGCATTATTTCCATTATTCAATTCAATTATAAATTCAACTATTCAATATGAAAGAAATGTCACCACTTGTTAATAACACTGTACTTAATTCTTCTCATTGTGATTATTTTACAGATTTTGGCATAATTTTAATCTGCATACCTTAACTTTGAGAACATTGATTATTACAAAGGAGGTGATATATTTATGATCTTGCTATTTTTGTAAGAATGGTATCTTGGACTTAAGAATTTTAAGTCAATGTCCACATTGACTCTTTTATTCTAGATAGGGACTTTTGGCCATCCCCTTTTTCTTATTTGTTTTAATTTCCTTCACTCAGTTAAACACATACCATTTGATGAGATCTATGGAATTAATATCTCAGATCATGTGATATAGACTGCACATTGCCTGGAAATCAGGACGATCTACCTGGATGACTTTGAACAATTGATCTTAGTAAGTTGGCCTCAATTTCCTCAGGTGTAATATTAGCTATTTTGAGTGTCTCCTTTAGTTTTCAAGATTTGAAATTATATTTAAAAGTAAAAAAAGAAGACACTACATATATGTTTCTTCTGCATCTTTGTAACATTCACATATCATTTAACATCCATCCAACTAGCCATTCAACACTTAGTCAGCAAATATTATTGAGTATGTGCTATATACTAGACTCTGTACAATACACACTAGAAATAAAAAGATAGTAACCAATTTCTGCCTTTAGGGGATTCAGTTCAATGAATAATTATTTAATCACTGCTGTGTGCTAGGGACTAGGCAAGACATTAACAATTCAAAAGTCAGTAGGACAAGCCCTAGAACCCTAATGGTGACATAAAGAACTACATTATAATAGGATAAGTACTGTGTGTTTACAACACACTATGGGGGCACAATGCGGAGAGTAACTAACCATGAAAAGGCCCGTGAAGCTTTTGAAAAAGTGACGTTTGAGTTGACCATTGTCCACTAGTTGGCACTTTTAATACCAATGGGCAAACATATTTAAGATATCAGGTAAGTAGTGTTTAACTTCATCCTCCCAAAACTTACAGTGACCATCTAATCAAATATTTACTGAACACTTGCCATATGAAAAGCACAGGCAATATGAAATATGTGAACAGATAATTCAATTAGTCCACATAAGTGGTGCAGACAGAAAGTCCTTTAGAAATTTAGGGTAGGGCAACATTATCATGAGCTAAGACATTGAAAAAGATCTCAGCAGAAGAGATTACATATTAATGTGGCTTTGGAAAAACAGAATCCAATATTTTGAAAAAGGAAGACAATTTTATCTAACACCTTAGAATCACAAATGTTTACAATGTATTCCTATTCCACTGAGCTGAAGTAAAATATTTCTGTAAAGAGCAGTCAACATGCAATTTGCAATATATTAAAAGGTTTTATTGTGAGAGGTCACTACAAATTGAAGAAACTTGCATGGCAATGGGGAGCTAGGGAAAGCTTTTCAGCTGTGGGTTGCTGGTGATTACATGTACCTTTCTAGAGCATAAATCCTAGAATACTCATTCTCCCTGTCTTATAAGGGGACTCAGCAATCAACTGGCATTTCTCCTTTTCAACTACTATTTCCTTTAGGATTCTTCTTTGATCCCTATTGCTAGTAGTAGTTTTGAGGGCAAATCAAGGCAAAATAAAAAATGAGGCATTGTCTTCTGTGAGTAATTTACATTTAACACATCATCATACTAACCAATGTCTAAGTCCGTGGGTCTCTGCTCCAAGGAATCTCTCTCTCTGGTGTGTCATTATTTCTTCGTATCAGAATAGGTTGGTCCAAGTGAATGGAGCTTAAATGCTGTGACTAGATGGGTTCTCCCAAGAATAATTATCTAGCTAATTGTACTTGTATGAACTTATATTTAAAGCTGACTTCTGATTTCTTCATAGATACTATATTTCTCATCTTGATTTATTCAGCTTTCCTATCTGTTAATGATTCATTAGAAAGAATGTGATGGTTGGTTTCTTTCAGATCATACTTGCACTGCATATTTGGGCTGTTTGCTTAATTTACAATGCATCTATCTTTATCTTATTTTCTGGTTGATTAGTATGTTCAAGTTGCTTTTCTGCTCTGTCTTTAAACATCTGTGTTTCTTTCTTTTTGTGAATGTGGTCCTTTTCTAGTTTTGGGATTACACTTTTGGTATTGTGTTTCATTTTTGATGTCAAGAATTTCTATATTTAAACAATCATGTGACACAAGAAAAACATTAAAACACACCCCTTTTTCATGTGTTTATTCTTTAAGAGAGTTCAAAGCTTGCTTGCTCACTCTTTAACAAACTACAAGTTTGTTTAAACACTATTTATTAAGGGATCACTGTGTTAAAAGGCTGCTAAGAGCTATAAAGAGAAACCAAACCAAATTATTGCATTTGTTCTTTAGGGACTTGCATTGGCAGAAAACAAACCTTGATTTTGAATATAAAACAAGGACACATAATTACAAGCTTATTTAGAGCAAAGAATATTGCATGACAGATGAAAGGTAATGTTTTGAGATAGGAGTTGTTATGTGAGACATAAACTCTTTTGTGTTTTGTTGGAATTGAATAATAGTGGTTGAAATATTTTTGTAGAGACGATAAGCTAGCAGGGGATTACTGAAACAAGGATATCTCTTAGCCCCCCTTTTGAAATAAGTTTTAAAAGTTTACAATTAAATGGAGCATAGAGATAACCCAGTAGATTTTAATCCAAAATGATTAAATACTGATATACCCAACACATTTTTTCAGTCATAAGAACTTTCCACTAAGTCTAACGTTCTTGGAAGGACAATAAAGATGAAAATATACATTGTTATAGTGTCCTCAACAATCACATAAGATATAAAACATGCACAAATTATATAATTAAGTACAAAAATAACCTATTCAATAACTTGAGTTTTGTTTTTATTTCTTTGTGATGCCTAGAAATTGGAAGATGACTCTTATTGTGGAAATTTATTAATAAGCATAGTGTCTTTGTAGAAAATCCAAAGGGGAAATTCTTTGTCATGGAGATTTTTATTCTTCTATTAAAGACTATAGCAGCATTGTATAAATTCTGACTGTAATGCATGCAGGTGTAGGCACTCAGGTTTGGTTTCCTGAAGTAGAGCTTTTGTGTGCATGTGATTAAAAAAAAAAGTCTGTTGGCACACAATCTCCCAGGTCTCCATATTTATCTGTATGTGATGTCACATGCAAAAGCACAAAATCAGTGGATGTCTATACTAAAGCAGATTTAAAAAAAAAAAGCTGCTCCTAAACAATAACTCTTGCCTACTAAAGCATGGAATATTTGAAAAATATATAAAACTCAAAAATGAAATTAGGATAGTAATAAACAGTTTAGAGAGACTTTAGGTACCGAAGTCAAATGGTGGTTCTAACACCGGCATTAATATGGACCAATTATATAAAGCCATTTTGAAAGGCTGTTTTTCATCGTGTTTCTTCAATTCCTCAGTCTGTGGTGATGACCAACATCAGATACTATTAAGAAGTCTTCAAGCGTGTAAAATAATATGATTTCACAATGATTACATATTCACTCTACAGCTGGCTGAGTTTTTACATCTCCATTTGTCATTGACGATTGTGTCCAATTAAATGATTAGCTTTTAAAAACTGCTGCACATTATGAGAGTGAACTTGTGTTCCATTGCACTGAGTGATGCAGAAACAAACTCATTACAGCATGTAATTCACCCATATTAAATAACAAACAGATGGCTGCTGTAAATGAGAGCTCCTTTTTCTCTTCAAAAGTGCCAGGAAAAAGGTGTTTTTATTTATCTTTGTTTCCAGCTTCTTTCTGTTTTCTTGACAAGTGGGCAGCTGGTTGCTGAGGTTTTCAATTGGTGCAGAAGAATGAAAAGCCTGTTTCCATTAATTTCCCTATAAAATAAGTCTTTGAATCATTTCTGTTATAAATGCAAGTGCAGTAGCAAGCTGCTGCTTGATTAATTCACTTATTATGAAGATTTCATCTTTTATAAGAGGGCCTGCAGGTAATTTATCTTGTTTAGTAAGATTAGAAAAATGTAATTATCTTGATACCTTTGGACTCCTCTCATTTTAATTGTGTTCCCATAAATTTCAAACATAAAGATGGGAATTTTTTGTGCACAAATGTTCCAACATGTGGTCGAAAAAATGTGCTGTAAGATCTGCATAAAAAATTATCAAGTAAAATACATTAGGACTGTACTATTATAGTAACGCATACAAATAAAGCTACCATACAATTATGCTAGTGTATACAAACAGACATCTGCATTGCTGGTTCCCTAGTCACCTAACAGCTGGGGTGAGGTAAAGGATTTTGGGATTTGTTAAAAAGACTCTTTTTTTAATCAAGCATAAATATCTCTAGGGAAATGAAGAAATCTGTCATGTTTAAACCAATAAAATTAAAACTGTTTTTGTCTTCAAATGTTCCAAACTCAAATGAATTGACTTATGAGTGTATATTTCATGTAATCTTTCCGTCACTTCCATTATGTCTCTTAGCATCCTTGGGAATTTGTATGTATCTCTGTTTTTAAAATGACTATATAATTTGATTTACTCTTTAAAAACAGTCTCTAGGGCTTCCCTGGTGACACAGTGGTTGAGGGTCCGCCTGTCGATGCAGGGGACACGGGTTCGTGCCCCGGTCCGGGAAGATCCCACATGCCGCGGAGCGGCTAGGCCCGTGAGCCATGGCCGCTGAGCCTGCACGTCTGGAGCCTGTGCTCCGCAACGGGAGAGGCCACAACAGTGAGAGGCCCGCGTACCGAAAAAGAAAAATAAAAGAAAAATAAAATAAAATAAATAAATAAAATAAAAACAGTCTCTAAAAATGTAAAGCTAAGGTGAGAGAAGTATCCCAATTTTTTTCTCTATGTAACTTCAGATATTGTGTCTTACAGGAAACATGTTTTCAGGTTTGGTAGAAATATCTCCCTTTCTCTATTTCCTTCAGTTCTGTTGGTATTACTGTCTTAATACCTTTAATTCCATTCTATGCATAGTATTTAATGTGCCTCTGCTAGACTTTAAAATATATCATGGTTATCTACTTAATTACTTATAATTACTGTAAGTGTATATTTCTCTCAGTCTTGACTTATTGTCCTGGAAGAAGGAAATCAGAAATATTAAATAATACAACTGTATTCTTTCAGAGATATCTAGTCTTTATCCATGGCTTTAGACAGGAAAGCATTTCATCTTTTGTGGTCTGCTGAATGGTACCAAACAGGTCAAGCGATTGTTTTGGTAAATTCTATGCAGTCCGTGCTCAATCAGGCACGCAACAAGATATAATTAGGGTACACTGAGGTTTGCTATATAAGGAACAGCCTGTGTAATTTAAATGATGTATTAGATTTCTGACTATCATAGTTTTCCACTTATAGAACATCTTATATATTTCAATAAAATTGAACAGCTTGTAAGCATGAATCAAAAAACATGTTAAAAACACAGGTATTATAAGCAGAACACTCTCTGACATAAATTGCAGCAAGATCTTTTATGATCCACCTCCTAGAGTAATGAAAATAAAAACCAAAATAAACAAATGAGACCTAATTAAACTTAAAAGCTTTTGCACAGCAAAGGAAACCATAAACAAAAGGAAAAGACCACCACAGAATGGGAGAAAATATTTGCATATGAAGTGACTGACAAGGGATTAATTTCCAAAGTATACAAGCAGCTCATGCAGCTCAGTATCAAAAAAACAAACAACTCAATCAAAAAATGGGTGGAAGATCTAAATAGACATTTCTCTAAAGCAGACATACAGATGGCCAAGAGGCACATGAAAAGATGTTCAACATCGATAATTATTAGAGAAATGCAAATCAGAATTACAATGCCATCATAAAAAAATCTATAAATAATAAATGCTGGAGAGGGTGTGGAGAAGAGCAACCCTCCTACACTGTTGGTGGGAATGTAAATTGGTATAGCCACTATGGAGAACAGTATGGAGGTTCCTTGAAAAACTACAAATAGAGCTACCATATAATCCAGCAATCCCACTCTTGGGCATTTATCCAGAGAAAACCATAATTCAAAAAGTTACATGCACTCCAGTATCCATTGCAGCACTATTTATAATAGCCAGGACATGGAAGCAACCTAAATGTCCATTGACTTATGAATGGATAAAGAAGATATGGTACATATATACAATGGAATATTACTCAGTCATAAAAAAGAACAAAATAATGCCATTTGCAGTGACATGGATGAAACTAGAGATTGCCATATTGAGTGAAGTAAGTCAGACAAAGACAAGCATCATATGATATTGCTTATATGTGAAATCTAAAAAAATGGTACAAATGAACTTATTTACAAAACAGAAATAGAGTCACAGATGTAGAAAACAAACTTACAGTTACCAAGGGGGCAGGAGGAGAGGGATAAATTAGGAGATTGGGATTGACATATACACACTACTATATATAAAAAAGATAATAAGGATTATTATTATCCTTAAGGACCTACTGTTAACAGTGTAGCACAGGGAACTCTACTCAATAATCTGTAATGACCTATATGAGAAAAGAATCTAAAAAAAAGTGGGTATGTATATATGTATAACTGATCCACTTTTTTGTGCAGCAGAAATTAACAGTACACTACAAATCAACTATACTCTAATAAAAATTAATAAAAAATAAAATAAAATAAAAGTGTCCTTTGATCCAGTAAAAAAAAAAGGTGCTATTGGTCCAGAATGGTTACACGTATGTATATTTATCTTTTACCTTTGTGATTTACTTTATTTTATTAGTATATTTGCTGCCTCTAAATGTATCTGCCTCTAAGGCTCTGTGTCAAAAAATTATAGACTATGAATATTTGTATATTATTGTATATTATTCTCTGATAAATTTTATGAATATATGCTAAAGCTGGATTATATATAAGACAGTGTAGGGATTAGGAACTCCTCAATTTAGTAAACATGTGATTTCTTCTACCTTATTTTCTGAGTTTCTTGTACCTTAGTTTTGAATACTGGTGCTGGTGCCCATCCAACAGAGTTTTTATGAGCATCAAATAAAGCACTTTGATGAATGTATTAGTTTAATTATCTTTTCACCCAAAGGTTCTCAAAACTCTCTACCAAATATTTAGTGTTGAATGAACTTTGAACATGCTGTTTACCACGGTTCTATTGTACTATTCATTATTATTCACAACGCTGATGACAAGACAAAGGAACTAAGAAGTTTTCTAAAGGGTACATATGTCAGACATACATTTGTTACAATTCATTAGCCTTCTGTAATAATAATAATGGGAGGAATTGAAATTTTAATAAGTATTTTATCCAATGTTTCGGTAATTGGTAGAGATGAAGTAGTATCTTAGCATTTTCCTCTAATTTCTCCTTTAATACTGGGCTCTAGCCATGTCTCCCTGCATCTTCTTACATTGTTACCTAATGCTGGTTAATATCCTCTCCATGGCTTCATTTAAAAATTCCTATGATGGCATCTGGAATATTTGTTCTCAAGACTCCCAGATCTTCTTTTTGATTGAGATAGAAATAAGTAAAAGAACATTTCTGAGATTCAATCTTAATTGGAGCAGGCAAGTCTGAGGGAAAAAACATGCCACAATGATTTGTTAACTAAAATACAAATTTGGTAATGACCCTCCTTATGTTACTGCATAAAATGAAATATAATTTTAGGGATAATGAAAGAGAAAGTTATATTATTGAGGAAAGGATATGAACAAAGTTGCCCACTGACTCAGGGATATTTCTAGTATCTCAATGGGACAAAATCTCAAATTGCCATTATATACAAAATCTCAAATTGGTTTTGAAGTGAAGCTAATGAGTTTGGAATAAATTGCTGTATGTTTTAAAAAATAAGTAAATTAAAAGGTGAGCACAGAATAAAAACAAGATGAACAGTACCAACAAAAACAACGATGTCCACTAAGATAAAATCTAGACTGCTTAATGAACCTTAATCCTAAGAACCCTGTCTGTTGACAGACCTTCATTTCCAGTTTAAACATGGTATCATAAAGGCAAAACTTCATCCCTTTCTTGAAAAAACATCTAAAAGCAACAAGAAAACAGTATGTAAAAGCATAACTTCCATTTTTCTTCAAAACCCCTGGGCTCTAAAGTAGATGTAATGGCTGCTAAAATCAGCAGAGATGCAATAGGAATAGGAAGATGCCATGCAGGGAGAAATGGCATGAAAATACAACCAAAAGAGCAATAAGCAATGAAAGAAGTTAACAGTTGCAACTATGGGACATAAAAATTACTATTCTCTAAAGTAAATCTCAATATTGAGGTCTAAAAGCTATATTTATTGGTTACAGTAGCAGGAATAATTGTAGTGCCCTTCAACTAATTGGTCATTCTGGTTCTCTATTACAATATGCTCTAAACATCCACTCTAAAACATAGCGGCTCAGGACTTCCCCGGTGGTGCAGTGGTTAAGAATCTGCTTGCCGATGCAGGGGACACGGGTTAGATCCCTGGTCGGGGAAGATCCCACATGCTGTGGAACAACTAAGCCCATGCACCACAACTACTGAGCCTGCACTCTAGAACCACGAGCCACAACTACTGAGCCCATGCTCCGCAACTACTGAAGCCCATGTGCCTAGATCCCATGCTCCGCAACAAGAGAAGCCACAGCAATGAGAAACCCATGCACTGCAATGAAGAGTAGCCCCTGCTTACTGCAACTAGAGAAAGCCTGCATATAGCAGTGAAGACCCAACACAGCCAAAAAACATAAAATAAATGAAAATAAATTATAAAAAATAATAGTGGCTCAAATAAATAATACCTAATTATTTTTCATGATTATGTGGGGTGAATTAACTTCTCTTATATATTAGGTGGTGTCAGATGCTGAGATGGTTGGGAAGTCCATTTGGAAGACCAAGATGGTCTCATTCTCATGCCTGGCAATTGATGGTGTCCTGGCCTTTCTTCCAGTGTGCCTCTTCACATGGCTCTTTAGCCTCCCTCATAGGATGATGGCCTCAGGGTAGCAAGATCTCTGACATGGGGATTAGATCCCAAGAACTCAAATGTGGAAACTGCCAGGGCTTCTTAGTGTTTGAACCTGGAACTGTCACATCATTATTGCTGCCTCATTCCACTGATCAAAGCAGGATTAGCCCAGATTCCAGAGGAGGGGACTACAGAAGAGCATGAGTAATGAGATGGATGGTTCCTTAGGGATTCCAAAGTAAAATTATCACTTGGGGGAGAGCAAAGAATATTACTGACAAACTAGATGTGCAGGAAGCATTCTGTCTGTTGCAATGGAGGAAATAAAAATGTCTAAATAAGAAGAAAACATATTCTCTATCTCCAATGGCTAGGGAAGAACAAATACTATAGGAACACATAAAAAATCTTCTTTCATAAGAAAAGTCTCAGTTAATTTAGAGGAGAGCCCAATTTAGAGGAGAACCTTACTACCACCAACAATCGAAACCAAATACACACTACTGCAAATAGCTGAAGAAATCTACATCTTTCAATGGTGAGCAATACAGTACCTATCCCAAGATAATAAGCTACTACATAAAAAAAGTGAGGGATGAGGGGTGAAGGAAGAAACCAGGATAAAAAAATAATAATTATAAAGAAAGAAAAATTACTCAGAGTGAATGAAATTTATGACCAAATTTAAATCATGCATTACCAAAGTAAAACAAACAAACAAAAAACCCTCAAAAATGAAATTATTCCTATCAATATCACAAAGCAAAAATACAAGACTCAAATAATTAATAATGATGTAGTGGAAAAAATTTAAAGCATGGTAATACATATTGAAGCATGAAAAGCATCCATCAAAAAAAAAGAAAAATAAACATATTTAGATTGTGGTAAACTTGGTAAGAGATCTAGAAGATATAAATGACAAAAAGTGCAAATAAAAATAACAAAAATAAATGAGATAGAAAATGGTAGCACAAGGAAATAAACCACAACTTTGAGAAACTGCAGAAAGACAATTGAAATAAAGGAAAATTTAAAACAAATGGACAAAAGTAAAACTTAAGGGTATAATTCAAAATATTTACCAAAAATTATAAACAAAAATTGTATTCTAAAATATGGATGGTCACACTGTATGTTAGAGTAAATTACATAAGAATGACAAATATTATTTCAGATCTTAGTAATACTTTTAGAATTCAATTGTGAAGACAAAAATATTGCCTCTTCTATGAGCAAAAATTTTATCCTGTGGCTCAAATTAACATATACAGAATTCTCAAGGAAAGGAAATGTAACCACAGTTTTGAGCTCCCTGCCCTTGAGTGGCACCTTTATCTGAAGCTTAAGAACTCCAACCAAGTTATCAACATAAATATGAGACTCATATCTATCAAAAATATTTTATATATTAGGCCAATTGTTAAAAAAAATAGAAATTAGACCAAAGTGTATTCATTTCACTTAAGTGTTTAGTTGTTGCTTCTATCATTTATTCTTATAGCATGAACTAACTTCCTACTTATGACAGAATATCACCCCCTTGTCTCTATTGTCCCATTAGTGGGAATGCTACAAATGGACGGAGGTCACTTATTAATCCCTCGCATTCAATCATTTGGAAATTGACTTTGTTGTTTTCTGGAAATTCTAGAAATAAGGAGGAATGATCTTTGATATGACATGATCCTAACAGAGCTGCAGTAGGCAGAGCTAGCCATATAGGCCATGTTTTATTAGACATATCCTCAATATGAAATAATATGTTGGCTAAATTTTGCTTTATATTTTATTTTTCTACATTTTATTTTAACATGTAAGGGAAATATCGTTACAAAAGGAAGGCTCATTTTAAACTATTTGATTAAATAAGAGTTCATTCATTTGTGCTGTGAAACTCTTATTCTAGAAAAGGATAACTTTAATCAGAAAATTTGCCTCTAGAATGCTCATTTATCTGTGCTCAAAAATGCTGGGTGAAATCTCTGTTAGATGTTGTTAGACATTTAAAGTTTTCCAAAACCTAAGTCTTTATTCCAATAAAAGATATGAAGGACAAAAATGTTAACACATTTAGGAGAGGCCTCATAAAAATGCTAAAGTAAAGTTGTCTCTCATGACTTATGCAAAATGGAATAAATCTGGGAGAGAAAAAAAAATAGTTACAAGCTACCTCATACAATCAAAAGGTGTAATTTTTGGAAGTTTTAGAAATGGCAGGTTTTTATTTTCCAGTTAAAATGAATCAGCAATGAAATTTGTCAAATTGTCAAAATAACTAGGCCATTTATAACGTGGGCATAGCATAGTAGGTTTCCAAAACTGACTGTGAATGAACGTATAAATGAATGAATTTAGGTTTAAGGAGTTAGTGGTATATAAATCTTCAAGGTTGCCCCTGTGTCTCTTAGAAAATAAAATAAATATGGACTAGAGGTTCAATCAATCTTCGCCCTTTTTTAAATTTTAAATTTATTTATTTACTTATTTACTTATGGTTGCATTGGGTCTTCGTTGCTGCGCGCCGGCTTTCTCTAGTTACGGCAAGCGGGGGCTACTCTTCTTTGAGGTGCATGGACTTCTCATTGTGGTGGCTTCTCTTGTTGTGGAGCATGGGCTCTAGGCACGCGGGCTTCAGTAGTTGTGGTTTATGGGCTGTAGAGTGCAGGCTCAGTAGTTGTGGTGCACAGGCTTAGTTGTTCCGCGGCATGTGGGATCTTCCTGGACCAGAGCTCAAACCTGTGTCCCCTGCATTGGCAGGAGGATTCTTAACTTCTGCGCCACCAGGGAAGCCCCAGTCTTTACCCTTATATCAAAACTACACACTGAACAGATTGAAAACAAAAAAGATAAGAAAGCTGATCGCTTCAGAAGTTCTAGGAGAATAACATGTAAAAGAGAGCTCAGCTTAAACTACCTCTCCCCCACTTAATGCAAATTTTACTGGGAATCAGCATAGCCTATAAACTGTAAGCCCCTTTTCCATGCTTTTGATTCTTACCAGCCATAATTGACATATATAAACTCTTTCAAAGTGACTTCTGGAAATTTTCTCTGAAGCCAAGTGTTTAGAGAACTAAGCAGAGGGCTAAGTATGCAAATTTGGATGTTTTGCATGCTCATTCTGAGTTTGTCATATTTTTGCTTGCCCATACCCTTGTGACAATTAATGAGATCATAGTATTCATTAATTTATGCAGGATATGATGTCACCCAAGTCTAAGAACTAAATACAATGTCAGTAGTAAGTCAATTTTGAGCTCTAGTGGGTTGTACTCCTCACATAAACAAAAATCTAAATATTGTGTAGATGTTGGTTGAAATCTTTCAAAATACTCAAAAGAGGTAAATCGTTTGTCTCAGACCAAAACAGTAATGTTAACGTTTGGGATCTAATATGTTGAATACGTAATTTTATGTAATTATATCCATAAATTATTGCATGTTATTTAAAAGAAAAGTAAGAGTTGGATGGTTATACACATTGAATTTCCAAAGGGTAGAATTTACCTTCTTATCATCAGTGTATGGAAGTAACCATTTCTCAAAGATGTTCACATGCTAATGATTTGAAAATGGGAGTATGAGCGCCTTTTTACCTCCCTTCTTTTGATTTTGCTTTATTTTCCAGTTTATAATTGTTATTTTTATGTTAATAGCAGAAATTATGGATTTTATATAATTTAAGAAGCAATTATTTAAAAATACACATAAAATCTCATTTAAACATTTAATGAGATTTTAATGTTTTGTGTGGTAGCTCAGTTAACTTTCCAAGTTAGAATTTACATCACTCATGGTTGGGCTACTTGAAGTGATCTTTGAACAGGAAAGTAATTTTTAATTCACTCGAATGCATATAACCATTGAATTTTCTTAGTATTCTTTTTTTTCTACCGATAGATTTTAAGGCACATCTTTGAAATTTGAGAAGTCTATTTTATTGTAAATTCCAGTTTAATGTAATGATGGCTTTGCCCTTTACAGTCGATTTTCAGATTAAAATAATTTCCTGTTAGAAAATTCAAAGAGTTTATTTAAAATAGAATTGAAAAATGTAAATTTTATTATTTTCAGTAAAACTATATGGCTATAGTTAAGGTATTTCTGTATTTCAGAAATTTCTATATTCTTGAAACTAAGCATATTAAATAAAAGTTTAAGAAGTATTTTTCTTCTAAAACTGAAATTAATCAACATTTTTTTTTTTTTTTTTTTGCAGTACGCGGGCCTCTCACTGTTGTGGCCTCTCCCGTTGTGGAGCACAGGCTCCGGACGCGCAGGGTCAGCGGCCATGGCTCACGGGCCCAGCCGCTCCGCAGCATGTGGGGTCTTCCCGGACCAGGGCACGAACCCGCGTCCCCTGCATTGGCAGGCGGACTCTCAACCACTGCGCCACAAGGGAAGGCCCCTCTGTCCCTATTTTTAGAAGTCATCTTCTGAATATGAGTGGGATTAGGAGTTAGGAAGTTGTAGTAACCTGTCAGATATATAATTCTTTTCCATCAACACTCTCAATAGCTGCCTTGTAATCAGTTGAAGTATTGTCAGATTCTTTTATTTTATAGTAAACATTTTACAGAAAAAAAATGTGTATGTAATCATTTGCATAGAGAAAGAAAAAAATACAGGCACAAACATATATATGTAACTATCTATTCTCTCTTTCTCCTCAAAAACAACACCTGGAGTTTTTGATCATACTTGGATAAAACAAGTGTTTTGGCATTTGTACTGTGAATGCCTACATTAGTTAAGCTGGATGACTTTTTACATATCACCACAAGAGGGACCTCAACTTTTCAGTTTAGTATGCTTGGTCCATAACACTGTTTTACCATCATGCTTTACCAGATACACTGTCTCTGATCTTTCTGATTTTTAAAACCAAAAAAAATGTTTTAATACTTTGTGCTCAATGCTCTTGATGCTGTTTATGTCTCATCTGGTCACCAGAAGCACACCTAACTGCAATTCCTATCAAAGAGGTTGTTTAAACATTTGATATGTTGGCTATTAGGTTTGTTTATATAACTACTCAGCATGATTCACCTTCATAGTACTGTGCTTTATGACATCTGAAATTCACAGGTATGCATTTGATCACAGGTATCTCATTTGATCATCTCCACAACCCTGTAAAGAGACAAAACTGGTATCAAACACCACGCATTTTTCAGATGCTGAAACTGAGATTAAGAGTTGAAGAAGTGACTTATGAAAGAGAAAACACTTACACAGTTAAGCTGAGATTAAGAACTCATGTTTCATGAATCTTAGTCCAATGCTCTTCCCACTAAAATCATTTTTGAGAAAGTTTTGTAGCTATCTTCTCACATTTTGTAGTCATGCGTTCCAAGATGCTCATAAATTATACAAAGCCATTGCTTAGATCTGTTTGATCCCATCCATGGACACATTAACTAAATCCAGAGGTATGACTAAAGAACCTAACACTAAATGAAGAAATGAACAAATGAATAAATACATAAATAATTACATACGCACATACATATATATTGTGGTCATCCCACAATGTATATTATCTTAATATCGAAAGGTTATCAAGCATTTATTATGCAACTGGCACTGGACTAAGTATTTAAAACATTATATAATTTGTTCCCTACAGAATTGGTTAGATATTGTTATTCTCATTTTTTTTTTTTTTGTGGTACGCGGGTCTCTCACTGTTGTGGCCTCTCCTGTTGCGGAGCACAGGCTCCAGCCACGCAGGCTCAGTGGCCATGGCTCACGGGCCCAGCCGCTCCGCGGCATGTGGGATCTTTCTGGACCCGGGCATGAACCCGCGTCCCCTGCATCGGCAGGTGGACTCTCAACAACTGCGCCACCAGGGAAGCCCTGTTATTCTCATTTTATAGATGATAAAATGAGGTTGAAAGAGTTCAAGTAACTTTTCCAAATTCACACAACTAAATAAGTGGTTCAGTCAAGATGTGAACATATTTCTACTGACTTCACTGTTTACTGATTTACCACATTTATTTTATCAACAAAATTAATACTTATATGTGTAATGCATTATTCTAAATATTTTATAAATACTGACTGATTTAATCTTTGTAATATGCCTGTGTTGTATTCCAAGTGCTGGTAATTTTTATTACATTAACTTCATGACATGTATGAAATATGGACTCCATTCCAGGTCATTTAAAATGTTTTATAGATTCCATGTTTCTTTTGTTCAAAAGCATATACAAAATACAGTTTTTTAAAAGTACAACAGCCTTTTTACTATGATTTTTTAAAATGTACTTAGAATACTTTATTTATTTATTTATTTTGCGGTACGCGGGCCTCTCACTGTTGTAGCCTCTCCCGTTGCGGAGCACAGGCTCCGGACGCGCAGGCTCAGTGGCCATGGCTTACAAGCCCAGCTGCTCTGCAGCATGTGGGATCTTCCCAGGCCGGGGCATGAACCTGTGTCTCCTGCATCGGCACGCGGACTCTCAACCACTGCGCCACCAGAGAAGCCCTATTTTTTAAAATTTTAACGTGATGTGAATAGATAACATATTTTTTCCCCACTGGCCCATTCATGTCTTCATAATGCTTAGTAAAGTTTTCCATATGCTACCCAAATTCATAGCATAAAACTGAACATCCAAAAAGAAAAAAAAACAGAAAACAACTGAACATCCCATAAAATTCTCACACAAGTGATTTTTGTTGATTACTTACTGAGATAACTATACCAGATAAAATTATCCTCATGTTGTGCTATAAACAGTAAAATGTGATAACTGTAACAGGTAAAATGTGATCATTTTATATTATACACAGCAGAATTTGATAACTATACCAGACAAAATAGTGTCTATGTTATATTATAAGAAGACATTGAGAAATTGGTATTTGTAGACCTAATTTGAGGTCTTAATATTTTAGCTAGTTCTTAGATCAGTTGCAATATTATATAAGATTCCTCAGTTGTTAAAATTAGAGTTGTTCTATATAAATATAAAATAAGCTCTGTCTATGTATATATAAAATCTTGCTGTCATTTTGATAGGAACTCCTTTAAAACTATAGATCATTTGGAGAAAACTGATGTATTTTCTGTGTGAGATTTCCAACCCATGAACACAGTATCTCCATTTATTTAAATATTCTTTAATATCTGTTATCACCATTTTGTAATTTTCAACACACAAATCTTGTACATATTTGTTAAATATATACTTATGTATGTAATTTTCTTTATAGTGAATCTAAATGGTATTACATCTTTAATTTTATTTTCCACATTGTTAGTATATAGAAATATGATTTATTTTTGTGTGTGATGATCTTATATCCTGCAATGTTGCTAACTCACTTAGTTGTGGAATATTTTTGAAGATTCCTTGGGATTTTCTATGTAGACAATGAAATCCTTGTTTCATTGTTTTATTTATTCCTTTTAATCTGAATGTATTTTATTTCTTTTTCTTGACACTGCAGTGACTAGAACTTCTATACTAAGTTGAATAAGAGTAGTGAGAGCAGACATCCTGGACTTGCCTCTAATCTTAGGGAGAAATGATTCAACCTTTCACCATAAAGTATGATATTAGCTATGTTTATTTTAGATGTATTTTATTAAGTTGAGATAATTCCCCTTTATTTTTAATGTGTTGAGAATTTTTATCATGGATAGGTATTTGTTCTCAGAGGTTAAAAAGGGAGAGTCAGGGAGGGCATAATTGAGGTAGTTATGAGGGAAATGTGAACTACTTAGTTTCTTGACTGTGGTGGTGGAGACAGGAAACTACACAGGTTATACAATTGTATAGAACTTAATACAAATACAAACATTAATGAGTACAAGTAAAATTGGGGAAATCTAAAAAAGATGGGTGTATTGTAACATTGTTAATATCTTTGTTGTGAGGTGAGAGGTTCGCGTACCGCAAAAAAAAAAAAATTGGAACTGTTAACTATTATCTGATATAACTTTTTGGTTTTTTTTGCAGTACGTGGGCCTCTCACCGCTGTGGCCTCTCCTGTCGCAGAGCACAGGCTCCGGACGCGCAGGCCCAGCGGCCATGGCCCAGAGGCCCAGCCGCTCTGCAGCACATGGGATCCTCCCGGACCGGGGCACGAACCCGCGTCCCCTGCATCGGCAGGCGGACCCTCAACCACTGCGCCACCAGGCAAGCCCCTGATATAACTTTGATCTTTGATAAAGGGTTACCAAGGGAATTAAATACAGATGTAAACATGTCATATGTGTTTTATTTAGATTCATTTGCTTCATTAATTAAAAGGTAAAATGTGTTGAATATACAGATTTAAATCACCTTCATAATATAAAGTATGTTCAGCAATTAAAATTTTGTATGTACCTCTAATGTTTAATGTAATTAACCATTAAAATGATTATTTATATTGATCATTCAGACTTACCTGACATCTTAAGTTGGATGCATTCATGGATGGTGTAACCAGCTAAAGAATAAACTCATCAACAACCAGAGTATTGCATATGTACATGCCTTTTGTGTTTCTGCCATTTCTATTTCTCCTTGAGATTGGTTATTAGGGTCACTGAAGTATAGTATGAGTATAGAGAAATTTCATCCCAATACAATTTTTGGTAGTTTGTCAAACACACATCAACTAATTTTTAAACCAATTTCAGTTAAAAAGAGCCTCAATCTAAACACCTCTCCTTTTTTCTAGGAAAAAGTGAAACATTATTTTACTCTTTCCATTAAAGTACCTCAGAACATGAGAATATTTACTATTCTTTGAAACACCTCTTGGATCAGGGACTCACTAATGACCAATGCTGGGAAGAAATGCTGGAGATATTCTTGGGAAAAGAAGAATTAGACTACTGTTGATTTATGAATTCTGCTTAATTTGGAGAAACTAAATGACACAACTACTTTGAATGCCTCAATTAGTGGATAGTTTACTTTGACTTGACTCTCATGTTATAATCCATATTTCTGTAAAAACCTATAGTCTGATCTAGGATATATTTATGTACACAAATCAGGTGGAATACAGAATTCATTGAACAATGGCCTCCAGCCATAATACCAATCACTGTGAATATAGATGAAGTATATGGAAATAGATAATTTTTATTGGAAGAAATGGAGAATAAAATAATAACTTTAACTGCTATGTATTTTCTCTTCCACATTTATATAGTGAAACAAAGGGCTTAAAATATCACTGGTTGTATTAAGTAAAAACCAGATTTATGTAGAAAATACTATTCCAGGAAGACAAAAATTTCAGGGGACTGATTTGAACCCCCTATTGATATAGTACCCATGAAAATGAATTAGGGAGGAAGGTAAGAAGGAAGGGGAGGATGGAGGGAGGGAGGAATTAGGAAGGAAGGAAGGAAGGAAGGAAGGAAGGAAAGAAAAAGTGAGTGGGAGGGAAGGGGAAAGGGAGGGATAAAGCAAGAAGGGAAAGAAGGAAAAAGAATTAGGCCTTAGAAAAATTCATACATGCAATTACATGCCTTGCCAACACACTTAACACATTTCAAGTAACTGAGAAAAAGAACAGAAAAGAATAATTTATATGCAAGAAAATATAAAAAGACCCTTGCATGGATATGGTCATATTGAACAATCTTTGTAGAGGGAATTCCTAGTTCCCAATGGGTGGTTCAAGTTCTTAGTGTCCTTGTGATATTGTTAATTTTATACTTTTAAATGAAAAAAGGAAGAATATGTGATATAAAATGTAAGACATGTAACATACATAACATTTGACCTGAAAACCATTCCCAGATATACAATAAGAATATTAACTAAACACTGTTAAGACAATTAGGTTTGATTTACATTTACACAAGAGGTATAATGCAGTAGAAATTGTAAGCAAAACAAGGAAAGATCTTGAGATGAACAGCAAATTATGTTTTTTTTAAATAAAATTAAAATTAACTCTGCATTATCTGTATTCATATGGTTATAAACAGTTGTTTGCTATTAAAAATGTGAAAAAATTTTATAAAGCACCCAACAGATCTAGGTCTACTATTGCACTTTTAAAAGAAGTAACATCTTTTTGAGATAATTGCTTTTTCTAATCAAAGAAACAGTATATGAAATATGTAACCAAAATGTCATTCCAATAAAAAATTAATAAAATAAAAATAAAGAAGCAAAAATATATGCCTGACTATAAGGGAGACATGTACTAATATTCTTGAAATTAATTTCTGTAGATTCCAGCACTGGCCATTGTAATTCAAGTTATCACCTCCACTGGTGAGAGATTTGAACAAATTTAGCCATATGTTATTATTTTTGGTTTTATTTGTAATATCCCAGCATTAAAAATTTGAAATAAGTACACATTTAAGATTTTCTTTGTGGATCTATATTTTGCTTTAAAGTAGTGTTAAAGACATGATAAAAAAATATCACATTTATATAATACTGAAATATTTTAAAATTTTTAATCAGTAATAATTAATCTTAATCTACCTAAGTACAATGTTGGATCATAATTTGTAAAACTCATGGCTTATTCCTCAATGTAAATATCACTTTAAGAAATGTTCTTGACAATTCCCATTGCTACTGCTCCAGCAGAGAAAAACTCTCCAAATTGAACTTATCAGTTTATCAAATTTGGCATTTCTGTCAATAGAACATAAAAATTATGTGAACATCTTGATTAAAATAACATATTTAGTATTTTTGCTGAAAAAGAAGCAAGTAAACAATTATGGAATAAATATATAGTAATGTAAGAATTATGTGCCTCTTTATTTGATTACTCATCTAAATATTACCAACCCAGCCCATGAGTAAACATTCACACATAGACAATAATCAATCATTTTTGATATCTTGATATATTTCAGTTAAGTATATATATACATATATATATACTTATATACTTATATATATGTGTATATATATATATATATATATATATACAAACAACTTAGTTTTACATATATATGCACACAAAATTTATAATGAAGTTATATCTATTGTTCGGAAACTAAAATGTATTCTCAGCTTGATTTACATCTATTAAATTTTCAGTCTTATTTGTACCTTGGCTTCCATTTTTACTCTTGCTCTGAGTCCCACAAGTGAAAGGGACAGTCCTGAATCGGAAAGGAGTTATGAAGTCAGAGGACTAATGGAATAAATACATCATGTAGGTCCTTTAAGCCACAAGAAAGATTTTGTCTTTTCCAGAGAGTGAGATGTGAAGCCATTAGAGGGTTTTAAGAAGAGGAAGAACACGATCTGACAACTGTTTTTAAAGGATCACTCGTTTCTCTGAACAGAGAGTCTGTTGACTTAGGTTTTTAATTTAGTGTTTTGTTTATTTCTTCCCCACTTTGGGTCAATGTTGGTTGATTCTATATTTAATTTGTTTTTTGAAAGTTAAATTATATGCTGAATGAATTACACCATCTTATCTCACAGGAAAATGTGGATTACAAGAATTTCATTAGAAGTTTGGTCCCATTCACTACCATGTATTAGCACTTGGTGTTGAGTAAAATTATAAGAAATCTTTTCTAACCTGAATTATTCCCCATGTAACAAAAAGTCTGGAACTAGGCAGGCTACATCTGTGCAAGGGTGAGATAAAGAAGCCAGACTATCTTTCTGCTCTACATTTTTACTGTATGACTTTTGTTTTCATGGTTAGAGTGTGGCTGCTCAATTAATATGATGGTGGATGCAGAGGGGACACAGTTGTGGCCATGATTTATCTCTGTTCCCTGCACCAGGAGATCTGTACTTCATGGTTGCCACAATAGTAAAGGAAGACAATAAATAAAGGGGACAGGGAATACTTGCTATATAACTGTCTACATGCATAGGATAAAATAAAACTATAATCAGCTAGTATTTTTTTAAGATAAAAATAGTTTGTGTTTTGAGTGTGTGTGTGTGTGTGTGTGTGTGTGTGTGTGTGTAAGAGAGAGGATATGTGAATACATGAAGGAAAAACCAAGTCCTTCTCAGCCCAATTTATGTCGAGAGGGGAAGGTAGTCTATTTTCCTGAAGAGAAACGTCAAAATTGTGCCAGTGAAATAAATATTCTTTCATAGGTATGAGACTGGATTCTGTTTCATTTTGTTTAAACATAGATGCAAGATGTTATGACTCTATCTTAAGGGCTGTCTTCTCTATTCTTTTTTTCTGGTTAAATGTCCCACCCGAACAACAGGTAAGATATGATTCATTGAACCAGCCCTTTTTGGCGAATGTAGCTCCTGAGTGAGTCTCAAAAGGATGAATTGTGGTTGGACTTGACCCATCTGTTGAGTGAAATGTAGATAAAATGCTCTTAAGCTATAGTTTTCAAGTCCCAAATCCAAGAATTTCTATTATTCTTATCTTTCACAGCACTGTTTTGTTTTAGGCATGCTTCGACAGTGTGAGCTACACCATTATCCAGAACTCCTCTTACTTTTTCATTGTTTTATTTGACATAAGTTTTTCTGAGCTGATTTCTTTTCTATTTTTTTCTTTTTTTTGTTTTGCAAGGAAGAGCCTTCAGTGAATTATTGATCAAATGAAGAAACTAGACTACTTTGCGTGTGGAGAGGGACATCAACTTGGAAGACTCCTTAATTTTTGTTCAAATGTAGTTAAAGATTGTGATATTGAGCACCTTGTTAAAATCTAGTTTATTTCTTAAGGAAGGAGGCGGGGGGAATGTCTTCCATAGGAAAAGTCTGAAGTACCACACTTAAAGATTAGGAAGGTAATTTGTGTATAAGAAATGCCTCAGAGTTGAAGAGGAGAAACTAGGTCGGGAATGGAGGTCATGGTCATGGGGAAAGTGCTTTCTTTTTATTGATACAAGATAATATCTAAGATAATTAGAACTTCAGTCCTGTGCCCCCTGTTGTGTACCTCTTTATACACATTATAACCCTTCTGTTTTCTTGACTATTCAGAAACATCTTTGTATTTATATATATCCATAGTAGTAATTCACTATGTTGGTCCTATATATGCCTAATGGGATGTTCAGATGAGGGAGAAACTGTACTTCTACATCTCATTTTCATTTTTTGACTCAGGAAAAGAAAGCACTGGAAGGAGTAGATCTTATCTCAGGTACTATACAATTTTTTTTTTAACCTACTGGTTACTATAACCAGCAATTAGATTGGAGGGGCCCACAATTCAAAATTCACTGGATAAGACAATAATGTTCAGTAAGATTAAACTTTCTGATTGCCTCATAGGTTACCAAAGGCTGCCTTTGACAATTCCAGTAAGTATTTTAAACAATTAGGTAATTTTTAAATAAAAAGATAAATAAAATATCACAACAAGAATACCATAAATATTAGTATAATGAAAGAAACCAGATGCTTATCCTATAGACTATAGGGCTTTTCTGAACAAAACTTCTCTGAATGGAACCAGTTATTGTTTGTGAGGCAAATTAGTCTCTAAAGTGCAAAGAAGAAAGGAAGATGAAAGGGACATCTTGTGAGATGGAATTAAATCTGTAATCCTTGACCTGATTTCTTCCTCTGATTTATTTATTTCCCCAAACCAGAAGGCCATATGGACTGACAGTAAATAAATATTGTCTACTTTATCTCAAAAATATTTCTCAATGTAATTAATTCTCTCCATCTACACTGCTAATTTATTGGTTCAAGTTGTGATAGAATTCTTTGATTACAGTTTCAATGTCTATATGGTCTGCAATAATATACCCTCAGTTACTATTAATATTTGTAATTTGAATAATTATTTTCTTTAATTAGACTTTCTGTGGTTTATCAATCTTACTATTGATTTCAAGTATCAATATATGACATAATTTTTAAATTTTTTGTCTATTTTCTATGTTACTGATTTTCAATCTTACTTTTATTATTTCCTTAATTCTCTTTACATTGTGTTCAATTTATTCTCCTGTTTTAGTTTCTTAAGTTACATACTAAGATCACTGATTTTAAATCTTTCTTTTCACAATATAAGAATGTAGATTTGATAATTGCTATAGCTGCTTCTCACAAATTTTGTTATGTGGTGTTTTCATTATTATCCAGTTAGCATACTTCCTTTTTTGCCTATAGTTTCTTTCTTGATTCAGGGATTATTTAGAAGTGTACAGTTAATATCCAAGAATGTGGGGATTTTTCATATATGTTTTTTATTATAGATGTATAATTTAATTCCATTATGATCAAGACACCTTATCTGTGTGATTTCTCAGAAAATTTTAAGACTTATTTATAATACAACATTTGGTCTATTTTTCATTGTTTAAAAATATATTTATTTAGTCATTTTTAAGTATATTGATCTATAATGTCAATTACTTTTAGTTCACTTATAGTGTTCTTCAAATATTCTATATCCTTTTTGGTTTTTTGATTACTTGTATTAAATACCGAAAGAATATTATAATCTGCAATTGAACTGTGGCTTCATCCACTTCTGTTTAAGTTCTATCAATTCTTGCTTCATGCACTTTGAACATAAAATAATAGTTGCACACACATTTATGATTGTTATGTCTCCTTAATTAATTAATCCTTTCATTTTTATAAAATGTTCCATTATTTCTGGTAATGTTCTTTTTCTCAAACTTCGATTGATATAAGTGTAACTCCATTAGTTTTCTTATGATTAGATTTTGCTTGGTATATCTTGATTCCAAGCTTTTTACTTTTAATCTGGTTCTTTAAATTTAAAATGCTTTTTGGAATCTTCCTAGATATTTTTTTGGTATTTATTTCTAAATCAATATTCTACTCTTACCATAATCTGAATGATATACATCCTTTAAATATATCCAGATTTGCTTTACATTCCAGCATTTGGTCAAACATGTGCAT
Source organism: Aethalodelphis obliquidens (assembly GCF_003676395.1). Classification (NCBI taxonomy): domain Eukaryota; kingdom Metazoa; phylum Chordata; class Mammalia; order Artiodactyla; family Delphinidae; genus Aethalodelphis; species Aethalodelphis obliquidens. The sequence goes on along the minus strand of NW_020837959.1, from coordinate 34,228,349 downwards.
GTAAAAATCAGGATTATTCTTAAATTGTTGGCTGTAATGTAGGTCTATGTGGTTGACAGTGGTTTTCGATCATCTACGTGTTTAGTGACTTTTTCAGTTTGTTCTATCAATTACTGACAGATGGGTTTATAATGTCTAACAATCATTATGGCATTGTCTATGTTTTCCTTTAATTCTGTCAATTTTTTACAGGCATATTGAAGTTCTATAAATAGTCACATGTATGTATATGATTGCTATGTCTTTTTGATTAATTGACTCATCATGAAGTGTCCTTTTTCTCTGTTAGTAATCTTTGTCTTGACATATATGTTGTCCCTTATTAACATAGCAATCCAAGCTTATTTTGCCTACTGTAAAAATGGAATATCTTTTAATATCAACTTAATCTTCATTATTGTAGCTTTTTACTTAATATATGTCTCTAGTAGAAAGCACATAGTTCAACCATACCAATTCTTTATAATGCATTCTGTTAGTTTCTGCCTTTTAATTGGACTCTTTTGTCCATAATCATTTAATGTAATGGTAAAATATAGGTCCACCATTATAATACATATTTTCTTTTTGTCTCCTTTATTTTTTATCTGTCTTTTCCTAACATGTTTTAGTTTACTAAATATATTCTATAATATTTTAATTTTTATATTGTTTTAAATTATACACTTTGTATTATTTGGTTTAGTGTTTGTTCTAAGGATTAAAATATGTACCGTTCATTAACTTTTCAGTTATTTAGATTTTATATTATAATAATTTACATAAATACAGAGACAATTCATGTTTGTATACTCCCCTAGTCATCCTCTATGCTATAACTCTCATATCTATTTAAATTATAAACCACACAAATAAAAATTATATTTTTCCTTGAAAGTCTCATATGTATCTTAATGAAATTAAGAAGAAAATAGCTGTTGATATTTGCCTACATATTTACCATTCCTAATGCTTTTTCTTTCCTCCTAAAAATCCAGATTTCCATTCGCTTTCATTTCTTTTCAAGATAAAGACTATGCTTTAACTTTTCTTATAGCACCAGTCTGCTCGCAATGAGTTACATTTGTTTTCTTTTATCTGAATATATTTTAAACTGGATATACAATTTTAGACTGGAATTATATTTTCTTTAAGCAATTTATAAATTTCCTTCTAATATCCATACTCTTTTAGCAACTATATAGCTTCATATGAGATGTCCACCATATTTGAATTTTATCTATCTATGAATGATATGTTGTTATTTTTGTTTCTACTTTCAAAAATGTATTTTTTATCTTTGATTTTTCAGTTATTTAACTCTGATTTGCTTAGGCATAGTCTTATTCACTTTTATTCTTCTTTATCATTCTATTGATTCTAATATGTATCATTCCCATTGTCATCTGACTTGCATTGTTTCTGATGAGAAGTCAGTCTTCAATATTATTTTTGTTCCCTGATATTTCTCTTTTCTGCCTGCTGGCTTTCAAAATTTATTAACTTTTGTTTTCAGAAAGTTGACTGAAATATGGCTGGATGTGTTTTCTCTGTATTCATCTTTTATGATGCTGTTATTGTTGCCACTGCTGCTCCTCTTACAGTTGTTTTTGTTGTTTTAACTTCTTGCAACTATTGGGTGCTGTTTTTAATCAAATTTGGAAAAATTTTGCCAGTTTTTCCTCAAATATTTTTCCTACTCCTGTATTTCTCTCCTCTCCTCTGAGATTTCAATTACTGTTGATACTATCTCACAGTTCATTTATGCATCTCTCTTTGCTTTGTTTTGAATAACTTCTATTGAACTACCTTCAAATTCTATGACCCTTTCCTTTGCAGACCCAATATGATATTAATTCCCACCAAAGAATTCATGATTTCAGAAAATGTACTTTATTCAATTTTTTTCTCTTACTATTTCAATTTCTTTCTTACTGACCATATCTTCACCCTTTAAGTATGTAGTTATTTAACATAATTATAGTTGTTTTGAAATATTTGTTTGCTTGCTATTATGAAATGGATGTTTGTGTCACCTCCTTCAAATTCATATGTTGAAGCCCTAAATCTCCAGAGTGGCGGTATTTGGAGATGGAACCTCTAAGAAAGTAATTAAGGTTAACTGAGGTCTTAAGAAGGGGGCCTGATCAAATAGGATTAGTGTCCTTATAAAAAGGGATACCAGAGAGCTCCTTCTCTCTCCACATGAATGTGCTGAGGAAAAGCAATGTGAGGATCATAGCAAGAAAGTGGCTGTCTGCAAGCCAAGAGGAGAGACTTCACCAGAAACTAAATTGACTAGGAACTTTATCTTCGTTTTCCAAGCTCCAGAACTGTGAGAAAATTAATCTCAGTTGTTTAAGTCACCCAGGCTATGGTATTTTGTTATAGCAGCTTGAGCAGACTAGTATATCTGCTCAATAATTAATTTATCTGTGTGTCTGCTTCTATTGACTGAATTTTCTTATTAATCAGTTACATTTTTCTTCTATCATATCTCAGAATGTATTAGTATATTCAAAACACAGTAGAGAATGTTTTGTGTTTACTACATTGAGTCCAAGCAGTTTCCTCTTTTTGGAATTAGGATGAGAAACTGATCATTCAGGTTCTTAAGGTCTTAAGTGCAAGTTGAATTAGAGTTGAGCTATGGCTTTAATTAACTAGAGTACAACTATGACTACTTCAACCTCAATCTGTTGTACTGCTGGTGCCACTACATTTCTGGTCATGTCAGTATTTGACCTGGGCTTTCAATTTAGATTTTTTTTTAATTTACTGATTCCCATTTACATGAAATTTCATCAGGGACCCATATTCTACAGCAGGGACCCATATTCTAAACACTGTCAGAATATGTGTGACTATGTGATTACTCTTTCCTTGCTATCTGCTCTCTTGACAAAATTGGGCATGATGTGAAGAGGACAATTGTGAGGCAAGCAAATTGTTTCCCATTGGGGCATTTCCCTGTTACATTCATCCTACCAATCTAAAGTATCACTAAGCCTTGACTAGATTCTTCTCCTTCCTAGAAACTTTCCACATGACAAGGTCTATCTTTTTCAGCTCATGTCTAGAGTACACTACACCTGCCTACAGATATGAAAGCTGCCATGGTTCTTTGTTCAACTATGACTATTTCCTGCCTTAGTTATCTTAAAATACAAATTTTATTATCTTATACTAATTCTCTGTTCTTTAACATTTACCAAGAAATACTGAGAAAAATCTTTGAAGGAAATTCTCAACCATGAGATCAATGTTGTACAAAGATAAGGCAAGGAGAACATGGGCAAGAGTGAGAAAATCTGTCAATGAGCAATGTTTGGTGACCTCCAAAAGAGAAGTTGAGTGTTGGGAGTGAATGTCAGATTGCAATAGATTTAAGAGTGAGTGGAAAAGTCAGAACCTCATGCATAGTTCCTATAAATGGCTTGTGTTTGACAAGCCAATCATGGAATCCACCCTGTCCATGAGAAACTGCTCTGCTCTTAGCTGCCTTATAAACTGCACAGATTTCAGGAATCCTTGTTAAAGAACTAAACAGCCCTAACGTTAGCCTATATACCATTTATCCATGGATCCATGAGTCGACTTATCATGAGGGATTTGGTCAAGCAGGAAGATGATGTCTAAATTGCACAAATAATACTCCTTCTGCCAAAGAATTTAAATTTTAAAGAAAGCCACAGTTAATATCATGCATCAGGAGCTAAGAAGATGCACAAATAGAGAGCACAATATAATGGGGAACTTTTGAATGAATCTAAATTGTAAGTAAGTTGAAGTTAAGATTAAACAGGGTCTATGATAACTCAAAGCATAGAAGAAAAGGAAAGATCTACAGAGTAGTAAGGAGTATTGTTGAAATGTCAGAAACAAATCTAATTAGTGCAAACAAAAGAGGAAATTTATTAATTCATCTAACAAGACATCAAATTTGTCATTAAAATGAAAAAAAGGTACAGGTAAATGGAAGAAAGTTAATTTCAAAAATTTTATCATCAATTTTGTCAAGTGAGAAAGAAGCCTAATTTTTACACACTTTGAAATATTAAAATCATCAAGTTAAGACCTTGACTTAGTTCTAATAGAGTCATTTTGGTAATTAATAAAATAGTATCTGAGTTATTAGAAACAGGGAATGGATATAAAGAGACTAGAGTTTTCTTAAGTGAAAAACAATTGGATGGGCATTTATCCTTGGTGAGTGGAAATTACCCATGTGGTCTACTTGCCTAGTTGAGTTTTACTGTGTAAGGTTATTGCTGGTACTATGTTCTACAAGTTGCAATCAGTGCTGCTATTTTGTAAAACTATAATAGTCTATCCTGATAAAGGCATCAGTTATGATGTTCAATTGTTTTTCACTGTTGTTGTTGTTGAAATCTCTTCTTATTTAGTAACAAGTATGGTTGGCCCTCCCTCGCCATGGGGCTCTGCATTCTTGGATTCAACCAACCACAGATGGAATTTGAATCCATGGATGTGCAACCTATGAATACTGAGGTCCAAATGTACTATCCCATTTTATATAAGACTTGAGCATCTGTAGATTATGGTATCCATGGGGGGCGGTCCTAGAACTAACCCCCCTCAGATACTGAAGGACAACTATATGTGAATTATTATTATCAAATGTTATTAAATTAGTGTAAGAAAATATACTTAGTTTATCTTATATACAGTAAAAACTATTTGTGTATGTATAAAATATGGCTCCCACATTAAAATATTAAACATTTTATCATTTCATATTTGTTAAATATTTCCTCTTTCATATTTCCATCTTTCATTTTCATGAATTTCAACCATTTGATAATATATTTTTACTTTATAGCTAAACATTAATTTAGAATTTTAAGCATATTACAAGAAGGAATAAACTGGAACACTCATATTTATTTCTATTTATATATTTTTTGTTTTTAATTATTTTTCTAGATTTTTTATTTTCAACAGTTTGTTAAGTAATTCTCCCCTGCCTCTTCCTGCGTATATCTGTACTGAATTACCTAATATTTGTCTTAAAAATGCAGTTACTTTTATTTCACTAAAGATTTATTCATTTAATTATCCAAAGGATTCATTACAGAGATGTTTGAAACCAACTGTGAAAGAAAGATTGTCAATTAGTTTCACTGGTTACTATACATGAATAGTTGAGTTTATTTTACTAACAACTGTTAAAATAACTTCTCCAATTAGGAAAGGTTATCAGAGAGTAATTTAAACATGCTATAAATAAAGGAGAAAACGTTTACTGCCCAAGTGAATCAGAGAGAAAGCAGAATTGCTCATTATGATAAAATGTTTTAATGTAGTACATAAATTCAGGACACTTAAAGAAACAGCATGGACTATTTAAAAATAAGCTTATTATATTGTGATTTTATTTGTTCTCAGTAAGATTGCCATCAATAACTCCTGTTCCTAAGAGTGCTTCTGTGCAACTAGTTTGTTCTTCATTATCCCAGGTCTTCATTTCTTACCTAATCTTTTAATAGTATAGTGTAGTTTGGAGTTGTTTCTAGCAATGCCCACTGAAATAAAAATACCTATGTTCTTGTTTCTTCAGTGATCTCTCTGAACAGAGCCAGAGATTGGCAAATATACAAAGAGAGACACAGAAGAGTAAAAATTTTAAGGAGCTGTCATCCCTTTTGCTTTTATTTTCTGGGGCAAGCTCATCCTTTAAATCAGCAATAACTCATACACATACTTATTACTATGCCACATCCTTTCAAAACTGCCATCTGTATACATAACCAATAACTCTTCATTTACTTCTCCAAAGCCTATACACAGCGTTTAAACTGTGACTCTGAGTCAGATGGCTTGGGTTTAAATCCTGCCTTTAAATCCTGTCAGTTACCAGCTGTGAGACTTGAACAAGATTTTCATCTCTTTGTGCCTTATTTTCCTTATCTGTAAGATTATGCTTAATTCAAATTACTTCTAGATTCAATGAGTTAATAGTTTAGAAGTGGTTTAAAAAGTGACTGATACATAGTAAACATTACACAAGGGTTAGTGAAGAATTCCATGTGTTCTATTTATAAGGTGGTGCTGTTTTGTTTTTCTGAAATATCTTCCCCATCCTTTCTGAAATCATGCCTTATGACATAAATACTTGCCTTTTGTATAAACGAAAAAACATTTTACTTGCCTGTTTTTGTGTGGTGGCATGCATGCATAAATCTATTCCTAGCACTATAGGATCTATTTTATTATCTATATACTTGTAAATAGTTGAACAACATGTGTTATAGACACTGTTTTTCAGGGATATCATGGTCCTTCCTAAGTGTGGCTGCTATTTGAAAATGACCTACTCCTCTACATGTAATTCAGAGTTAGCTTGGGTTCCCTGGCCATGTGGAAATTGTAAAAACTTGACAATCTCCAAATTCACAATTTTTGAGAGTCCAGACACAGTGATTTCATGACAGCTGTTTCCTCACAGTCAACTAGTTACTTGTTCTATATTCTCATTTCATTTCTTTTCCACACTGACCTAAATTCAGAGATCAACACTTTCAGTCATGTCTTAAAAAAGTCCTCTCCCACGAAATATCTAATAAGTTTTGGAATTTATTGAAGATTTAGATGTTATTAGGAAGGAGTCTATGTCATTTGCAGCATTCCACTATCTTGTGTCTCCAAGTCCTATTTTTCTATCTCTCTCCCTTTTCTCTGAGGCAGCAAAATAAGTCTTTCCTTGATTTATGCACAGAAATTCTAGGCCCTCTTAAGACCTGATATTCTACTGCAGTTAACCTTTGCAAAGAAGATTCAACTAAGCTAGGCCTCACCCTGTGAAGAAGTTTCATACCTGCTGCTAAGATGAACAAACAAACAAAACCTTTTTCTGACCCATTCCATAAATGAGTACTGCTTTTGATTTCAGAAACTGATAGACCTTTTCACAAGTATGTCACACCTTTCAAATGGCCAGCGTTGCTGAACACACCAGATAATTTTGTACCTTTGCTAATAAAGTACAGAGACATGAAGGTCTGTCAGGCTCCTGCAGAGGGTCTTGCCAACTAAAAACTACAAGAGGGCTTCCCTGGTGGTGCAGTGGTTGAGAGTCCGCCTGCTGATGCAGGGAACACGGGTTCGTGCCCCAGTCCAGGAGGATCCCACATGCCGTGGAGTGGCTGGGCCCGTGAGCCATGGCCGCTGAGCCTGCGCATCCGGAGCCTGTGCTCCACAACGGGGGAGGCCACAACAGTAAGAGGCCCACGTACCGCAAAAAAAAAAAAAAAATCTACAAGAAATCTCAGTTTTATGGCAAAAAATTGAATCCAAAGAACAAAGAGGCAGATAATGTAGGTCAAGAGTCAATAGATCTACTGTGAGGCAATAAGGTAACTTAACAAGTATCTGAGAAGAGATGAAAAAACTGACTTGCACTTTTCAGTCAGGGAATATTCTGACTTTCAGATAGCCCATATATGGGCATTTGGTGTCCAGAAAGCAGGATGACAGTGACAAAAGGGAGAAGGAAAGGTCGAAATATGGGAACAGGTAGGGCCTAGAGGGGCTCGGTTGCTAAAGACTACTCTGGTTGGGATTAAAGCTCCAGGGAAAAGAGCAGAAGCTTAATCAACCAAGGAAGTCTTAGAACTGTGTCCTTCAGGAGACAGTTGAAATGCGGTAGCAATGTTAAATCCCAAACCACTGTATTAAGCCTCCTCAGATGTCCTCTGTATTAAACTAAGAGTGTGTCAAACAGAGTACTGTGCACTGGTCACCAATCCTGGGGGATGTCTCCAAACCCTTCTGCCCACTACATCTTGGTATCAAAGTTGCCAAGGAAAACATTTCAGTCAAGCACTCAGTGGAACAATACTTTATTGATGCAGAGAACAGACAGAGAAAAAGCAGTTGCAATAGTTGGCAACCCATGACCAGTGAGTTGCTCCCTGTGGCCACCACAGGGCAATTGGTCTACATGTACCTCTCTTGGGCTACAGTGGAAGGAATCTGTTCCCTCCCCACAGAAAACAGAAATGACGGTGGGGTTGGTCGGGTGACCTATGATGCACATACCTTAACCAAAGACAAAAGAGGACTCACTGAGCTTGAACAAGGAAAATTATTTCCACACAAGGTGATCAGCCTGGCGCTGGCTGTGTGGGTTCTTTACCTCTTGGTAAGAAAATGTTTCAGGCCCAGGGCCTATTCTTTTTTGACTGAGTGGGAATCAAAAGATTGTGTACAGGACACTGCCTTTCCCAACAGAGTGCTCAGAGGACTGGGAGAATTTTGAGAGCTCTCAGCCACAGTATTGTATAGCCCAGATCATGCTTCTAGAATTACATAGAAAGAAATAAGAATCCTACCTTCACCAGGTACTAACTTCAGGGTCTTGAATAAGTTACTTTACCTCACTAGAGCCTGATTTTCTCATCTAGAAAAGGGTGGAACAATATGTATCTGACTAGGGGGAAGATGGCAGAAGAGTAAGACGCGGAGATCACCTTCCTCCCCACAGATACATCAGAAATATATCTACACGTGGAACAACTCCCACAGAACACCTACCCAACATTGGCAGAAGACCTCAGACCTCCCAAAAGGCAAGAAACTCCCTACGTACCTGGGTAGGGCAAAAGAAAAAAGAATAAACAGAGACAAAAGAATGGGGACAGGACCTACACCAGTGGGAGGGAGTGTGAAGGAGAAAAGGTTTCCACACACTAGAAGCCCCTTCGTGGGTGGAGACTGTTGGTGGCGGGGGGAGGAATCTTCAGAGACGTGGAGGAGAGTGCAGCAACAGGGGTGCAGAGGGCAAAGCGGAGAGATTTCTGCACAGAGGATCAGTGCTGACCAGCGCTCACCAGCCCGAGAGACTTGTCTGCTCACCTGCTGTGGCAGGTGGGGCTGGGGGCTGAGGCTCAGGCTTCGGTCAGAGCGCAGGGAGAGGACTGGTGTTGGTGGCGTGAACACAGCGTGCAGGGGGTTAGTGCACCATGACTAGCCACGAGGCAGTCCGGGGAAAAGTCTGGACCTGCCGAAGAGGCAAGAGACTTTTTCTTCCCTCTTTGTTTCCTGGTGTGCGAGGAGAGGGGATTAAGAGCACTGCTTAAAGGAGCTCCAGAGATGGGTGCGAGCCACGGCTAAAAGCACGGATCCCAGAGACAGTCATGAGACGCTAAGGCCGATGCTGCTGCCACCAAGAAGCCTGTGTGCAAGCACAGGTCACTCTCCACACACCCCTTCCGGGGAGCCTGTGCAGCCCGCCACTGCCAGGGTCCCGGGATCCAGGGACAACTTCCCCGGGAGAACGCACAGCGTGCCTCAGGCTGGTGCAATGTCACGCTGGCCTCTGCCACCACAGGCCCACCCCGCACTCCGTGCCCCTCCCTCCCCCCCGGCCTGAGTGTGCTAGAGTCCCCGAGTCAGCTGCTCCTTTAACCCTGTCCTGTCTGAGCGAAGAACAGATGCCCTCTGGCGACCTACACGCAGAGGCAGGGCCAAATCCAAAGCTGAGCCCAGGGAGCTGTGCTAACAAAGAGAAAGGAAAATCTCGCCCAGCAGCCTCAGGAGCAGTGGATTAAATCTCCACAATCAACTTGGTGTACCTTGCATCTGTGGAATACATGAATAGACAACGAATCATCCCAAATGGAGGAGGTGGACTTTGAGAGCAAGACTTATGATTTTTTCCCCTTCTCCTCTTTTTGTGAGTGTGTATGTGTATGCTTCTGTGTGAGATTTTGTCTGTATAGCTTTGCTTCCACCATTTGTCCTAGGGTTCTATCCGTCCATTTTTGTTTGTTTTTTCTTAAAAAAATTTTTTTTTAATAATTATTTTTTATTTTGATAACTTTATTTTATTTTACTTTATTTTATTTTATCTTCTTTCTTTCTTTCTTTCCTTCCTTCCCTCCTTCCTTCTTTCGTCCCTTCCTCCACCCTCCCTCCCTTCTTTCTTTCATTCTTTCTTTCTTTCTTTCTCTCTCTCTTTCCTTCCTTTCTTCCTTCCTTCCTTCCTACCTTCCTTCCTTCCTTCCTTCTTTCTTTCTTTCTTTCTTTCTTTCTTTCCTTCTTAATTTTTCTCCCTTTTATTATGAGCCATGTGGATGAAAGGTGTTACAGCCAGGAATCAGTGCTCTGCCTCTGAGGTGGGAGAGCCAACTTAAAGACACTGGTCCACAAGAGACTTCCCAGCTCCACATAATATAAAATGGCAAAAATCTCCCAGAGATCTCCATCTCAACACCAGCACCCAGCTTCACTCAACGACCAGCAAGCTACAGTGCTGGATACCCTATGCCAAACAACGCAAGACAGGAACAGAACCCCACCCATTACCAGAGAGGCTGCCTAAAATCATAATAAGTCAACAGACACCCCAAAACGCACCACCAGACGTGGACCTGCCCCTCAGAGAGACAAGATCCAGCCTCATCCACCAGAATACAGGTACTAGTTCCCTCCACCAGGAAGCCTACACAACCCACTGAACCAACTTTAGGCATTGGGGACAGACACCAAAAACAACGGGAACTACGGAAATGCAGCCTGCAAAAAGGAGACCCCAAACACAGTAAGATAAGCAAAATGAGAAGACAGAAAAACACAGAGCAGATGAAGGAGCAAGATAAAAACCCACCAGACCTAACAAATAAAGAGGAAATAGGCAGTCTACCTGAAAAGAATTCAGAACAATGATAGTAAAGATATTCCAAAATCTTGGAAATAGAATAGAGAAAATGCAAGAAACATTTAACAAGGACCTAGAAGAACTAAAGTTGAAACAAGCAACAATGAACAACACAATAAATGAAATTTAAAATACTCTAGATGGGATCAATAGCAGAATAACTGAGGCAGAAGAACGGATAAGTGACCTGGAAGATAAAATAGTGGAAATAACTACTGCAGAGCAGAATAAAGATAAAAGAATGAAAAGAACCGAGGACAGTCTCAGAGACCTCTGGGACAACATTAAATGCACCAACATTTGAATTATAGGGGTTCCAGAAGAACAAGAGAAAAAGAAAGGGACTGAGAAAATATTTGAAGAGATTATAGTTGAAGACTTCCCTAATATGGGAAAGGAAATAGTTAATCAAATCCAGGAAGCACAGAGAGTCCCATACAGGATAAATCCAGGGAGAAATATGCCAAGACACATATTAATCACACTGTCAAAAATTAAATACAAAGAAAACATATTAAAAGCAGCAAGGGAAAAACAACAAATAACACACAAAGGAATCCCCATAAGGTTAACAGCTTATCTTTCAGCAGAAACTCAGAAAGCCAAAAGGGAGTGACAGGACATACTTAAAGTGATGAAGGAGAAAAATCTACAACCAAGATTACTTTACCCAGCAAGATTCTCATTCAGATTTGATGGAGAAATTAAAACCTTTACAGACAAGCAAAGGCTGAGAGAGTTCGGCACCACCAAACCAGCTTTACAACAAATGCTAAAGGAACTTCTCTAGGCAAAAAACACACAGAAGGAAAAGACCTACAATAACGAACCCAAAACAATTAAGAAAATGGGAATAGGAACATACATATCGATAATTACCTTAAATGTAAATGGACTAAATGCTCCCACCAAAAGACACAGATTGGCTGAATGGATACAAAAACAAGACCCATATATTTGCTGTCTACAAGAGACCCACTTCAGACCTAGAGACACATACAGACTGAAAGTAAGGGGATGGAAAAAGGTATTCCATGCAAATGGAAACCAAAAGAAAGCGGGAGTAGCAATTCTTATATCAGACAAAATAGACTTTAAAATAAAAACTATTAGAAGAGACAAAGAAGGACACTGCATAATGATCAAGGGATCGATCCAAGAAGAAGATATAACAATTGTAAATGTTTACGCACCGAACATAGGAGCACCTCAATACATAAGGCAAATACTAACAACCATAAAAGGGGAAATCAACAGTAACACATTCATAGTAGGGTGCTTTAACACCCCACTTTCACCAATGGACAGATCATCCAAAATCAAAATAAATAAGGAAACACAAGCTTTATATGATACATTAAACAAGGTGGACTTAATTGATATTTATAGGACATTCCATCCCAAAACAACAGAATACATATTTTTCTCAAGTGCTCATGGAACATTCTCCAGGATAGATCATACGTTGGGTCACGAATCAAGCCTTGGTAAATTTAAGAAAATTGAAATTGTATCAGTATCTTTTCCGACCACAACCTATGAGACTAGATATCAATTACAGGAAAAGATCTGTAGAAAATACAAAGACATGGAGGCTAAACAATACACTACTTAATAACAAAATGACCACTGAAGAAATCAAAGAGGAAATAAAAAAATACCTAGAAACAAATGACAATGGAGACATGATGACCCAAAATCTATGAGATGCAGCAAAAGCAGTTCTAATAGGGAAGTTTATAGCAATACAACCCCACCTTAAGAAACAGGAAACATCTAGAATAAACAACCTAACCTTGCACCTAAAACAATTAGAGAAAGAAGAAGAAAAGAAACCCAAGGTTAGCAGAAGGAAAGAAATCATAAAAATCAGATCAAAAAGGAATGAAGGAAACAATAGCAAAGATCAATAAAACTAAAAGCTGGTTCTTTGAGAAGATAAACAAAATTGATAAACCATTAGCCAGACTAATCAAGAAAAAAAGGGAGAAGACTCAAATCAATAGAATTAGAAATGAAAAAGGAGAAGTAACAACTGACACTGCAGAAATACAAAAGATCATGAGAAATTACTACAAACAACCCTACGCCAATACAATGGACAACCTGGAAGAAATGGACACATTCTTAGAAATGCACAACCTGCCAAGACTGAATCAGGAAGAAATAGAAAATATGAACAGACCAGTCACAAGCACTGAAATTGAAACTATGATTAAAAATCTTTCAACAAACAAAGGCCAGGACCAGATGGCTTCACAGGTGAATTCTATCAAACATTTAGAGAAGAGCTAACACCTATCCTTCTCAAACTCTTCCAAATTATAGCAGAGGGAGGAACACTCCCAAACTCATTCTACCAGGCCACCATCACCCTGATACCAAAAGCAGACAAGGATGTCCCAAAGAAAGAAAACTACAGGCCAATATCACCAATGAACATAGATGCAAAAATCCTCAACAAAACACTAGCAAACAGAATCCAACAGCACATTAAAAGATTGTACACCATGATCAAGTTGGGGTTATTTCAGGAATACAAGGATTCTTCAATATATGCAAATCAATTAATGTGATACGTCATATTTACAAATTGAAGGAGAAAAAACATATGATTATCACAATAGATGCAGAGAAAGCTTTTGACAAAATTCAACACCCATTTATGATAAAAACCCTGCAGAAAGTAGGCATAGAGGGAACTTTCCTCAACATAAAAAAGGCCATACATGACAAACCCACAGCCAACATCGTTGTCAATGGTGAAAAACTGAAAGCATTTCCACTAAGATCAAGAACAAGACAAGGTTGTCCACTCTCACCACTATTATTCAACATAGTTTTGGAAATTTTAGCCACAGCAATCAGAGAAGAAAAGGAAAAAAAAGGAATCCAAATCGGAAAAGAAGAAGTAAAGCTGTCACTGTTTGCAGATGACATGATACTATACATAGAGAATCCTAAAGATGTTACCAGAAAACTACTGGAGCTAATCAATGAGTTTGGTAAAGTAGCAGGATACAAAATTAATGCACAGAAATCTCTTGCATTATTCATCCTGTCACACCTTTCTTACCAAAAACATTTAATTCGGCTCTGCAAGATTTTGTCTATAGGGAATGGGTATGCTGATGTATAAATTCACTTTTTTTACATTCATTCAATCAATATTTATTACATACATACTATGGACTAAGTACTAGAGAAAAGAATTATCATATGTAGTGGTAACATAGGGGGCAACAAGAGAGACTGATAGGTCTTCCCTGGTGGCGCAGTGGTTGAGAGTCCGCCTGTTGATGCAAGGAACACGGGTTCATGCCCCGGTCCAGGAGGAGCCCACATGCCGTGGAGCGGCTGGGCCCGTGAGCCATGGCCGCTGAGCCTGCGCGTCCGGAGCCTGTGCTCCGCAGTGGGAGGGGCCACAACAGTGAGAGGACCGCGTACCGCAAAAAAAAAAAAAAAAAGAGAGAGAGAGAGACTGATAGATGTATCTTTATTAGTAATTGAGTGGATACATCTATGATAATAAGTAATTCTTTAACTCTTTAATAGGAGCATAGATGATAGGTCTATAAATTCAACCGGGTAGTCCAGAAAGTGTCCTGGCGAAATGATGTTTTGACGTAAGATTTGAAGGCCATGTGGAAATCACTCATATGAAGGGAAGGAATTATATTCAGTCCCAGAATCCATGTACAAACAGTGAATAGTAAGAGAGCCTTTCAGCACCAGCAAGCAGTGGCACTAGCAGATACCTGAGCAAAGGGTATCACTGGTGAGATTAGCAGGATGCAATGCTGGAGAAATAACCAAAAGTTGGATTATTAATGATCTTGTATACTGAGTCAGGCAGCGTAAGTTTTATCTTAAAGGCCATTGGCATCAAATGGTTACTTTGAGGCAAAGATATGATATAATTATATTTGCATTAGAATGCGTTCTGAACGGTGGGTTGCCAGGAGGGTATAATAGAAGGAAACACATTGAAAATGTGGGAAGAAAATACATAAACACATTTGGCATAAAACTGTGAGCTTGGAAGAATACCCTGAATGTCATGGGAGAACTACAGCCCTGGCCAAATTTTTTTTTTTTTTTTTTTTTTTTTTTTTGCGGTACGCGGTCCTCTCACTGTTCTGGCCTCTCCCGCTGCGGAGCACAGGCTCCGGACGCGCAGGCTCAGTGGCCATGGCTCACGGGCCCAGCCACTCCATGGCATGTGGGATCTTCCCAGACCGGGGCACGAACCTGTGTCCCGTGCAGCGGCAGGCGGACTCTCAACCACTGTGCCACCAGGGAAGCCCCAAAATTTTGATTTTCGTCTGATGAGGACCTGCACTGAGAAACCAGCCATGCCATTTCAGACTTCTGTACTAAAAAACCGTCAGAGAATACCTTTATGTTGTTTAAAACACTACATGTGTTGTAATTTGTTGAGGCAGCAATAGAAAAGTAATACAGTAATAATATGGGAGCTTATTACTCTATTTCCAAAGAATAATATTTCCAATATGATGCCATGTGCTATTTATTCAACGTCAATGAAATATTGCAGGACAAGTGATTTCCTCATAAAGAGAAAACATTTATTTTTCATCCTGCATTCAATTGGGAGTATGCTTTTTCTTCCCTTCTTTATATATTCTGTTCAGTAAATAGAGCCACAAAAGGAATAGCACATAACCTAGTCTGGCCAATCAAGCAACCCATTTTTTTTAGACACAGTGATTAGACCAATTAGAATTCTCTCTAATATTTGTCACTTATTAGTAATGATATTTTTGTGAACTTGCCAGTTAATGACCATAATAATTTCTTCTTCAGCTTAAGCAAGACTAAGTTGGATTTCTGTTATTTGCACATGAAATATTCCTGATTAATTCATCCCTCAGTTAGAGCTAATAGAAGTCTACCATATGGCACAATAAAATTATAGACTATATTAGTGTTCACCTATGTTTTTAGCTTCATCCTTCATCATAAGTTAAATAAATATTATCATAGTCTACAGCATGGCTCAATGTCTTTAAAAGTATAAGATGTGAGCTCATTTCTACTTATAAATTCAACTACTAAGTGTTATGCTGTGTCTCAATTAAATAACAGGACAGAGTTTCTAATGACAGATGAAGTTAAGTAAATGTTACTTTCAGGGGTATGTGATAGAAATGGATCTGAAGAGAGTTAATCATTTTATATTATATGTGAATTTATGAATAGCTGAATGAGATTTAAAGCACAGAATCCAACAAGTTAACATAACATTGAGAAGCATATCATGATACATGCTGAGAAGCATCAAAAGTAGTAAAACCAGGGCTTCACTCTAAAGATGAAGTGGGCATTCAGGAAATATAGGACAGTTCTTATTCAACAGATTCAGATTCAACTAGTATTCATTGAGGGTCTGATACAATGATAAATCAGTCCCTACAACAAGAATATATGGTGCTTGTTATAATGCAATTTTACAAATGAGAAATTAAAAATGTGTTGAGGTTTTAAAACACAACCAAAGTTATACAGCTGGTAGTGAAAAGCCCTAGAATACAAACCCAAGACCTTCACCTCAAGTTTGTATTAATTTCATGACAACATGTCATGTCACCTACATATTATTTTCTGTTTACTTGACTAGAGTAGGCTGAAGAAAGCTTCAAAGCTTAATAGTCTTAATACAGATTCTTATAATATAACTAAACTCTTATTATTGTGTGTATGAAAAACTAGGGTGTTCTGATTTATTATTATGTTCATAAATTCATATTTTTGACAGAACTTCTTAGTTTTGGATCCAAATATTTTATGTCCAAATATTTTGCTTTTTATGTCATATATATGTGTGTACATAAATTTATGTTAACATATAGATTTATACATATAATTTTATAACGTTTTCTCTGTGTATCTGTTCTTTTTCATTAAAAAATTATTTTTGTTTCTTTAAATTTCTAAAATAATGAAGAAGAATTTTTAGCTCAAGACAGTATTCAAGCACTTCATCTAAATTGACAAATAAAGCTAAGAGATTATTGTCTATCTGGTCAATAATTTCTGAACAAAGAAGGATTAATAGGATTTACAATTCCTTTAATCTCCATGTAACACAAACAATACTATTTATATTTTCATTAACATTTGAGTCTAGATCATTCTGTAACAATTTAGTTCTATTAGAGATTAATCCATGGTTTTATTGTTAAATAAAGTATAAACACTAATAAGGTCAAGCAAGGTACATAAATACATATTCCAGGAGAAAACTAAACAAAGATCTGACTTAAAAAACATCACAATATATCAATGTTGACATTTACTTTGAATTTGCCAAACTCTCTTTGGTTTCAAAATAAACATTTTTTTATAAATAGTAATTCCTTTCTTTGGAATGTGCAGTGTTGAGTATCCCAAGCCCACTGAGCTAACCCTTTACTGACAGTCTTTACACTTGAAATTCACGTTGTTTTGCTGAATACTTTTTGTTAAGGAAAAGTGAGACGAATACATGAAAGAGCTGTTAACTACATAACCTCTTCTTCTTTCTTCCGTTTTCAGAACATAAACTCCAGCGTACTTGGGGCAGAAACTTCTAGTAATAGTAATACTCCTTCTTTCTAGTAATAGTAATACCTAGATATACAAACAATCAGAAAAAAGATTATAGATTCTAAGCTCTCTTGCAGCTAGATGCGGCCGTATAAATACGATGTGTCCAGTGCTATATGGACAGGAGCACTGAGCTCAAGTTCTGACTGAAAGTGAAAGGTTTCCCCTATTTTCTCCCCTTACTTCTGGCTAGAAGGCCAGAACAAGACACAGAAATTGATATTGCGGTTCGCATAGCAAAGAAACAGAAAATATAACTACAGAATAGTTATATCAACTCTTGACTGACTGTGTTAGACTCTTTTGTGACATATTCTATCTTAATTAAGTCATTGAAATTCATTCCACTGTTTACAGCAGGTAAAATGGCATTATAACTTATGCAGATATTTATCTTAATCATTCCCTTTACCTATAGCTTCAAATCCCTTGTTTCTCTCTACTTAGCACACATCTATCTGCCTGTAATAGTCATCTCAGATTAAGCTAAAAGATCCTCTTCTTTGCCTGGTGAAGAAAGTCTGAAAATAGTAAATTGTGGAATTATTATGTGTTCTTGATTACAATCCTCAAATGGGCATTCAATATTTTCCTGAAATGTAATGAAATTCTCTTGTAAGCTTCCCCCCCACACACACACTCACTACATCAAATATTTCATTCTCTGCTTTTCCACTTTCAAACCAAGTACCTATTCTGCACACCCAACTCTTACTTACCTTCACATTCTGGTGAGAAAAACCAATAGCTAAAGGATTCAAACTTCTCATCTGCCCTTCACCAAAGGTATATCCACTTGCTCAAACTAATTACTACTAACTTCTGTATTTTATTTATTTTTTATTTAGTTCTCATATCCAACCTATTACCAAATTCTGTGATTTCTGTCTCTGAACATATCTAAAGGGTTTTCATTTCTCTTCATCTCTTTTGATAGAACTCTACTTCAACTTATACAGTCTTCCTTTGATTCTGGACGTGGAATGGCTGTAAGAAGGACCTTGGTCCTTTGCCTTCTTTGAAGAAATAATTCAGCAGGGAGACCAAGATTGTGAAATAGAGACAGCACTTATCAGAGGCAAAGTACATGTCAAAGAGCACACAGGCGAACTTGGAGTGAGCTGTACACAATAGGGTCGGCTTATATGGGGGAAGTTGCTTTTCTGGGTTGTCTCTGGCCAGTCATCTTGCTTGTGTTTTCACCTAATCAGGGCTCAGTGCTCCTGCTGGTCAACAGGAGACCAGTTGCTGCTGCTCAGCCTGGAGCCTATATATCTCCTAACTCACTTTCTCTTTTACTGCATTTTTGCCCCTGCCCTGTTCACTCTCCATCCAGCACTAAATGTTTTTGTTTTTGTTTTTAAATGCAAGTCAGGTTATATTATTCTTTAGCTAAAGTCTGCTCGATAACTTTCTATTGCCCTGAGAATAACATCTATATTGCCTAGAAGTACCTGCATGATTTGCACTTTTTTCTGTATTTCTATCTCATCTCTGACCACTGTCTCCCTTGTTTTCTACCTTCAGGCATAGGGGCCTTCATTCAGTGATTTGAAAATAAAGTTCTTCCCTACCTTGTGGTCAGCACACAAGCAGTCTTCTATCCTGAATGTGCTTCCTCTAACCTCTTCACCTAATTAACCATGTTCAGATCTTAGCTTGTACATCATCTTCTCAGGACATACTTCCTTTCAACTCTGAACTACAGTATGTCCCCATATTCTATGTTCTCTGAAAACCATAAATCTCTTGGTCCCAGTCATATGACATGCAACTATTTATTGGTTGTTCATAAAGTATCTGTATTTCCAACTAGAATATGAGCTTACTGATGTCAATAATTATGTCTATCTCATTTAATGCTGTATCTCCAATACCTGGTACAGTAGCTGGCACGTGGTAGACCTTCAGTAAATAATATTTTTCATTCCTAAATGAATGAGTGCTCATTCTATCACTGTTAGATAATGTAGCTTTAAGTGTGGTCTGGCTACAGAGAGCAGAATATAATAGCTAAACTCATTTCAGTGTCTTGTGTTCCCATTCATTCTACCACTCATTATAAATTAATACTTTTTTTTTTTTTTTTTGCGGCACACGGGCCTCTCACTGTTGTGGCCTCTTCCATTGCGGAACACAAGCTCCGGACGCGCAGGCTCAGTGGCCATGGCTTACGGGCCCAGCCGCTCCGCGGCATGTGGGATCTTCCCAGACCGGGGCACGAACCCGTGTCCCCTGCATTGGCAGGCGGACTCTCAACCACTGCGCCACCAGGGAAGCCCCTAAATTAATACTTTTATATTCTATTTTATATACTTCATGCTTTATGAACTTCTCAAACTGAAGCAGTGTCTGGGGCATGGTCAACTTTGGGTCAGCAACAGAAACAATTTTCTCAGTCTCAAGACTCAGACTATGAACAATGGTAAATTTCCCAAGTTAGGTGTAACCATGTGTGGACTATTCTCAATGGCCAGCTGGCCTTCTAGGAAGAAAGTCAGTCTTCTCATTGAACATTTATTATAAACTCTACAGTATATTATAGATAAAATAGAATTTTCTTTGATGGTTTGGGTATATAAATATTACCTAATAGACCACTTCTACAGTGATACGTACTCCCGATTCAACAAAAAACATTTAAAACCTTGTTAGAATGCAACATTTCACAATTCTGCAATCTAACTGTAAAGGGATTTTCCCGCAGCCCCTTAGGCAGAAAGAAAAACTTGCTAACAAGGAAATTTGCATTAAAATTTTGTACTCTCTCTCTGACTCTGGGAGCTAAATGAGAATAGAGTGGCATCTACTAACTAATGAGAGAAAGGGTCAGAAATCTAAACTGTACAGCCAGTCAGTTAACAGTCAAGATAATATTTACCTGTCATTGTGAATAAACCTACCAGGCTATATGCAAGAACTCAAAGCATATTTCATTTGTGCATCCTATCTAAGGAGAATACTTGGAAAAAGATACTGGCACAAATAAATTCTTCCTGAAACTACAGATTGAGGAAAATAAAGTTTTGTAAATAACAAAACTTTATTATATATATGTATATATATGTGTGTGTGTATATATATAGTGTGTATGTACATATAAATTAAAATTCTACATCTATGGAATGTATAATATAATCATTAAATAAGGATTCTTAAATAAAAATGACACACTGGGGAAAAGAATATACTATTAAAATACACTAAACAAAAGTAGATATTTCCAGAGATTTCAACCACAATTACACAACTGAATTGCTTTTGGAGCTTCTAAAAATTATACCTGTCCTACTAGATATACTAAAACTGAATCTCTTAGGGTTGGGCCATGGATGTGTGATTTGTCATCTTAACTTCTCCACTGTACCACCAACCTGCTTTTTTCACAGACTTTGTCACCTGTGTAAATGGACATAAATCCACACTTAGAAACCACATCTCTAGGTGGTTTCTGTGCTCTCACTGATGCTAACTAGTTGTCTTATTTTTCCAAGTTGCTCCCTGGTGATTATCTGTGTCTTCCCTCCTCTCCAGCTGTGTGCTCTCTGGTGGCCCTTGCCCCTCTCATTCTTCAACCACTTGTATAACTTCACAGTCCATTTTCCTATAGTTCAGCATGTTTCTGGGTGAGATTCAGAAATATTTTTGATATGGTCCAGGGCTATCATTCTCTGATCTATAAGTAAATGTAATGAAAGTTATTGACTTAGATGTCAAAAGTCCTATATTAAGATTTAAGTTTTAAGACTAAAGCGACTTTGGACTATATTCTAAATCACATAAGGGAAGTGGAAACAAAGAGGCAAGAATAATCCAACTAACTTGGCAAACTAGAAAGCACCCTACAGCAGATTTATACTCACTTTCATACATTTCCACCTTGAGAACAGAAGTAGCTAAGAGTTATTTTGTGCTCTCTCTGTGCCATGCTAAGGTTTACTAGATTCCCAGTTAAATTTGCATTTCAGATATACAACCAATATATATTTTAATATGTGTGCCCCAAATATTTCATGGGACATAACTAAAATATTTTTTGTTGTTTATCTGAAATGCAATTTTAATTGTGCCCTATATTTTTATCTGCTAAATCTGGCAACCCTATGTCAAGCTCTATTACAAAGCAATACAAGGAAGCAGAGAGAAAACAGAAATAAGTTCTATTCTAGAAGGGTCTATGGTCAGAAAAATCAATCTGCATGTCTATTCTGATTATAGTGGTGATGGATGATGGAATTTTCAGATGTGTGTCTGGTTAATGGGAGGCACGTTGCTGTGCCTAAAATTATTTTAATATAAGGGATTTGGAAGGTTAAAGTAGAGAAAGGCAAGAAGCAATGGCAAAGAAGAGATTTTTGTACTTATGTCTGGAAAGTCAAAATTAAACTAAGACGAAATGCACCTTAGCCTTTAAAGATGTTCTTGCATCTATTAGGTCTATGTCATTGTGCATGAGGCCTATTCCAATTGATTGGTTATATATTTGAAAATTTAAAACTGAGACTAAAACTCTCTCTATTGGAAAAGGAATCCATATGGGTCAAAGTAGCTAATATATTTTTACCAATTTATTTTCATTTTCAGTTCTTCAAACTATTACCCTCTTCAAGGGAAATTATAGAAATGACAACTCTTGTCATGATGCTGGAATCCCTTTCAGGCATCTTTAGCAAGGTACCATGCTTTTCGTCTCCCTATTGTGTTATTTGACTATCAACACATAAATAAAGGATTTCTTTTTAAAACAATATATGCTTGCTTACTAAGGATTAACATTTACAGAGGAGATCCTAAGGCTATCAGGGCTCAGGAATTTAGGTTTAAATTTGAAAAACAATACTGTTAAATATCAACTCAGCAGAATCCCTTGTGTACATCCCAATAAAGCATTCAATGAATGGTACTGGTTTAAAAATACCTGCTTTTTTTGTCCCCGCATAAAAACACAAGGGAAAGGAAGTTCAATTTTTTTTTCCCCTGATGTTAAAACTTTAAAGCTTCAGGAATTTCTTTATTACTTAGTACTGTATGTTCTAATCAAGCAGAAAGCAGGAAAGTGACTACTATCAAAGGACCCATAAAGAGTTTATGATGTTTCAGAATCAGACAACATAAAAAAGACATATTCAAATTAGAAACACTATTATAAAGTGTGATTCTATAAGGAATCTCCATAACAGTCTTAATAATGTGATTAAAGAGACAAAGTAATAACAATATACACAAGTACTAATTAGAACATTGAAACTACTACGCCTCATGTGGGAGGCAAGTCATAAAATTCAAAGAATATTTGTAAGAAACACTATCAGACTGGCTTTTAAGTTTTTTAGTGCCTGAGGCTGATTTTGTGAACTTGTATGAGCTGAAAATGTTTAAGAGAATTCAGTTGGCCTAATAATGCATGCCTGTTACAGAATCTTATTATTATACAAAAAATAATTTAGAGAGAGATAATTTTTCTCCACTTGGTTCAATGGCACAGTTTATGCAAAGTCTAAAAATTAAACCAAATTCCACAATATTACAAACAATGAAACTGCATTTTAACAAAATCTATATATACTATTACTACATGGCCATGAATTCTCAAAGACTAGAGGTGATGAGAAATAAGAGAAGTTCTATAATTAAAACTTGGTTAGAACAACACATTTATTGTATTATTAATTTTTAAATTTTTATTTGAAAACTGTATCAAAAGTATTTAAGTACATAACAAAATAAAGAAAATGAAGTTGAAAATATTTGAGAAATTCTGAGCAAAGAAACAACAAAAATACAGAGCCAGGATTCATATGTAGTCATTTCTTAATATGGGGCCATAACTTAGGCTATCTACTTTCTTGCAGTTAGGTTAAAGAGAAATATAATCAATGAAATCAGTTTCACCAATATAAGTTGATATGCTGAGAAAAAGAGAGAATTCCTTAATCAGGTAAAATTTTATTTTCAATAAACATTATACGTTTCTCTAGGAGGCTCAAATTTCACATAGTAAAGATTTGAAAAACCTGGAAAAAAACTAACCTATATTAACTTTACTTCTTGTTTAAGTTAACAGACTTCTTAGTGAAAGGGATTTTTTTTTTTTTTACCCTAAAACACCTATTAACAATATTCAGAAAAGACTTTCCTCAAAGGGCATTTGGAAAGCCTGAATTAAATTATTTACAATTACCAGAAGGAGAAACAAACTAGTTACTCAAAAAAAGGACAAATTATCTGCAGTGAAAGGCAGAAATTTCTCGTGTGTATTTTTATAAAGATGATAAAATAACATACAAACAGACCCTGACTTACAATGGTTCAACTTACGATTTTTTTTGACTTTACAAATGGTGGGAAAGCTATACACATTCAGTAGAAACCATGCTCTGCATTTTGAATTTTGATCTTTTCCCAGACTGGTGATATGTAGTATGATACTCTCTCCTGATGCTGGGCAGTGGCCGCAAGTCACAGCGCCCCCGTCAGCCACGCGATTGTGAGGGTAAACAACCAATACACTTACGGCCATTCTGTACCCAAGCAACCTTTCTATTTTTCACTTTCAGTAGGTTATTCAATAAGTTACACGAGATACTCAACAGCCTCTTTTAAAATAGGATTTGTGTTAGATGATTTTTTTTCCAACTGTGGGCTAATGTTCTGAGCATGTTTAAGGTAGGCTAGGCTAAGCTATGACATTAGGTGGCTTAGGTGTATTAAATGCATTTTAAACTCACAATATTTTCAACTGATTATGGGTGTATTGGGCTGTAACTTACCTTAACTGAAGGAAGATCTGTACTTAAAGATAGTCTCAAGAAGCCAATTCTAGAGTACAGTGAAGTGGTTTTATAAGGGATGTTATACTGTAATTCTCACAGTATTTGCAATTATAGCAAAGAGTTTCACAGAGCTCTTTTAATAAGAGCTTTCAAAATAGTCAATAATATAAAGGTTGAGTGCAAGTCATCAAAAGCAATATTAAGAGAAGCAAAATAATGAAGTCTATGTTGTAAGGTTTCTGCTGGTCTTGAACAAGGTGGAGAAAAACAACTGTATGGTACACATCGATTTAAAGGCTAGACTGAATGCCCATCAGACTGATCTCTATATACTGTGTTTTTCTAAACCACAGAGATAAATAAAAGTGATCTATGCCCTCATCAGCTACTGTATGTGGCTGGTTAATAACAGAGCTATATGCTTTAAAGTCAGCTCATCTGGAGATAGGACTAATACTTCATAAAAGTAGAGAAGTTTGATAAAAATATTCTTCTGAAAAGAAAGACCACAATTGGCATTCAGACTTCATAACTTACTCTATGTTGCTCATCACTAGGGCTCTGGTGATGATTAAATGGAGTTGATGGGTGTTCCTGGAAGGTAGCAAATACTATGGAGGTTTTACTAATGATGATGGTGATGATGACAGTGGTGGTGGTGGTGGTGGTAATGGCAGTAGAGATAAAAATAACCTGAAACACAGACAAGATTTCAACAAAAAATAATATTCTAAATATCTTGTCAATTTCATACAAAAAGGTAAAAGGTTTTTTCATAGACATGTAGGTGAGTAGTTTGCCATGGCACAGTGGTGATCTTGGATGTCTCCATATGGGCCATATAGGCAAAGCTCAACAGCAATCTCACCCAAGACTTGGTGGATGCCCTCTGATTCTCCCAGGAACCTGTCAAGATAGGTAGCCTTTTGAGAAGCTATCACAAGGAACATTTTACATCTACCTCTATATCTCGTGCGAGACTCCCTCTCTTACACAATACTGCCATGAAACACTTTAAGGCATGGGAATTTATATCTCCCTTATAAAAGCACTTCACTGTAGTCTAGAATTAGCTTCTTGGTGACAGAGCAAACCACTGTCTCATGGTACCAACTATATGGTCCCTCTGGTTCAGTGTCATCCTCGGTGACATAGGTCATGTATACCATGCTGATCTTGCTTATACTCTCTGTGTAAGTGATAAACTACCTCAGGACATTTGGTCAAGTCATCTCCTTACAGGCTGGATATATGGAAGATTGGGAAAGCCACCCAGCATCTTCATTAGTCACTTCTGCTTAGGAACTACTTGATCTCTTGACAAGCCAAAGATTTCACCCCAACTTAGGACAGCTGTGTAACAAGATGAAAATTCTGCAGTATATTGAATGGAATGAAAGCATGCTGTCTCTATAAATGACACCACATATATTTATAACTATTACCTGAAAAACAACTCACATCATTATGTTGATGGAATAATGATAGAAACAATAATGATAATAAAACAATATTTTCAAAATGCCCTCTGCTAAATCTTTAACATACACTTTTTTATTTCATCATCTGCATAATCCCAGGAGTTATTATTAAATGGCATTAAAAAATAACAGGGTCAGACAGCTAGCAACTCGCTTGCAGTCTATGAACCCAAGCTATCAGGCTTTATTGTTTTGAGATTAAGCAATATATTTCATCATCTCCCAGAATGTATAAAGCAGTTTTACTGGAACTTAATTGAAGAGACCATTTACTAAAATAAATTCATAATTATGAAAGGACAAAAAATTGAATACTAAAACATACTGCTAAGTTTGGGATTAATTGAAGCATTTAAACACGATTATTAAACTCTTGGACTTCATTAAAAATGGACAGATATATACCATATGTCCTTATTTATGATTCACTTCTCCACATATTCTGATCTTCTGATCTGAAGAAGCATACACCACAGAAAACATAAAAAGATCAAACTAGGATTTTCAAACAGAGTCTTTATTTAAATTATAACTTTGGTGTACTGCCAAATGACCATCTGCAGTATATACTAATTAGACCTGTACCATTTAAAATATAAAACTTAAGGACATTATTTGAAAAACAAATTTATGGTTTGAAAATTTGAGATCACAGTACTTTTTCTAGTTTGAGAAATATTTTATCATACTAATAAATGCTATTTTAAATCTGCACTATAGAAAATGTTAGGATAGAAAATAAATTGATATGTAAAAAGAATGTATTAAATGCAGTTTTATTTGTAAAGTATAAATTTTAGTTCAAACAAACTAAATAGATATATCTGGGAGTAGGGATTTATGTGGAAAACTTTCTTCTGCAAAGAAGTTTATTTCCAATAAACTGTGAATGCATAGGGGTATATCATTAGAAGCATATATTGTGGAAAAATTTGAAGGCACAATACCATATAAATGTAATGCTATTTAGGTTATCTATTTATTTCTGGGTTAGCTTTGATAGTTTATGTCTTTCAAGGCATTTAAACATGTCAAGTATATTGGTATAATATCATAATATTCCCTAATTATTGTTTTTAATATCAGTAAGATACTTACTGGTATCCCCCCATTTCCTATCTGATTTTTTGTGTATATCCTTTCTTATATCTATAGGTTTATCAGTTTTATTGATTCTTTTAAAGAACCAGCTTTGATTTCATAGATTTTTCTCTATTGTTTATTTTCTATTTTATTTATATTCATATTTTTATTTACTTCATTCTGTTTATATTGGGTTTAATGCAACTTTCTTTTTGTTTCAGTTTCTTAAAGCGGATGTTATGACCATTAAATTATAATACTTTTAATATAAACACTTAATATCTACAAATTTCTCTCTTATTCTCTATCACTTTACACTGAAATGATGTTATTAGGTGAGTACATATTTAGAACTGTTACATCTCTTGATGAATTGGTGCTCTTATCATTATAAAATAACCCACTTTATCCCAGATAATATTTATTAACTGAAGTCCACTTTGCCTGATATTAATATCGCCATTCAAAATTTCTTTGAGTTATTATTTTCATGGTAGTTAGTTTTTCATCATTTTTACTTTTAATGTATATCTTTATGTTTAAAGTGAGTTTCTCATAAACTGCATACAGTTAGTTCTTATGTATCAATCCAATCTTATATATATTGCCTTACAATTACAGCATTTAGACCATTTACATTTTCTGGAATTGCTGATATGGTTGTTTTTTTAAAAATTAATATTAATTATTTATTTTTTGTACAGCAAGTTCCTATTAGTTATCTATTTTATACATATTAGTGTATATATGTCAATCCCAATCTCCCAATTCATCCCACCACAACCCCTACCCCCACTGCCACTTTCCACCCTAGGTGTCCACATGTTTGTTCTCTACATCTGTGTTTCTATTTCGGCCTTGCAAAGCAGGTCATCTGTACCATTTTTCTAGATTCCACACATATGCGTTAATATATGATACCTGTTTTTCTCTTTCTGACTTACTTCACTCTGTATGACAGTCTCTAGATCCATACAACTCTCTCCAAATTACCCAATTTCGTTCCTTTTTATGGCTGAGAAATATTTCATTGCACACTAAGTTCTACTAACTCTATCCATTCGTCTGTCAGTGGGCATTTAGGTAGCTTCCATGACCTGGCTATTGTAAAGGTGCTGCAATGAACATGGGGGTGCATGTGTCTTTTGGAATTATGTTTTTCTCTGGGTATATGCCCAGTAGTGGGATTGCTGGGTCATATAGTGATTCTATGTTTAGTTTTTTAAGGAACCTCCCTACTGTTCTCCATAGTGGCTATATCAATTTACATTCCCACCAACAGTGCAAGAGGGTTCTCCTTTCTCCACACCCTCTCTAGCATTTATTGTTTGTAGATTTTTTGATGATGCCCATTCTAACCAGTGTGAGGTGATACCTCACTGCAGTTTTCATTTGCTTTTCTCTAATAATTAATGATGTTGAGCAGCTTTTCATGTGCTTCTTGGCCATCTGTATGTCTTCTTTGGAGGAATGTCTATTTAGGTCTTCTGCCCATTTTATGATTGGGTTTTTTTTTTTTTTAACATTCAGCTAAATGTATTCATTTAGCATTCATTTAGCATTCAGCTAAATATACAAATGTATATATATACAAATGTATATTTGTAAATGTAATGTAAATATACAAATGTATATTTGTATATTTTGGAGATTAATCCTTCCTCCATTGATTCGTTAGCAAATATTTTCTCCCATTCTGAGGGTTGTCTTTTCGTCTTGTTTGTAGTTTCCTTTGCTGTGCAAAAGCTTTTAAGTTTCATTATGTCCTGTTTATTTTGGTTTTTATTTCCATTACTCTAGGAGGTGGGTGAAAAAAGATCTTTCTGTGATTTATGTCAAAGAGTTTTCTTCCTATGTTTTCCTCTAAGAGTTTTATAGTGTCTGGTCTTATATTTTAGTCTTTAATCCATTTTGAGTTTGTTTTTGTGTATGGTGTTAGGGAGTGTTCTAATTTCATTCTTTTACATGCACCTGTCCAGTTGTCCCAGCACCACTTATTGAAGACTGTCTTTTCTCCATTGTATATCCTTGCCTCCTTTGTCGTAGATTAGTTGACCATATATGTGTAGGTTTAGCTCTGGGCCTTCTATCCTGTTCCATTGATCTAAATTTCTGTTTTTGTGCCATTGCCATGTTGTCTTGATTACTGCAGCTTTGTAGTATAGTCTGAAGTCAGGGAGTCTGATTCCTCTAGCTCCATTTTTTTCCCTCAAGACTGCTTTGGAGATTCAGGGTCTTTTGTGTCTCCATACAAATTTTAAGATTTTTTGTTCTAGATCTGTAAAAAATGTCATTGATAATTTGATAGGGATTGCATTGAATCTGTAGATTGCTTTGGGTAGTATAGTAATTTTCACAATATTCCAATGCAAGAACATGGTATATCTCTCCATCTGTTTGTGTCATCTTTGATTTCATTCATCAGTGTCTTATAGTTTTCTGAATACAGGTCTTTTACATCCTTAGGTAGGTTTATTCTGAGATATTTTATTCTTTATGATGCAATGGTGAATAGGATTGTTTCCTTAATTTCTCTTTCTGATCTTTCATTATTATTGTATAGGACTGCAAGAGATTTCTATGTATTAATTTTGTAACCTGCTACTTTACCACATTCATTGATTAGCTCTAGTAATTTTCTGGTGTCATCTTTAGGATTCTCTATGTATAGTATCATGTCATCTACAAACAGTGACAGTTTTAGTTCTTCTTTTCCAATCTGGATTCCTTTTATTTCTTTTTCTTCTCTAATTGTCATGGCTAGGACTTCCAAAACTCTGTTGAATAATAGTGGCGAGAGTGGACATCCTTGTCTTGTTTCTGATCTGAGAGGAAATGCTTTCACTTTTTCACCATTGAGAATGATATTTGCTGTGGGTTTGTCATATAGGCTCTTTATTATTTTGAGGTAGGTTCCCTTTATGCCCACGTTCTGGAGAGTTTTTAATCATAAATGGGTGTTGAATTTCTCAAAAGCTTTTTCTGCATCTATTGAGATGATCATATGGTTTGTATTCTTCAGTTTGTTAATATGGTGCATCACATTGATTGATTTGCATATATTGAAGAATCCTTGCATCCCTGGGATAAATCCCACTTGGTCATGGGGTATGATCCTTTTAATGTGTTATTAGATTCTGTTTGCTAGTATTTTGTTGAGGATTTTTGCATCTATATTCATCAGTGATATTGGTCTGTAATTTTCTTTTTTTTTTTTTAGTATCTATGTCTGGTTTTGGTATCAAGGTGATGGTGGCCTCATAGAATGAGGAGTGTTCCTTCCTCTGCAATTTTTTGGAAGAGTTTGAGGATGGGTGTTAGCTCTTCTCTAAATGTTTCATACAATTCACCTGAAGCCACCTGAAGCCACCTGTTTTGGGCTTTTGTTTGTTGGAAGATTTTTAATCACAGTTTCAATTTCATTACTTGTGATTTGTCTGTTCATATTTTCTATTTCTTCCTGGTTCAGTCTTGGAAGGTTATGCCTTTCAAAGAATTTGCCCGTTTATTCCAGTTGTCCATTTTATTGGCATGGATTTTTTGCTTGTAGTAGTCTCTTATGATGCTTTGTATTTCTGTGGTGTCCATTGTAACTTCTCCATTTTCATTTCTAATTTTTTTGATTTGAGTCCTCTCCCTCTTTTTCTTGATGAATCTGGCTAAAGGTGTATCAATTTTCTTTATCTTCTCAAAGAACCAGTTTTTACTTTTATTGATCTTTGCTATTGATTTCTTTGTTTCTATTGCATTTACTTCTGCTCTTATCTTTATGATTTCTTTCCTTCTACTAACTTTGGTTTTGTTTGTTCTTTCTCTAGTTCCTTTAGGTGTAAATTTAGATTGTTTATGTGAGGTTTGTCTTGTTTCTTGAGGAAGGATTGTATTGCAATAAATTTCCATCTTAGAATTGTTTTGCTGCATCCCATAGGTTTTGGATCAGCATGTTTTAGTTGTAATTTGTCTTGAGGTATTTTTTGATTTCCTCTTTGACTTCTTCAGTGACCTCTTGGTTATTTAGTAATGCATTGTTTAGCCTCCATGTGTTTGTGGTTTTTACGTTTTTTTCCCTGTAATTGATTTCTAATCTCATAGCGTTGTGTTCAGAAAAGATGCTTGATATGATTTCAATTTCTTAAATTTACCAAGGCTAGATTTGTGACACAAGATGTGATTCATCCTGGAGAATGTTCCATGGGCACTTGAGAAGAAAGTGTAATCTGCTGTTTTTGGATGGTATGTCCTATAAATATCAATTAAATCTATCTGGTCTATTGTGTCATTTCAAGCTTGTGTTTCCTTATTAATTATCTGTGTGGATGATCTGTCCACTGGTGTAAGTGAGGTGTTAAAGTCCCCCACAATTTTTGTGTTACTGTCAATTTCCTCTTTTATAGCTGTTAGCATTTGCCTTATGTATTGAGGTGCTCCTATGTTGGGTGCATATATATTTATAATTGTTGTATCTTCTTCTTGGATTGATCCCTTGATTATTGTGTAGTGTCTTGCCTTGTCTCTTGTAATATTCTTTATTTTAAAGTCTACTTTACCTGATATGAGCATTGCTACTCCAGCTTTCTTTTGATTTCCATTTGTAGGGTATATATTTTTCCATCCCCTCACTTTCAGTCTGTATGTGTCCCTAGGTCTGAAGTGGGTCTCATGTAGATAGCATATATATGGGTTTTGTTTTTGTATCCATTCAGCGAGCCTGTCTCTTTTGATTGGAGCATTTAATCCGTGCACTTTTAAGGTAATTATCGATACGTATGTTCCTATTACCACTTTCTTAACTGTTATTGGTGAGTTTTTTTGTAGGTTCTTTTCTTCTCTTGTGTTTCCCACTTAGAGAAGTTCCTTTAGCATTTGTTGTAGAGCTGGTTTGGTGGTGATCAATTCTCTTAGCTTTTGCTGGTCTGTAAAGATTTTGATTTCTCCATCAAATCTGAATGAGATCCTTGATGGGTAATCTTGGTTGTAGGTTTTTCCCCTTCATCACTTTAAACATATTGTGCCACTCCCTTCTGGCTTGTAAATTTTCTGCTGAGAAATGTACTGTTAACCTTATGGGAGTTCCCTTGTATGTTATGTGTCATTTTTCCCTTGTTGCTTTCAATAATTTTTCTTTGTCTTTAATTTTTGTCAATTTGATTACTATGTGTCTTGGTGTGTTTCTCCTTGGGTTTATCCCGCCTGGGACTCTCTGCATTTCCTGGACTTGGGTGGTTATTTTCTTTCCCATGTCAGGGAAGCTTTCAACTATATATCTTTAAATATTTTCTCAGGTCCTTTATCTCTCTCTTCTCCTTCTGGAACCCTTATAATGCACATGTTGTTGCATTTAATGTTGTTCCAGAGGTCTCTTAGGCTGTCTTCATTTCTTTTCATTCTTTTTTCTTGGTTTGTTCCATGGCAGTGAATTCCACCAGTCTGTCTTCCAGGTCACTTATCCGTTCTTCTGCCTCAACTGAATTCTGCTATTGGTTCCGTCTAGTGTATTTTTCATTTCAGTTATTGTATTGTTCATCTCTGTTTGTTTTTTCTTTAGTTCTTCTAGGTCTTTGTTAAACATTTCTTGCATCTTCTCGATCTTTGCCTCCATTCTTTTTCCGTGGTCCTAGATCATCTTCACTATCATTATTCTGAATTCTTTTTTCTAGAAGGTTGCCTATCTCCACTTCATTTAGCTGTTTTTCTGGAGTTTTATCTTGTTCCTTCATCTGTATATAGTCCTCTGCCTTGTCATTGTGTCTATCTTGCTGTGAATGTGGTTTCATTCCACAGGCTGCAGAATTGTAGTTCTTCTTGCTTCTGCTGTCTTCCCTCTGGTGAATGAGGCTATCTAAGAGGCTTGTGCAAGCTTCCTGATGGGAGGGACTGGTGGTGGGTAGACCTGGGTGTTTTTATGGTGAGCAGAGCTCCTTAAAACTTAATCCGCTTGTCTGCTGATGGGTGGGGCTGTGTTCCCTTCCTGTTGATTGTTTGGCCTCAGGTGAACCAGCACTGGAGGCTACCCAGCTCTTTGGTGGAGCTAATGGTGGACTGTGGGAGTGCTCCCACCAAGGAGTACTTCCCAGAACATCTGCTGCAAGTGTTCTTGTCCCTGTGGTAAGCCACAGCCACCCCCTGCCTCTGCAGGAGACCCTACAACACTAGCAGGTAGGTCTGGTTCAGTCTCCTATGGGGTCATTGCTCCATCCCCTTGGGTCCTTATACACATACTACTTTGTATGTGCTCTCCAAGAGTGGAGTCTCTGTTTCCCCCTGTCCTGTCAGAGTCCTGCAATCAAATCCCCCTAGCCTTCAAAGTCTGATTCTCTAGTAATTCATCTTCCCATTGCTGGACCCCCAGGTTGGGAAGCCTGACATGGGGCTCAGAACCTTCACTCTAGTGGGTGGACTTCTGTGGTATAAGTGTTCTCCAGTTTGTGAGTCACCCACTCAGCAGTTATAGGATTTGATTTTATTGTGATTTTGCCCCTCCTACCAACTCATTGCAGCTTCTTCTTTGTCTTTGGGTGTGGGGTATCTTTTTTGGTGAGTTCCAGTGTCCTCCTTAGATGATTGTTCAGCAGTTAGTTGTGATTCTGGTGCTCTTGCAAGAGGGAGTGAGAGCATGTCCTTCCACTCTGCCATCTTGAACCAATCTCATGGTTGGGTTTCAATACACATTCTTGCCCTTTTTTTTGTTGTTGTTGTATCTATTTTTGTTTCCTTTTTCTGCATTCCTGTTGATTAATTTATCTTTTTTTTAAATGGTTTTATGTTATTTTCAAATCATCTTTTTAGTTATACACCTTGTTTTATTTTTTTAAGTGGTTATTATACGGTTCGTGAAACACGTCTTTAATTTATCCCAGTCTACATTCAAATAATAAATCATCATTGTCTAAAAATATTAAAAAGTACACTCTTATTTTTCTCTTCTCACCATCCTTGTGCTTTTCTGTCACATATGTCCCTTCTACATATGTGATTAACGTTACAGTACATTTTTATTAATTTTACCTTAAGCAGCCAATTATCTGTAAAAGAGAGTTAAAAATAAGGAATTGTATTTTATGTTTCTCACATATTTACCATTTTGACACTTTATCATTTTACATATATTCAAATTTCTATTTACCTTCATTCTCCTTCTGTCTGAAGAACTTACTTTTAATTTCTTATAATGCAGGTTTGCTAGTAATTAATACTCTCACCTCTTGCTTGTTTGGAATGATTTTTATGTCATCTTCATTTTTGTAAGATATTTCCAGTGAATACAGGCATACCTCATTTTATTACAGTTCCCTTTATTTCACTTTGCAGGTACTGCATTTTTCACAAATTGAATGTTTGTGCCAACCCTGCATCAAGCAAGTCTATCACCGCCATTTTTCCAATAACATTTGCTCACTTCATGTATCTGTGTCACATTTTGTTAATTCTCACAGTACTTCAAACTTTTTTCATTGTTATTATATTTGTTATGGTGATATGTGATCAGTGATCTTTGAAGTTACTATTAAGACTAGTTGAAGGCTCAGATGATGGTTAACATTTTTTAGCAATAAAGAATTTTTAATTAAGCTATGTACATTTTTAGACATAATGCTATTGCACACTTTATAGAGAACAGTGTAGTGTAAATGTAACTTTTACATGCACTGGAAAACCCAAAAAACTGTGTGATTAACTTAATTGTGATATTTGCTTTATTATGTTGGTCTAGAACTGAAACTACAATATCTCTGAGGTATTTAATTTTACAATGACAAGGTTATACTTTGTTTTGTTTTTCAGTACTGTGAAGACTGTTATTATATATTATACATTATATTATATTTTATATTATATTTTTTATATATATACATTATATTAT
Source organism: Aethalodelphis obliquidens (assembly GCF_003676395.1). Lineage (NCBI taxonomy): Eukaryota > Metazoa > Chordata > Mammalia > Artiodactyla > Delphinidae > Aethalodelphis > Aethalodelphis obliquidens. The sequence goes on along the minus strand of NW_020837959.1, from coordinate 34,193,882 downwards.
ACATTTATATATTATACATTTATATATACATTATATTATATTTTATATAATATATTATATATTAAATTATACATTATATATGTATAATTTCTGATAAAACATTTGCTGTAATTTTTTTGTTTCTCTGTGTGTGGCGTTTCCTTTTGTTCTGGCTCTTTTGAAATCTGTCTCTTCATCAATGTGTTGTTAGCAATTTGCCATGCACTTTGGTATGTCTTTAATTATATGATCCTTCTGCTTCAGGTTTGTTAGGCTCCTTGGATCTCTAAAGATATGTTGCCTTTTCAATCCTAGATTTGGAATTGACACAGCATCACTCCTGCCACTTTTTAGTAAGTGAAAGAGTTGTTATTTAAACCCAACTTTATCAGACATGTAAAGTTCATTAAAAGAAGACACCAAGATTAAAAGTTAAAAGAAAATTTAAATATTCATGTTTGTGCATTTGATAGTGAGTTATTTAATCTTCTTACTGTACTCGTCTTTGAAATATGGATGTTTGCTCCAAGACGTTCAGGAAGTAATAATATTAAACGTTAAAATTAGATATTTAGTTAATATTTGCTATATGTGTTTTTGTAATTCCTTTGTATTATTCCATTGCATTATTGAGAATGTCTCTGTAAAATTGTAAATATAGGATTCCTTAGTTTAAGGCAGACATATCACATATTTATTGAGGATTCTTCCATTCAAAAAATATCAGAAACAGCCCTGGTATAGATGCGAGACACAAAGTGAAGAGCAAATTAGTCCTGACATCTGCTTTCATGGAGATTACAGCAGTAAGCACATATTGATTGAATAATTACTTAAGTAATTTTGATAAGAACTTTAAAGAAAATCATGAGAGCACAAATCAGGGGACATATGACTAAGTCTGGATATTAGAAAAGTTTCCCTGAGGAAGTGATATCTCCGATAAAATTTATTGGGCAAGTAAGAGGTAATCTGGCAAAGTGAGGAGAGATAAACAACTTTGTGCAATCCTTAAAATAAGACATAGGAATGGCACAAAAAAGGTCAATGTGAGTGGTCAGCCAAGAAGGAAAGAGAGACGGACTAACAAGTATTCTGCAGAAATAGACAGAAACCAGATCATATGAAACCTTGTAAAGGAGGTAAAATATTTTGATTTTTATATTAAGATATGTGAAGACTATTAACAAGGGAAGAGAAGCAACCTGAGTACATCTGAATTAAAAAAATAATAATAATCTTTGGCTGCAACATAACTGAGAGATGGAAAGGGTCAAGGACCGTTTTACCAGAAAAATTTTTCCATGCGTTATCATTTTTGATGTCATTCTACCTATTATATTTATTATAGTATCTATTCTAATATATAGTTTATATAGTATAGTATTATACTTTATTATATTATTATATTTTCATTATATTTAACATATTTAAAATATTTATATTTAATGTTTTGAATGGGAATTTTGATTTCATTTATTTTTAACTTTAAGTATTTATGTGTCACTTTAAAATTCCAATTTTATGAAAATAATCTTATTTCAATGAGTAAAATAGCATCACCTCATATTATAGCATGCCTCTTTGAAGCTTCACATGAAATTATATTTGGATTTAGAAGAATTGGCTCTATGCCTGTGGCAACCAGGAGAGGAAATATTCTGTCACCCTTATAGAGTCACCAAGACAGTACATAACTTGCCAAGAGATCAATTTCGTTAATGAAAAATGTGTAACCTATTCTTTTTTAATTTTTATTATATTTTTTTGCGGTACACGGGCCTCTCACTGCTGTGGCCTCTCCCGTTGCGGAGCACAGGCTCCGGACCTGCAGGCTCAGCGGCCATGGCTCATGGGCCTAGCCTCTCTGCGGCCTGTGGGATTTTCCCGGACCGGGGCACAAACCCGTGTTCATCGGCAGGCAGACTCTCAACCACTGCGCCACCAGGGAAGCCCATGTAAGCTATTCTTAAAACAAATGATCATGGTATATCCTTCAACTTCTGAGTTTCATATTAAAAAGTAAATCTTGCTGTAAAATAAACCTGCCTTGTCACAAAGTAAAATTTGTATATATTTTCATATGTATCTAATTTGTTACATTCAATTATCATAAGAAATCTCAAGGATTCTTGTAGTTATCCAATAACCCAGATGACAGCCAAAGGAATAAAGACAATCTTTAAAAGATTCAAAGCCATTCCTAACATTTCTGCAATTATTTTTAGCATAATATATTATAAGGTCATCTCAAAATTATAAAATTTTACCTACTGCTACTAATGAAAATCAGAAAAGTTAAGTAACTTGTCTAAAGTTACAAAGATTTAAGGATCTGGTGGAAGATTACAAAGGTTCTGCCAAAGCAAAATTTCAGGTAACATGCCGCTTCCTGGACAATAACAATTCCTTGTGGTTAGAAAGATATTGCATTTTATATTGCCTGCTTGGAGATTCATAAGGATTAGACTGTTAAGAGCTTGGATAAGTTCTAAAGTTATAATACCTGTTTAACGTTATGTTAACACATTTGTTTTATTTTGTTTAAGCTTTATACAAAATTATTTGACAATTTCAGTTTTTTTAAAAACATCTATCAGATTGTTCATTGTGTGGGAGAAAAAGTTCTGTTGAATGCACTGCAGGAAAAATTAGTTTATTATTTATCCATAATTTATGGAACAAATGAAACACTAGTCTCAAGAGTTATCTTACCAAACTATAATAATAATAGCTTAAAAGACTAATAGATAATTTGTAATTTCTTACATGGATTTTGAAGAATTAAGCAAGAATAAAATATCCTGCAGGGCAGAGATCATTTATTTTTTACCTCCTTTAACACCTGGTAAACTGCCAGGCTCTTAAATGGAACTCAAAGATTATTTTTCATTATGAATTTAAAATTTGGAAAAGCATTAAAACCCAATTAGGACCTAACTGTTTCTGTTTTATTTCTATAATTATTTTAATTAATACCATTAACTCTCAGATTTCTTTAGCATTCATTACTTGCCTCAACTATAAAAAGTAGTATTTCTAACATAAGATTCTGTTATATTTAGTGATGCAATTTAATATTAATCCCCAAGTTCAAGGGTGCTGCAGGCCACCAGATGTGGATCTATATTTTTATCTGTGTGTGCTTTCCATACTGTAAGAAATAAAATATAAATGAATTTAGCCTTCTTGCTCCTATATTACTTAACCTCCACTCAAGCAATATTATACTGAATAAAATGTCCTGGACCAGGAATCAGGAAGTGGGGGTTCTATATCTGATTCTGCCCTATGTAATTATGTTACATAAATCAAGTTAATTCTGTTTCTGGAATCACTGTTTCTTCTTCTGCAGTTGGGGTTAATGTTGCTCTGCTTAACTTACATTGTTGTAAGACAGCAAATGAGACAATGAGTCATGAAAAAGAAAGTAATGTACCAATATCTTTACAAATGGAAAGTGTTATTTTATATTTGTATTTTCAGGATGCCTATTATTTGTGAATTGTGGGTGTTTCTGTAAAAATTATTTTTTAAAGCATGTTCTCCAGAAGTTGTGCATTTCTAACAGATGGTTTTAGGGTAACATTTACAAGATGGCTTTTAAAACTTTGGGAAGGAGAAGTGGACTGATGTGAAAAGAGCACCAGGGGTTGAGTGGGAGTGGGGAGGTGAGTCAGATTCCTCCCTACTGCAGGCTGGCTCGTCCTCCAGACACACACTTCAGAATGTTGCTGCCCATTATATGACAGTTTGCATGGAGCTGAGGTTATAGTCCTTTTTGTTCACCCCCATGACAAACATGGGTGTTTCTGGAGAGGGTGCACAGATGACCGCACGCAGGGCACCTGCCTGGATGCGGGTCTAGGGAAGGTGCACAAGGTGTCATGAGGTGCTTTGAGTGCCACACCCCCCGGGCAGCCCTGGGGACCTCTCTCCCACTTACTGTAGTTTCCTCTAATGGCAGGTACACCCCTGTGGCTTCCACCACAATGGGGCTGCCAACGGACTTCCAGGAGATGTCTTTGGGCTGCTTGCTGGGGAGGGGAGGCAGCACCATGAGTCAGTCTCTCCCCTGCATGGTCTCCTCTTCATAGTCCATGGCCTTCACCATTTGAAAGGTTGACCAGACACCTTCCTGTCTGGCCAACTCTTCCCCCCACCCCACACATCCCTACCTGCTCCAGATGGGTCCGACCCTGCTGGTCTTGCCTCTCATCGCTAACCCCCCTAGTGGGCCACTTTTCTTTTCTTGACTGTACCTGCTATGCCTGGCTACAAGCCGCCACCTCTCCAACTCAGCCCACAAGCCCCCCCCCCCTCCAGGGGACCATCTAGACTACTCCCAGCCAGGTCAGGCCCTTTCTACATATGCTGCCCAGGATGTAGACCCCGGGAGGGCAAAGCCTGCCCTGCTGCTTCAGGCTCCAGCCCTGGTAACCTTGTAAAAGCCCTCCTAGCCCTTCTTCTCTTTATTACTCAGCTTCTGCAACAGGGATCCTGCTACCAGAGGCCAGGCAAGTCCCTGAAATCACACACCACATCCAGAGAGCAGCTCCCAAGCCTTGAGGCAGCCCTGGGGCCAGCATTGGCTGGTGGTTTATACTGGAAAAGTAAAGAAGATTTTCTGTTTCCTGTTCTATAAATGTACATTTTCACTTGATATCTTATCAAATGTTTGTGTTTGAAACATTAAACATCTAGTATTGCTGTTTTCTACTTCGCTTTAGCAAACAAACAATAAAAGAATAAACTCTAAAATAATTAAAGTATTTCTAAGATAAAATTGTATATATCTTTTACCAATCAGCTCCTTTCACCTTGCTTTGATTGAGTATATTGAAGCATGTTTCTTACCTGTCTGCTTATAAGATTTCCCATCAGTTTTGTCTTTCTAAAAGGAACAAAATTTGTGAGATGAAACCCAGATGAGCAGAAAAGGAAATCTATTAATTCTAATATTTTTATAAAATTTTTAAAGAGGTTAAAATTTACTTCTATAAAATTTTTAAAGAGGTTAAAAATTTTTTTTTAGTAAAAGGAAGAAATTCTCCTTAAATCCTTTTATACCTTATATGTCCTTCATCAGTTTCTTCTTCTCATCCCCGGATCCTCCCCAAAACTATTATACCCAGTGTCTCAAAAGGACCAAAATTTTTATTATTTTTTGATATTTGTTCTTTTATTTTCTTTCTCCACTTCTGCTTTAATGAATAATATCAACATTTTCAGAAATTGGGACACTTTTGAATTCATAAGAGAAACTACCTATTTTCAAAGGGTCCGAGCACTGTCATAAAGTTTGTTCCATAATGATGTGTCAGTGTGTCATTTACATGATTCACATGGGGTTGGATGGCTGTTATTGAGGATTTCACCCTGGCAGTCTAGAATGGGGAAACTCATTTTAGATGAGTTATAGCTCACATGACTAACATGTGAATTTCTTATTCACGTTAGCAAAGAATAACATGGAGGATGTGTAAGCACAAAATAAATTAGGTTATAACAAAACTCAGAGAGGAAATTGACTAATTTTAAATGCCATTGATATGCATATGGTAATTCTTGGCACAGGTCTTTAAAAATTAATAGGTTACCAGCTTCCTTAAGAGATTAATATATTACAAATCCTCTTTTAGAATGTTTCAAGGTTCCTTTTTTCTATTAGCAAGAGAAGATTTTAATAAAGCAAGATGCAAACTTTCTACTGGTGCTCTGAGCCAAGTAAAATACCATTAGCAGAGTAGAGCTTTTTTCTAGATACTTCTACTTGTTTTATGGAAAGGGTAAATTTGTCTAGTTCCATCTATTGCCTTCACCGTGCTTCCCCTGTCTTTCCTAGAGCTTGTTGCAGGATTTGATTCACTGTTTGTCTCCAGACATATTATGTAAATAGCAATTGTCTGTAACTATAAGTAATCAAATTCCATCTTTTACATGTAAAGTTCATCAAAGGCATTTCTCTCTTCCTTTGAGTAATATATAAAGCAGTTTTTTCTTCCATCTTGGGAAACATGTACAGATACAAGTGTTAGAATCAATAATGAATTTGATGAGAAATGATAAAATTATAACAATGATGAGTTTGTTTTTACCATCTGTTATAGATGTGCCTGAGTTCATCTTCTGCTTTTACAGTTAATTTCTAATGTTATTTTCCTTCTCGATTTTTTAAACATTAAAAATTAAATGAAGAAACTCTGTAGTGACAGAATTTACTCATTATTTAGCTTGTTTAATCATACCAAAATAAAACTGTAAGCAAGAATATCATAAGTTATTCTATCAGTTTTAGGATTTGTGAATAAAACTTTTCTCATTCAATTTTAGGAACTTCTTTTAAATAGGATGGTCTGTTAGTCAGTTAATAAATATTTACTTACAATGTGTCAGACACTGCCCTACATATCAGGAAGTTGAACAAGATAGAGCTTATAAGTTCCTTATAATGGTAAACAGAGAAAATGACAAATGTATGGACTGAGTATCTACTGCTTTATAGAATCACAACCTTCTTTGGGGGCTCTTTTCTAACTTCTGTGTTGACTGGGAAAAATTAAATACAAATGTCCTTCTTCGAGTATTGAAACAAATCTAGTTGCACCTTGCCCTATCAACTCCCAGTAAAGTCAAAGTGGGCATGTGACCTGAACTTGGCCAGTTGGGTACTTAGCACTCAAACCTTGAGTGAACAACAAAGGGAAAGACAAAGCAGCAGCAATTCATTCACCCAATGCCTGCACCTTGACTGAGCTGTTCCTTACTCTCTCAATCTGAACTCTCTGGAGGCTCTCTGGATCCTTCTCGTTTTGAGGGCTGCTTTAACCAACCTTTCTATCCATCCTGTGTGTTCCTTATTTCTTTCCAATAAATTCAGTTTTGCTTAAGTTAACTCAATTTTTTTTTTTACTTTTTGTAATTGAAGCACAAAGTTTCCATTTTTTCTAATGAGAACAGAAAATAGATAGAAAAATTAAAATATTCCAGACTTTCTTATTACCAATGAGTGAAGACTTTAAAATGTCTCCCTCTCCAGTTCCTACCAGCACTTGTACTAGAAATATCATATCTCTCCCTATGGTTTTTTTTTTTTTTGTTTGTATGTTTGTTTGTTTTTTGTGGTACGCGGGCCTCTCACTGTTGTGGCCTCTCCCGTTGCAGAGCACAGGCTCCAGACATGCAGGCTCAGTGGCCATGGCTCACGGGCCTAGCCGCTCTGTGGCATGTGGGATCCTGCTGGACCGGGGCACAAACCCGTGTCCCCTGCATCGGCAGGCAGACTCTCAACCACTGCGCCACCAGGGAAGCCCTCTCACTATATTTTATCATAAATTTATGAGCAAAACATTTCCACTCCAGTCCATAGTCATATTTGGGTGCTTTAAGCTTCCATGGTATAAAGTAGAAAACAATTTAATTGCTTCAAAATAGTAGGTCTCGAACAAGCTTGATCAATTTAGAAGAAAATAAACAGTGATCACCCAGGAATACAAAATGTTTACAAAACAAAAAATTAAACTACTTGAAAGTAGCAGAAAGTGTTTAAGCAGGTGGTGGAGTATTTCCTCTTGAAGGAATGAGACTGTGACACATAAAAATTGTGAGTTTGTGGCTTTTTATACCTGAAGGTGCTTTCACTTCCATCAGATCTTTCAGAGAAACTCACAATTTCCTAGATTTAGGTGGTGAGGACAGGGTTCTGAATTAGCAGAGCTGCTGAAAAAAACCCTGGGAATGGGATCAAAACCCTAAGTATAAAATCTGCCCAGTTCCTAAACTGAACCCAAAACTAAGCATGTGTGGACAGCACAGTCGGGAGAGAGGAGTTTGTATCTGGAAAATCTAACTGCCCCAGGGAGACTTGTTAGTTTGCATCTCTTTGGTTAGGTAGGATCCCCCACCTTCTGTGTTAGCTTAGCCAGCAGAATGACGGAAGTTAGAAAAGACTTCAAAGCATATATTATGAGTATCTTCAAAGAAACATTAGAGATCATATTTAAATTGTTAAAAGAAATATGTTTTAACAGCTTTTACAAACCATAAACTTCTTCCATTTTAAGTGGATATTTTGATGATGTCTAGTGAATTTTTAATTATACAACCATCACCACAATCTAGTTATAGATCACTTCCATCACACCACAGAGTTCACTCTGTCTTTTGCAGTCAATCATCCTGCCCATTCCCTGTCCTCAACAAATAATCTGCTTTCATTTTCTGGAAATTTGCCTTCCCTAGAAATTTCATATGAATGGAATTTTTCATTTTGTAGTTTTTGCGTCTGGTTATTTTACTTAAAATATCTTTGAGATTCTTTCATGTTTCAGCATTTCTGATTTTATACCACATTTTGTTTATCCATTTACCAGTTGATGGACATTTAGATTGTTTTCTGGTTTTGACTATTATAAATAATGCTGCCATACTCATTCATATTCAAGAATTTGTGGCCAAATATTTTCTTTTCTTTTGAAGGGAGAAATTCTTGGATTGTATGTTGCTATACAATATTTTTAACTTTTTCAGAAAAGGCCAAACTGTTGTTCAAGGCGGTTGTACTATTTTACATCCTCACCTGTTTCTCCACATCTTTGCCACCATCTGGTACAATCAGCTCTCAATTATAACCATTTTATTAGATGTGTAATGGTATCTCACTGTGGTTGTAATTTGAATTTCCCTAGTGACTAATGATGTTGAACATTTCCCATGTGCTTATTAGCTACTCACTTATGTATAGACAAAATATCTATATATTATCAACTAATAATTTAAACATAAAATCAAGGAAGCTTTCATTTTACAATAGCATCAAAAAATAAAATAATTGGGAATAAATGTAACAAAAGAAGTGTAAGATATGTACCCTGGAAACAACAAAACATTGTTGAGAGAAGGTAAAGAAAATCTAAAGAAATGGAGAAACATACCATGTTCAACTCTGTATTACTAAGATGACAGCTGTCTCTCAAATTGATCTATGGGACTCAGTGTAATATCTATCAAAGTCCCAGCAGGATTTATGTAGAACTTTTCAAGATGATCCCAGAATTGTTATGGAAGTGCACAAGAACAAGAATAGCTAATATTAGTTTTTAACAGATGAATAAAGTTATAAAACTTACATTATTCTATTTCAAAGCTGATTATAAAACTACAGTATTCAAAACACTGATGTATTAGCATAATGATAGAACTATATTCTGTATGCAAATCCTCTGTCAGATACATGATTTTCTATTGTTTCCTTCCAATCTGTGGCTTGTTTTGTCTTCTTTTCAAAGGTAGATAGATAGATAAATTGATTTTTGTATATTAATCTTGTATCCTGACACATTTGAAAAAGGCAGATGTCACTGCCTTGTTCCTGACCTTAGAAGGAAATCATTCATTTGCATGATCAAGTATGACTTAGGTGTAATTTTTTCATAAGTATCATGTCAGAATGACGAAGTTCCTTTCCCTTCCTAGTCTATTGAGAGTTTTTATCATAAATGGATATTTAATTTTACTAAAACATTTTGTGTCTATTGGGGTGGTCAGGTGCTTTTTCTCCCTATATTCTCTTAATGTGGTTTACTGTATTAATTTTGGATGTTAAAACAAACTTGCATTCCTAAGGCACTTGCTAATTTTTATTAAAATCTGCTAATATTTTGTTAAGTAGTTTTGTGTTTGTGTTCATAAGGGATAATGCTCTGTTTTTTATGTTTTGATGTAGTTTTTATTGTGATATTTTTTCCTGGCTTTGGTATCAGGGTACTACTGGTCTCATAAAATAAATTGGTAAACAGTGTCTCAATATATTTTTAAAGCACTGTTATTATTTCTTTCTTAAATATTTGACAGAATTCACCAGTGAAGTCATCTGAGCCTGGAGTTTTTATTCAATATCTGCATTGTTTATAGGTTTATTCCCATTTTTTAATTTCTTGAGTCAATTTTTATATCTTTCTAAGAATTTTGCCGTTTATCAAATTTGTTTGCATAAACAGGTGCATAATAATCTTTTAATCTTTTTTAATTTCCATCAGGTTGGTAGTGATGTATGTTCTTTAACTTGACATATTGACAATTTTTGTCTTCTATTTTTCTTCGTCAAATTAAGATTTTTCAATTTTGTTGATTTTTTCAGTAACTTGATTTTACTGATTTACTGCATTCTTTTTCTATTTTCTCTTTTATTGGTTTATGCCATATAGTAGTTATCTTCTACATGATAGCTTCATTACATATTTTCTCCACATTGCAGATATCATCTACAAGATTATCTTCAAACAGAAATTAAAATTCAAATGTAAACTTCAACTTTTCATTTCAACATTTGAATTTTAATGATTATTTGGATAAAATTTTTGTTAAGATAGAATTCAAATAATTAACCTGATCAGTACTGTCTGGCAGCATAATTGCTGCCTTCCTTCTTCAACCACGCTTTTTCATCATTCTTTGACCCCTACTAACACTAAATTTACTTCTAGTTAAATAATTGAACTTCTTTCCTTAATATTATTTTTCCTATGTTATACAGTAAACACAATTAAGTCATAAAGTATTCATATATTGCCCCCCGCTTTAATGGATATGATTTTTAAAGTGCTTTCTACAGAGGAAGCATACAATGATATTTTATTTATTGATAGAATAATGAAAATAATTGAAATGGGAAGATAAGAAAATCACACTAATGACATCAAAGAAAAAAATTATAGAATATTGGAAATTAGAAAGAAGTTTGAAAATTTAGATTATTTTTTATAAACAGAAAGTAAAAAGTGTCAAGTGGCAGCACTGCCAATCCAATCATGTCCAATTGTTCTTTGTTGTTCCTGATACCACATGTTATTCACTTTGACACCAAAACTCACCACTGGTGTTATTATGACTCTGGGCCCAACCAAATTTCTTTTGTTAAGAATGCGAAGTCGCAATAAGACAACTGAACAGTGATCAGTTAAATGGCATTTTTCTATATGCCAAGAATTGTGAGACTTGACACTTAAATCTTAGTTACAGAAAAAATAAATCATTGTCAGATACTACAGTTCTATAGGGAAATTGAATCACAGGAGTGAAGAGATTCACATAAATTTAATTGAGTCATATAATACAAATAGTCCAGAATTGACTAAGATAATACAAATAGTCCAAGAGAAAATCATACCTGTAAGAGATTTCAACCATTCATTTGAAAGAAAAGGACTCTTCTATTGAAAAGAAAATGTAGATTGGACAGGCAGAAAGGTGATCACTGAATAATAGAATATCTTGACTAAGAAGCTATCTATATATCTTCTTTGGAGAAATATCTATTTAGGTCTTCCACCCATTTTTTTTGTTAACATCTTTATTGGAATATAATTGCTGTACAATGGTGTTCTGCACATTTTTGGATTTGTTTGTTTGTTTTTTTGATATTAAGCTGCATGAGCTGCTTGTGTATTTTGGAGATTAATCTCTTGTCAGGTGCTCTGTTTGGAAATATTTTCTCCCATCCTGAGGACTGTCTTTTCGTCGTGTTTATGGTTTCTTTTGCTGTGCAAAAGCTTTTAAGTTTCATTAGGTCCCATTTGTTTATTTTGGTTTTATTTCCATTTCTCTAGGAGGTGGGTCAATAAAAGACCTTGTGGTGATTTATGTCATAGAGTGTTCTGCCTATATTTTCCTTGAAGAGTTTTATAGTGCCTGATCTTACATTTAGGTCTTTAATGCAATTTGAGTTTATTTTTGTGTGTGGTGTTAAGGAGTGTTCTAATTTCATTCTTTTATATGGAGCTGTCCAGTTTTCCCAGCACCACTTATCGAAGAGACTGCCTTTTCTCCATTGTGAATTCTTGCCCCAATTATCGAAGATAAGGTGACCATATGTGCATGGGTTTATCTCTGGGCTTTCTATCCTGTTCCATTGATCTATATTTCTATTTTTGTGCCAGTACCATACGGTCTTGATTACTGTAGCTTGTAGTGTAGTCTGAAGTCTCGGAACCTGATTCCTCCAGCTCCATTTTTGTTTATCAAGATTGCTTTGGCTATTCGGGGTGTTTTGTGTTCCATACAAATTGTGAAATTTTTTGTTCTAGTTCTGTGAAAAATGCCATTGGTAGTTTGATAGAGATTGCATCGAACCTGTGGATAGCTTTGGGTAGTATAGTCATTTTCATAATGTTGAAATTCTTCCAGTCCAAGAACATGGTATATCTCTCCATCTGTTTGTATCGTCTTTAATTTCTTTCTTCAGTGTCTTATAGTTTTCTGCATACAGGTCTTTTGTCTCTTTAGGTAGGTTTATTCCTATGGATTTTGTTTTAGTTTTTGTTTTTTTTTTTTCCGTATGCGGACCTCTCACTGTTGTGGCCTCTCCCGTTGCGGAACACAGGCTCCGGACGCGCAGGCTCAGCGGGCATGGCTCACGAGCCCAGCCGCTCCGCAGCATGTGGGATCTTCCCAGACCAGGGCACGAACCCGCGTCCCCTGCATCAGGAGGCGGACTCTCAACCACTGTGCCACCAGGGAAGCCCCCCTATGTATTTTGTTGTTGTTGTTGCAATGGTAAATGGGAGTGTTTCCTTAAATTCTCTTTCAGATTTTTCATCATTAATGTATAGGAATATAATAGATTTCTGTGCATTAATTTTGTGTCCTGCTACTTTACCAAATTCATTGTTTAGCTCTAGTAGTTTCCTGGTAGCATCTTTAGTATTCTCTATGTATATTATCATGTCATCTTCAGTGACAGTTTTACTTTTTCTTTCCGATTTGGATTCTTTTTGTTTCTTTTTTTCTTTGATTGCTGTGGCTAACACTTCCAAAACTATGTTGAATAATAGTGGTGAGAGTGGGCAACCTTGTCTTTTTCCTGAAATTAGTGGAAATGGTTTCAGTTTTTCACTGTTGAGAACAATGTTGGCTGTGGGGTTGTCATATATGGTCTTTATTATGCTGAGGTAGTTTCCCTCTATGCCCACTTTCTGGAGAGTTTTTAACATAAATGGGTGTTGAATTTTGTTGAAAGCTTTTTCTGCATCTGTTGAGATTATCATATGTTTTTTATCCTTCCATTTGTTACTATGGTGTATCACATTTATTGATTTGTATATATTGAAGAATCCTTGCATTCCTTGTATAAACCCCACTTGATCATGGTATATTATCCTTTTAATGTGCTGCTGGATTCTATTTGCTAGTATTTTGTTGAGGATTTTTGCATCTATGTTCATCTGTGATATTGGATTTTAGTTTTCTTTTTTTTCTGACATCTTTTTCTGGTTTTCATATCAGGGTGATGGTGGCCTCACAGAATGACTGTAGGGGTGTTCCTTCCTCTGCTATATTTTGGAAGAGCTTGAGATGTATAGGTTTTGGCTCTTCTCTAAATGTTTCATAGAATTCACCTGTGAAGCCATATGTTCCTGGGCTTTTGTTTGTTGGAAGGTTTTTAATCACAGTCTCAATTTCAGTGTCTGTGATTGGTCTGTTTATATTTTCTATTTCTTCCTGGTTCAGTCTCGGAAGGTTGTGCTTTTCTAAGAATTTGTCCATTTCTTCCAGGTTGCCCATTTTATTGACATATAGCTGTTTGTAGTAATCTCTCATGATCCTTTGTATTTCTGCAGTGTCAGTTGTTACTTCTCCTTTTTCATTTCTAATTCTATTGATTTGAGTCTTCTTCCTTTTTTTTTCTTGATGAGTCTGGCTAATGGTTTATCAATTTTCTTTATCTTCTCAAAGAACAGCTTTTAGTTTTATTGATCTTTGCTATTATTTCTTTAATTTCTTTTTCATTTATTTCTGATCTAATCTTTATGATTTCTTTCCTTCAGCTAACTTTGGGGTTTTTTGTTCTTCTTTCTCTAATTACTTTAGGTGTAAAGTTAGCTTGTTAATTTGAGATGTTTCTTATTTCTTGAGGTAGGATTCTATTGCTATAAACTTCCTTCTGACAACTGCTTTTGCTGCATCCCATAGATTTTAGGTCATCATGTTTCCATTGTCATTTGTTTCTAGGTATTTTTTTAAATTTCCTCTTTGATTTCCTCAGTGATCTCTTGATTATTTAGTAGTGTATTGTTTAGCTTCCATGTGCTTGTATTTTTTTCCAGATTCTTTCCTGTATTGATATCTAATCTCATATTGTTGTTGTCAGAAAAGATACTTGATATGATTTCAATTTTCTTAAATTTACCAAGACTTGATTTGTGACCCAAGATATGATCTATTCTGGAGAGTGTTACATGAGCACTTGAGAAGAGATTGTATTCTGATTTTTTTGGAAGAAATGTCCTATAAAAATCAATTAAGCCCATCTTGCTTAATGTATCATTTAAAACTTGTGTTTCCTTACTTATTTTCATTTTGGATGATCTGTCCATTGGTAAAAGTGAGGTTTTATAATCCCCTACTATGATTGTTTGCTGTCAATTTCCCCTTTTATGGCTGTTAGTACTTTCCTTATGTATTGAGGTGCTCCTATGTTGGGTACATAATTTTTTACCATTGTTATATCTTGTTCCTGTATTGATCCCTTGATCATTATGTAGTGCCCTTTGTCTCTTGTAATAATCTTCATTTTAAAGTCTATTTTTTTCTGATATGATAATTGCTACTCCAGCTTTCTTTTCATTTCCATTTTCATGGAATATCTTTTTTCCATCCCCTCACTTTCAGTCTGTATGTGTCCCTAGGTCAGAAGTGGGTCTCTTGTAGACAGCATATATACAGGTCTTGTTTTTGTAATCATTCAGCCAGTTTACGACTTTTGGTTGGAGCATTTAATCCATTTACATTTAAGGTAATTATGAATACGTATGTTCCTATTAGCATTTTCTTAACTGTTTTGGGTTTGTTATTGTAGGTCTTTTCCTTCTCTTGTATTTCCTCCCTGGAGAAGATCCTTTAGAATTTTTCATAAAGCTGGTTTGATGGAGCTGAGTAATCTTAGCTTTTGCTTGTCTATAAAGGTTTTAATTTCTCTGTCATATCTGAATGAGATCCTTGCTGGGTAGAGTAATCTTGGTTGTAGGTTTTTCCCTTTCATCACTTTATGTCCTGTCACTCCCTTCTGGCTTGCAGAGTTTCTGCTGAAAGATCAGCTCTTAACCTTATGGGAATTCCCTTGTATGTTAGTTGTTGCTTTTCCCTTGCTGCTTTTAATATTTTTTCTTTGTGTTTAATTTTTGATAGTTTGATTTATATGTGTCTTGGCATTTTTCTCCTTAGATTTATCCTGTATGGGACTCTCTGTGATTCCTGGACTTGACTGACGATTTCCTTACCCATATTAGGGAAGTTTTCAACTATAATCTCTGGAAATATTTTCTCAGTCCCTTTCTTTTTCTTTTCTTCTTCTGGAACCACTATAATTTGAATGTTGTTGTGTTTAATGTTGTCTCAGAAGTCTCTGAGACTGTCCTCAATTCTTTTCATTCTTTTATTTTTAATCTGCTCTGCAGTAATTATTTCCACTATTTTATCTTCCAGGTCACTTATCCATTCTTTTGCCTCAGTTATTCTTCTATTGCTTCCTTCTAGAGAATTTTTAACTTCATTTATTGTGTTGTTCATCTTTGTTTGTCTGCTCTTTAGTTCTAGGTCCTTGTTAAATGTTTCTTGCATTTTGTCCATTCTATTTCCAAGATTTTGGATCACCTTTACTATCATTATTCTGAATTCTTTTTCAGGTAGACTGCCTATTTCTTCTTCTTTTGTTTGGTTTGGTGGGTTTTTACCTTACTCCTTCATCTGTGTGTGTTTCTCTGTCTTCTCATTTTGCTTAACTTACTATTTTGGGGGTCTCCTTTTCACAGGCTGCAAGTTCATAGTTACCTTTGTTTTTGGTGTCTGCCCCCAGTGGCTAAGTTTGGCTCAGTGTGTTGTGTAGACTTCCTGGTGGAGGGGAATGGTGCCTGTGTTCTGGTGGATAAGGCTGAATCTTGTCTTTCTGGTAGGCAGGACTGCATCCAGTGGTGTTTTGGTGTGTCAGTGACCTTCTTATGATTTTAGTCAGCCTCTCTGCTAATGGGTGGGTTTGTGTTCCTGTCTTGCTAGGTTTGGCATAGGATGTCTAACACTGTAGCTTGCTGATCATTGAGTGGAGCTGGGTCTTACTGTTGAGATGGAGATATCTGGGAGAGCTTTTGCCGTTTGGTATTACGTAGAGCCAGGAGGTCTCTGGTGGACCAATGTCCTTAACTTGGCTCTGTGACCTCAGAGGCACAGTCCTGAAACCCAGATGGAGCACCAAGACCCTGTCAGCCACATGGCTCAGATGAAAAGGGAGAAAATAAAAGAAAGAAAGAAATAATAAAATAAAAAAAAGGTTTTTAAAATAAAAGATTAAAAACATTATTAAAAATAAAAATAAATTATATGTAATTTAATGAAAAAGAAAAAAATAAAAATAAAAAAGACAGAGAAACCTGGGACAAATGATAAAAGCAAAGCTATACAGACAAAATCACACAAAGAAGCATACACACACACTCACAAAATGAGAAATGGAAAAACATACATATATCTATACATTAAAAAAAGACAGAGAGCAACCAAATCAATAAACAAATCTACCAATGATAATAAACTCTAAATACTAAATTAAGATAAAAATAAAACCAGAAACAAATTAGAGACAAAAAGCAAACCCCAAGTCTACAGTTGCTCCCAAAGTCCACCACCTCAATTTTGGGATGATTTGTTGTCTATTTAGGTATTCCAGAGATGCAGGGTACATCAAGTTTATTGTGGATATTTAATCTGCTGCTCCTGAGGCTGCTGGGAGAGATTTCCCTTTCTTGTCTTTGTTCACACAGCTCCTGGGGTTCAGCTTTGGAATTGGCCCTGCCTCTGCATGTAGGTCCCCTGAGGGTGTCTCTTCCCTGCCCAGACAGGAAGGGTTTAAAATAGCAGCTGATTAGGAGGCTCTGGCTCACTCCAGCCAGGGGACTGAGGGGTACAGAATGAGGGGTGAGCCTGCAGCAGCAGAGGCCTTTGTGATATTGCAACAGCCTGAGGCATGCTGTATGTTCCCCTGTGGAAGTTGTCCCTGGATCTTGGGACCCTGGCAATGATGGTCTGCACAGGCTCCTGAGAGAGGAAGTGTGGATAATGACCTGTGCTTGTACACAGGCTTCCTGGCAGCTGCTGTAGCAGCCTTAGCATTTCATGCCCATCTCGGGTCTGCACTGAAAGCTGTGGCCCATCTCTGGAACTCATTTAGGCGGTGCTCTGAATGCCCTCTCCTCACACACCCCAAAACAATGGTCTCTTGCCTCTTAAGCAGGTCCAGACTTTTTCCCAGACTTCCTCCTGGCTAGCTGTGGTGCACTAACCCCCTGCAGGCTGTGTTCACGCCGCCAACCCCAGTCCTCTCCCTGCGATCCAACCGAAGCCCGAGCCTCAGCTCCCAGCCCCACCCACCCCAGTGGGTGAGCAGACAAGCCTCTCAGGCTGGTGAGTGCTGGTCGGCACTGATCCTCTGTGCAGGAATCTCTCTGCTTTGCCCTCTGCACCCTTGTTGCTGCACTCTCCTCCGTGACTCTGAAGCTGCCCCCCTGCCACCCTCAGTCTTCACCATTGAAGGAGCTTCCTCTTGTGTGGAAAACTTTCCTCCTTCACAGCTCTCTCCCAGAGGTGCAGGCCCCATCCCTACTCTTTTGTCTCTGAGTTTTCTTTTCTCTTTTTCCCTACCCAGGTATATGCAGAGCTTTTTGCCTTTTGGGAAGTCTGAGGTCTTCTGCCAGCATTCAGTAGGTGTTCTGTAGGAGTTGTTCCACATGTAGTTGTATTTCTGATATATTTGTGGGGAGGAAGGTGATCTCCACATCTTACTCCTCTGCCATCTTGAAGGTCTCATAGCTCCTCCTTTATTGACACAAAATCGCAGCTAGAATACTTTATATTCTCATGGACAATCATGACAAAGATTCAAATAAATTAATAAGTAAATAACTATGTATGTAATCAATTTTAGATTTTTTCCAATGTTAGATTGGAATATATTAGCATATACATATGTATATACTTATATACATATTTATATAGTTTGAATATATGTATAGTTAGAATGTGTTTTTGATGTGTTTATGTTACTATATAAATTCATTTTCCATCCATTCTCAAGAGGATATCATTCCCTAAGGAGAAAGAGAAATGTTATTTCTTGTTTTGAGATATTATGTAAGGTAAAATCCACATCCCATCATAAATTTTAATGGCTTTTGTTCTATTCCCTATGCATAATTTGTGCAAATTGCCAATTTCAATACATTACTACAAATCTATAGATTTATACAATACACAGTAGACTTCCATACCTGTAAGTGTTCTCTGGCATCTGGATTTCACTCTGTGAATGGCCAGAGATTCATCAGCACCACTCCCCTTCTTGGCTTTCCCCAGAACAACCCTCATGCAATGACTAAGGGGATTTGCTCTATAAATACACAGCTTTCTTGCACCTTAAGTGGAATAAATCTCAAAGATATATTCTACAGTGACTCCCAGAGTCCATCAGTATGATTTTTTTTAGCTAGCTACAATAATAAACATCTTGATAATGAACAGTATTCTAAGCTAAGAGTCCCTTTCAAGAACACAGAACTGGGGCTTCCCTGGTGGCACAGTGGTTAAGAATCCACCTACCAATGCAGGGGACACGGGTTCGAGCTCTGCACCTGGAACATCCCACATGCCACGGAGCAACTTGAGCCCATGTGCTGCAACTAATGAAGCCCATGCACCCAGAGCCCGTGCTCTGGAACAAGAGAAACCACTGCAATGAGAAGCCCAAGAACCACAAGGAAGAGTAGCCCCCACTGCCATAACTAAAGAAAGCCCATATGCAGCAATGAAGACCCAACACAGCCAAGAATAATAAATAAATAATTAAACAAACAAACAAAAGAACACAGGACTTATTCCTCCATTCGCTTGGATATTTGTCAGCTGGAAAGCCTCAGCTGTCAGCCATCTGGAGAATTCGTCCTTGGATAAAGACTGGTGCTTCTCTCAATGTTAATCCCTTCTTTGTGGCAACTGTATCCAGTAGTAGAAAATACAGACATTGAAGACTCATTCCCTTACCCTCAAGTCAGGAAAAATCTAAAGGATGATAATATTACTCTTTCTTTAATTTCCTGCATATCAATGTCCACTCAGGGCCTCCTTTCCAGAACAGGCATTCTCTAAATTTGGAGACAAGAGTAGTCTGAGAGAGAAGATGCTGAGATGGGATTTTGCAACTGATTAGCTCCCAGCCACCTGTTAATGAGGACTTCATTCTTTGTTATAGGAGGGAGATGGATATCCCCTAGGACAATTTCCAAATGTACCATAGAACCTTCACTGATGGTGAAGTAGAGTAGTATAGCAGTGGAAAGAACTGTGCTAATCAGGGCAATGTATCAAGTCTTCATTAAACAAAGGAAGAATTGTAATTATAAGGACAATGGGATAGGATAGCGTTGGCCATTGATGCTTTGGAAAAATACTTTAAGAAAGGCTGTAAGTGATTAATTGGCAATTAAAAGCCAAGTATGATAGCCAGAGAGCCTCATTAGTAGTAAATAAAAAGATGCTTATTGTCTTCAGTCAAGGGAAGAGGAACCTGAGGGCCAAGCCCAAGACTTAATCATTGGTGTAGAAAAACTCCAAAGAAAGTTAAAATCTCGACCTAGGCAGATTGGTTATGCCAAAGTCAGGTCCTGCTTAGGAAGAATGGGGCTAAGTAATAGGATGAGGACACCTACGTTGACATTGCACTTTGGAATATGGTGGAACAAGGTATTAAAAGGCTGAGAGAAGTTATTATGTTAAAGTGGATTTCATGTAAGGCTGCGAAACTCATGAAATGCCTTTGTTCCATGAGAGTGCTTACAGGACATACTGCTTACTGAAGCAAAAGCAACATATTGATGAGAAGGGCAACACTATCACTAGGAAGCTCAGTAAAGTCTTCCCTGTCTAGGCTATGGTTGACCAGAAGAGATGCTGATATAGGACTGGGTTCATTAGTAACAATGGGAATAATAGGACCCAAAACAAGAGAGGTCGAGTTTTGGTACTTGAAGATCAGAAGTCATGTCATTTGCCTGCTCACTCTTCACATCTTTTATTACAAATATAAAGTCCTTTCCAGCTAACCATCTTAACCTAGGCATCTATCTTAACCTTAAGAACTCCATTTACTATTAGCCATCATCATAGATTCTTACAAGTCAACCTCCCTCCATTCCATCCTTGCCCTTGCTCATTAAGGCCATTATGATGATTATACCCAGTACACTCTGAAGATAGTGGTGCTGCCACCCAGCCTTTGCTATTCCAGAATTCTATGTTAACAGTAGGAAACCCAGTTCCAAGACAGTATACTCTGCTCTCAGCCTCATCCTATAGAGCACAACTACTACTGAGCTCAATGATAATGCTAGAGTCCTCTCACTAGTACATTTCTTAGCACTTTAGTGAGCGGAGTAAGCCCTGTGATCACCCAAAGGACACAGACACCTGTTATTTTCCTGGGTCTTAATAGATTCATTCTAACATGCATACTTAACACTGCTTTTTGGTCCCTTCCTCAATCCTGTACCAAGGGAGACATGACATCTCTGTTTCATTTAATGTGGGTCAATAATTTTTCCCAAACTTTCAGGAGGCAACCCAAGAATATATTAGGACTAGCTCCAGGTGCCCTTGAATCCTGAGCCATGGGAGCATGCTCTTATATCAACAAACTGTCCTTCATCCAGGTTTAAATTTTGGCCCTCCAGACTAACAATCTCAAGATCTATTTGAAAGCATACTCTGAGTTCCTGCCAGTACACATTATCCAGATTTCTGTAGCTCCTCTATGAACATTCTTCCTTTTCTTAGTAGAACATGCTGAGACTTGACCCAATAAATACATGAGATGATGCTCATTATTTCTAGATATTAGAGATGTATTCTTCAATGTATTAAAAAGATGCATCTTTTACCTGACTAGATCACAAAGTGAAAAAAATGGAGACATACCAGTGTTGAAAAGAGTGTGGAAAAAATGGACACACATCTTAGTGGTTGAAAATTTTTTTTTTTTTTTTACAATTTCTTTAAAGACCAAATCTGCAGTTTCCTTCGAGTTTTAAAATGCACATAATTTATTGATTCATTATTTCTAGATGTATATTTCTCACAAGAAGTTGAACATGTGCCCAAAGACATATGCAATGATCTTCATTGCTAGATTGACTGTAAAATCCAATAAATGAAAAGAATCTCAGTGTTCATTAATAGGTAAACAGTTAACAAGACAGAATAAGAGAAAAGAGAGGAGAAAGGAAGAAAAGGAAGAAGAAAGGAAGGAAGGAAAGAAGGAAGG
The DNA here is from genome assembly GCF_003676395.1 of Aethalodelphis obliquidens. Classification (NCBI taxonomy): domain Eukaryota; kingdom Metazoa; phylum Chordata; class Mammalia; order Artiodactyla; family Delphinidae; genus Aethalodelphis; species Aethalodelphis obliquidens. The sequence goes on along the minus strand of NW_020837959.1, from coordinate 34,172,548 downwards.
AAGGAAGGAAGGGAGAGAGGGAAACAAAAAGTAAAACAGTGGGCTTCCCTGGTGGCGCAGTGGTTGAGAGTCTGCCTGCTGATGCAGGAGACATGGCTTCATGCCCCGGTCTGGGAGGATCCCACATGCCGCAGAGCGGCTGGCCCCGTGAGCCAAGGCCGCTGATCCTGTGTGTCCAGAGGCTTGCTCCGCAGTGGGAGAGGCCACAACAGTGAGAGGCCCGCATACCGCAAAAAAAAAAAAAAGTAAAACAGTATCATTCTTCTCACTAAATTTGCTTTTCCTTTAGAATATATATCTCAAGTTTTCTTTTGCTGTGCCATAATTTTCAGGATTTGTTATCATTGCTATTGTTGTTTATAAAATGTGTAAATTTTCTTTATTTTTTTATACTCCAGAATAGTTTAAGTAGCAGTGGAATTACCTGATCTATTATAGATCATTAAAATACCCTGGGAAACTTCCTGTTTTATGGTTTTTCTGCTTTTGTTTTTGTTTCTGCTTGGTAATCTTTTATGTATTTCCAGTTCTTCTCTGGAAGTTTTCTGTTGAGACACTCTAACATTACTGAGGTAGTATTGTGGTAAAATATATTTTCTTGGATATTTTCAAGGCTTTCAAGTTTATATGCATAGAGTTCTTTAATATTGTCATTTTTTAAATGTTTATCTTTTGATGACAATTTTTCCTTTGTTATTTAAAATTTTTGTTTTGCTGTTTTCGCATTCTCCCTTGAAGTTTTCAATGAAGTTGGCTAGGATTTTGACTGTTTATTCAATAGTTTTCCAAAAGTGCTTTATAATTGTTTTAGTTAGCATTGTTTTCAAATCATTAGTTTCGATTTTTTATTAATTTATAATTTCTTCTTTCTTTTATTTTCCTCTACTGATCTTTTATAAATTGAGTTTTTTGTTTAACCATTTTTTTCTCCTTTTGAGTTGTAGAAGTATAGATTACTGCGAATAATTTCTAGGCATTGATTTAGCAATGTCCCATAGATTCTCCCCCATATGGCATTTTTATTATTTTTTTCTAGATATTTTCAAATTTCATTTTTGTAACAATAGTTTTTTACTAGTATTTTTAAAATTTCCAATTCAAAGGAGATTTTTGTTGTTGAGGTTGTCAATCAGTAGTTTTAGAAATGAATTTTAATTTTTATTACATTGTGATTAAATAGTGCTGGTTGTAAAATTTATATCTAAGGGATTATAGTTTCTCTGTTACTTAATATACTTTCAATTTTTGTGAATATTCTATGTGCAATTGAAAAGACATGTTTAATAGAGCTTGGGTTCAGAGTTAGATAAGTATCACTATTGATATCTACCGTATTGATTATGCTGTTAGGTCCTTTACATCCTTATTAATATGTTGACAACTCAATCCATTTTGTTCTGTGAGAGGTGAGTTAACACCTCATATAATTATTGTGTTTGTGTATTTCTCTTTGCCTATCTGGTACTTTCTGTTACATGAAATATATTGGTATGTTTTCATCGTAGCTTTTACCACTATAAAATATCTTTCTTTGTCTTATTTAATTATTTTTTGAGAGAGTTGTATTTTATCCTATGTCAAGATCATTATCTTATTTTATTTTAATTTTCATTTCCTGAGTATCCTTGCACATCCTTTTATTTCTTTACTCATGGATTTTGAGATTTTTTTCACTTTATGTATGTCTTATTATGTAATATGAAGTATAAGATGGAGTTGGATTTTGTTTGTTAGCAACCTATAAATATTTTTTCTTTATTGGTAAGAAAAGACCATTTATATTCATTAATAAGACCAATTTGTTGGCTTGAATTAACTGCCCCTCTTTTTGGTTGTCATTGTATCTATTTGTATTTATAGTTTTTTTTTCAAAATTATAATTCTACTAATTAGCATTATAGATAGTGCTTTTAATATTTCATATACCCACACTATGTACAATAATTAAACCTGTTATCAATTTATTCCCCATTCACTTTCTCTTTTTCCTCATTTATTTTAAATTTAAAGTAATATTTTACTCCCAAGCTAATTCCTATGAGACAATCGGCAGTCTTTTTTCAGCTTTACTGAAGTATAATTGACAAATAAAAAATGTGTATTTAAAAATTCCAAAACTCTGCTACTTTTATCCCTGTAATTTGGCTTACATACAATTCAACAATCCTGCCAGATATTTTGTTGAAGTTTGCTCTAGGTTTTTTCTTGGTTGTCTGAAGTTCATTCCTAGGGGGTAGCTCAAGAAGCACTCAAGAGAAAAATCCTTTAGTTTTGACATGTTCATAACTTACTGATTATTGGTCTCTGGCCTTTATACTTAAAGTCTATTTGGCTAAAATAAAAGTCTTAGCTCACATTTCCATTTCTTGACTACTTTAAATATGTTACTCCATTATGTTTTGAAATGAAGTATTGTTGTAAGGATTTTTTTTTCTTTATATGAGATGTAGATGTTTGCCTTAGTTGATATATAAAATCTAAGCAGTTTAAGTTCTGCTCTAGGACAATTTTCCTGTACACGGTATGCCCTATCAATTTGAACGGTCTATTCACCCCCCTCCTCCCTCTCCTCCTCCTCCCTCTCCTTCTCCTCCCTCTCCTCCTCCCCCTCCAGATAAATATACTAACATACACAAACAGACACACACACACATTTTATTGTTTTCTTTTTAGTTGCTTTACATTTTCTTTCTTTACATGAATTCTATGCTCTTTCTTTCAAATTGTTCATCTTAATTTATTCATTTATTATTCTGTTGTTTTTTTATTCTTGTTCTCTATGTTTTGTTTCCTTTATATTTGCCATAATGTCTATTCACTTTTGTATTCTATCTAGTTTAATCCTTATGAAATAATTTTACTTTCATTTTGTTATTAATCTTTCTTTTACATATCCTATCATTGTTTATCCATCTTATTTTTTGAGCTTTTGTCTTTTTGATTGATCAAAATTCTCTTGTAGCTTAATAATTTTCTTAATTTCTTTTAGCTTATTATGGACTCATGCTTTATATTTATATTTTTCTCTCATGTATTTATTGATTTAAGGACCCAGTTCATTTACGTGTATTTCCTTAACATATCCTTGCATGAAGTTTCATCATAGTATTTTTAGGTGCCCATCTTGAAATGAGATTGTTTTTTCTGTACTTTTAGGTAAACATTTCTACATACCTTTGGGTTGGGCCCCTGTAATCTTCCCAATTTAACTCTTCAAGTCCTCCCTCCTATGTAATTTGCTGCTTATTGTTTACAATTTGGAAAATAAGATTCTAAGATCTGACATCAGTGGACACACCTTCTTCATTATCTGAATATCTCTATACTTTAGGTCCAATGTTGCTTCTTTGCCTCATTTGCATACTGTGTTCAGCAGTTTTTACTTAAGTTTACTCTCTCTCCTCCTGAATGGGAATTATAGTAGCCCTCAATGTCTCAGGCCTCATCTTCCTATGGCTTCTTTGTGGGTACCTATGATCTGTTCTCCTTGCTCACAATTTGCCAATTATGATACTTTGGAATTGTCAGAGGTAGTTTTTTTTTATTTCCTAATTTTGTGAGAACAAGAATGTGAATATTATTCTGTGGCAGAATAAACAAGATTTTGCAAACTTTGTAACTTTTAATGTAGCAATTACATGTGTTTTTTTTACCCTTATGAGGATGTATATTTCTATGATTTAGCCTGCAATCTTCATCAGGCTAGATTTAGGTAAATATGTATTCTGTGTTTTCATCCAGGTCTGTGATAGTAGTATGAAGAGTTATTTTTAAGGGGTTGTTAGCAGGATGTTCTCAGAAATCACCTTCAGGATTAACTACGATACACATGTGCTAGTATATACACTTTTGGCTTCAGCTCATCTAACAGCACACCTAAGTAGACTATAATAATGTCCTCGTTTCTCAACTTTTGTTAGTAAATTGTAAGATAATTTATTCATTGTTGCAAACAGCAATTATATAGTTAAGGCAATTATCTAGGCATAATGCTTTAAATATTAAGAGTATAAATATCTCAGAAGAGAGCAATAAATTATGCTTATTTTAATATATAAAATATTTTAATACAAATACACACACATATATTTTTAACAAAAGCCAAACTTTGAGGAGTTTGCACTTAACTTCTGTAGTTAAGTAAGCACTTAACTACAGAAAAAAAAGGTAGCACATAATTCCTCAGTTTTAATTTCCAACATATTATGCATTCATAATATGAAATAGAATGGAAGAAGAAAGATTCTTGCATTGAAAAAAATAGATCATTCGAAACCTCGAAAGTTTATATTTAATAAAGAATTAACAAAGTAGAGTAATAAAAAATTCTATCCCAACATGAATTAAGATTATTTTAGACTATAGTTTTTGCTGTCTGATTTTTTTTTTCCCCAGATCGGTAACTTAGAACTAATTTTCCCTTGGATTCTTGCCAAATTGGCAAGAAAATTCATTTAAAAAAAAGAGCATTGGGGGGACCTTCAAGATTGTGGAGGAGCAAGATGTGGAGATCACCTTCCTTCCCACAAATACATCAGAAATATATCTACATGTGGAACAACTCCTACAGACACCTACTAAATGCTGGCAGAAGATCTCAGACTTCCCAAAAGACAAGAAGCTCCCCACGTACTAGGGTAGGGAAAAGAAAAACAGAGTCAAAAGAATAGGGATGGGATCTGCACCTCTGGGAAGGATCTGTCAAGGAGTAAAAGTTTCCACACACTAGGACAACCCTTCACTGGTAGGGATGGGGAGTCAGCGTGGGGGAGCTTCAGAGCCATGGAGTACAGCACAGCAACAGGGGTGCAGATGGCAAAGTGGAGAGATTCCTGAACAGAGGTTTGGTGCCTACTAGCACTCACCAGCCTGAGAGGCTTGTCTGCTCACCTGCCAGGGCAGGTGGGGGCTGGGAGCTGAGTTTCAGAGTTCATATCACAGGGAGAGGACTGGAGTTTGCTGCATGAACACAGCCTGAAGGGAGCTAGTGCACCACAGCCAGCCAGGAGGGAGTCCAGGAAAAGGTCTGGAACTGCCTAAGAGTCAAGAGACCATTGTTTCAGGGTGCTCGAGGAGAGGAGATTCAGAGCACTGCCTAAACAAGCTTCAGAAATGGGTGTGAGCTGTGGCTATCAGCAAAGACCCCAGATATGGGCATGAAATGCTAATGCTGCTGCTGCAGCCACCAAGAATCATGTGTGCAGCCACAGGTCACTATCCACACCTCCCCTGCCGGGAGCCTGTGCAGCCCGCCACTGCCAGGATCCTGTGACAAAGGAACAAGTTCCTAAGGAGAACACATTGCACGCCTCACATTGCACGTGATGTTGTTGCAACATCACGTCAGCGTCTGCTGCCACAGGCTCGCCCTGCATTACGTACCCCTCCCTCCCCCCAGGACTGATGAGCCAGAGCTCCCTAATCAGCTGCTGCTTTAACCTCCTCCTGTCTGGGTGAAGAATAGACATCAGAGAGCAACCTACATGCAGAGACGGGGCCAAACCCAAAGCTGAACCCCAAGAGATGTGTGAATAAAGAAGAGAAAGGGAAATTTCCCCATGCAGCCTCAAGACAGCGGATTAAATCTCCGCATTCAACTTGATGTACCCTGCATCTGTGGAATCCCTGAATAGACAATGAATCATCCCAAAATTGAGGGAGTGGACTTTGGGAGCAACTGTACACTTGGGGTTTGCTGTATGTGATGGACTAGTTTTTTATCTTTATCTTTGTTTAGTTTTTAGCACTTGTTATAATTAGTGCATTTGTTTATTGGTTTTCTTGCTATCATTCTTTTTATTACTTTCTTTAATTTTAATAATATTTATTTACTTATTATTTTAATTATTTTATTTTATTTTTTTTTTCTTGCTTTTCTTCTGAGCGATGTGGCTGTCAGGGTCTTGGTGTTCTGGCCAGGTATTAGGCCTGAGCCTCAGGAGGGAGAGCCGAGTTCAGGACATTGTACACCAGAGACTTCCCAGCCCCACGTATTATCAATCACCAAGAGTGCTCCCAAAGATCTCCATTTCAATGCTAAGACCAAGCTCCACTGAACAACCAGCAAGCTCCTGTGCTGGACACCCCATACCAAAAACTAGCAAGACAGGAACAAAACCCCACCCATTAACAGAAAGGCTGACTAAAATCATAAAAAGTTCACAGACACCCCAAAACACAGCACCATAGGTGATACTGCATACCAGAAAGACAAGATCCAGCCTCATCTACCAGAACACAGGGACAAGTCCCCCCCCACCAGGAAGCCTACACAACCCCCTAAACAAACCTTATACACTGGCAAGAGACACCAAAAACAATAGGAACTATGAACCTGCAGACTGAGAAAAGAAGATCCCTAATAGAGTAAGTTAAGCAAAAACAAAAGACAGAGAAATACACAGCAGATGAAGGAGCAAGGTAAAAACCCACCAGATTAAACAAATGAAGAGGAAATAGGCAGTCTACTTGAAAAAGAATTCAGAATAATGATAGTAAAGATGATCCAAAATCTTAGAAATACAATGGAGAAAATACAAGAAACATTTACCATGGACCTAGAAGAACTAAAGAGCAAACAAACAATGATGAACAACACAATAAATGAAATTACAATTCTCTAGAAGGAATCAATAGCAGAATAACTGAGGCAGAAGAATGGATAAGTGACCTGGAAGATAAAATAATGGAAATAAATACCACAAAGCAGAATAACGAAAAAAATGAAAAGAATTGAGGACAGTCTCAGAGACCTTTGGAAAACTTTAAACATACCAACCTTCGAATTATAGGGGTCCCAGAAGAAGAAACGAAAATGAAAGGGACTGAGAAAATATTTCAAGTGATTATGGTCAAAAACTTCCCTAATATGGGAAAGGAAAGAGTCAATCAGTCCAGGAAGCACACAGAGTACTATACAGGATAAATCCAAAGAGAAAAACACTAAGACACATATTAATCAAACTATCAAAAATTGAATACAAAGAAAAAATATTAAAAGCAGCAAGGGAAAAGCAACAAATAACATAGAAGAGAATCCCCATAAGGTTAACAGCTGATCTTTCAGCAAAAACTCTGCAAGCCAAAAGGGAGTGGAAGGATATTTAAAGTGATGAAAGTAAAACATCAAACCAAGATTACTCTACCCAGCAAGGGTCTCATTCAGATATGATAGAGAAATTAAAAACTTTACAGACATGCAAAAGCTAAGATTATTCAGCACCACCAAAACAGCTTTACAACAAATGCCAAAGGAACTTCTCTAGGTAGGAAACACAAGAGAAGGAAAATACCTACAACAACAAACCGAAAACAATTAAGAAAATGGTAATAGGAGCATACATATTGATAATTACCTTAAATGTAAATGGATTGAATGCTCCAACCAAAAGACATAGAATGAGTGAATGGGTACAAAAACAAGACCTGTATATATGCTGTCTACAAGAGACCCACTTCAGATCTAGGGATACATACAGAAAGTGAGGGGATGGAAAAAGATATTCCATGCAAATGGAAATCAAAAGAAAGCTGGAGTATCAATTCTCATATCAGATAAAATAGACTTTAAAATAAAGACTCTTACAAGAGACAAAAAATGACACTACATAAAGATCAAGGGATCAATTCAAAAAGAAAATATAACAATTATAAATATTTATGCACCCAACATAGGAGCACCTCAATGCATAAGGAAAATGCTAACAGCCATAAATAGGGAAATCTACAGCAACAATATAATGGTAGGGGGATTTAACACCTGACTTTCACCAATAGACAGATCATCCCAAATGAAAATAAATAAGGAAACACAAGCTTTAAATGACATATAACAAGATGGACTTAATTGATATTCATAGGACATTCCATCCAAAAACAACAGAATATACTTTCTTCTCAAGTGCTCATGGAACATTCTGAAGGATAGATCATATCTTGGGTCACAAATCTACAAATCTGTGTTTCCTACCACAATGCTATGAGAATAGATATCAATTACAGGAAAAAAGTCTGTAAAAAATACAAACACATAGGGGCTAAACAATACAGTACTTAATCACAAAGAGATCACTGAAGAAATCAAAAAATACCTAGAAACAAATGACAATGAAACACAACGGCCCAAAACCTATGAGGTGCAGCAAAAGCAGTTCTAAGAGGGAAGTTTATAGCAATACAATGGTACCTCAAGAAACAAGAAAAGTCTCAAATAAACAACCTAATATTATACATAGAGCAATTAGAGAAAGAAGAAGAAGAAAAAAAAAACAAGTTAGCAGGAGGAAAGAAATCATAAAAATCAGATCAGAAATAAATGAAAAAGAAACAAAGGAAACAATAGCAAAGATCAATAAAACTAAAAGTTGGTTCTTTGAGAAGATTAACAAAATTGATAAACCATTAGCCAGACTTATAAAAAAAAAAAAGGGACACAGGGAGGGGGAAGGGTAATTTGGGACAAAGTGAAGGAGTGACATGGACATATATACACTACAAAATGTAAAATCGATAGTTAGTGGGAAGCAGCTGCATGGCAGAGGGAGATCAGCTCGGTGCTTTGTAATTACCTAGAGGGGTGGCATAGGGAGGGTGGGAGGCAGATGCAAGAGGGAGGAGATATGGTGATACATGTATATATATATATATATAGCTGATCCACTTTGTTATAAAGCAGAAATTAATACACCATTGTAAAGCAACTATACTCCAATAAAGGTGTTAAAAAAGAAACAGAAAATATGGAGAAGACACAAATGAACAGAATTAAAAATGAAAAAGAAGAAGTAACAATTGACACTGCAGAAATAGAAAGGATCATGAGAGATTACTACAAGCAACTTTATGCCAATAAAATGGACAACCTGGAAGAAATGGACAAATTCTTAGAAGAGCACAACCTTCTCAGATTGAACCAGGAAAAACTAGAAAATATAAACAGACCAATCACAAACACGGAAATTAAAACTGTGATTAAAAATCTTCCAACAAACAAAAGCCCAGAACCAGACGGCTTCACAGGCAAATTCTATCAAACATTTAGAGAAGAGCTAACATCTATCCTTCTCAAACTCTTCCAAAATATAGCAGAGGGAGGAACACATCCAAACTCATTCTACGAGGCCACCATCACCCTGATACCAAAACCAAAGATGTCACAACAACAGAAAACTACAGGGCAATATCACTGATGAACATAGATGCAAAAATCCTCAATAAAATACTAGCAAACAGAATCCAACAGCATATTAAAAGGATCATATACCATGATCAAGTGGGGTTTATCCCAGGAATGCATGGATTCTTCAATATACAAAAATCAATCAGTGTGATACACTGTATTAACAAATAGAAGGATAAAAACTATATGATCTGGAACTTCCCTCATGGCGCAGTGGTTGGGGGTCCACCTGCTAGTGCAGGGGACACGGGCTCGATACCTGGTCTGGGAGGATCACACATGCCGCGGAGCAACTAGGCCCATGCGCCGCAACTACTGAGCGTGCATGCCACGACTACTGAAGCCTGTGCTCCTAGAACCTGTGCTCTGCAACAAGAGAAGCCACCACGGTGAGAAGCTTGTGCACCACAATGAAGAGTAGCCCCTGCTCGCTGCAACTACAGAAAGCCCGCACGCAGCAATGAAAACCCAATGCAGCCAAAAATCAATCAATAAATAAATTTATAAAAAAACCCAAAAAACATGGGCTTCCCTGGTGGCGCAGTGATTGAGAGTCCGCCTGCCAATGCAGGGGACGCGGGTTCGTGCCCTGGTCCAGGAAGGTCCCACATGCCGCGGAGTGGCTGGGCCCGTGAGCCATGGCCGCTGAGCCGGCGCGTCTGGAGCCTGTGCTCGGCAACAGGAGAGGCCACAACAGTGAGAGGCCCGTGTACCGAAAAAAAAAGAAAAAAAAAAACTAAAAACAAAACCAAAAAACTATATGATCATCTCAATAGATTTAGAAAAAGGTTTTAACAAAATTCATTACTGATTTATGATAAAAAAAACTCTCCAGAAAATAGGCATAGAGGGAAGCTACCTCAACATAGTAAAGGCCATATATGACAAACCAACAGCCAACATCATTCTCAATGGTGAAAAACCGAAACCATTTTCTCTAAGATTAGAAACAAGACAAGGTGCTCACTCTCACCAATGTTATTCAACATAGTTTTAGAACTTTTAGCCATAGCATTCAGAGAAGGAAAAGAAATAAAGGAATCCAAGTTGGAAAAGAAATTAAACTGTCACTGTTTTCAGATGGCATGATACGATACATAGAGAATCCTCAAGATTCTATGAGATAACTACTAGAGCTAATCAATGAATTTGGTAGAGTAGCAGGATACAAAATTAATGCACAGATATCTTTTGCATTCCTATACACTAATGATGAAAAATCTGAAAGAGAAATTAAGTAAACAATCTCTTTTACCATTGCAACAAAAAGAATAAGATACTTAGGAAAAAACCTACCTAAGGAAATAAAAGACCTGTACGCAGAAAACTATAAGACACTGATGAAAGAAATGAAAGATGACACAAATAGATGGAGAGATATACCATGTTTTTGGGTGGGAAGAATCAACTTTGTGAAAATGACTATATTACCCAAAGCAATCTACAGATTCAATCCAATCTGTATTAAACTACCAACTGCATTTTTTACAGAAGGACAACAAAAATTTTCACAATTTGTGGGGAAACTCCAAAGACCCCGAATAGCCAAAGCAATCTTGAGAATGAAAAACGGAGCTGGAGGAATCAGGGTTTCTGACTTCAGACTATACTACAAAGCTACAGTAATCAAGACAGTATGGTACTGCCACAAAAACAGAAATACAGATCAATGGAACAGGATAGAATGCCCAGAGATAAACCCATGCACATGTGGTCACTTTATCTTTGATAAAGGAGGCAAGAGTATGCAATGGAGAAAAAGCAGTATCTTCAATAAGTGGTGCTGGGAAAACTGGGTAGCTACATGTAAAAGAATGAAATTAGAACCCTCCCTAACACCATAAACAAAAACAAACTCAAAATTGATTAGAGACCTAAATGTAAGGCCAGACACTATAAAACTCTTCAAGGAAAACATAGGCAGAACACTCTATGACATAAATCATGGCAAGATCCTTTTTGACCTACCTCCTAGAGAAATGAAAATAAAAATAAACAAATGGGACCTAGCAAAACTTAAAAGTCTTGTACAGCAGAGGGAACCAAAACTAGACCAAAAGGCCACCCTCAGAATGGGAGAAAGTATTTGTAAATGAAGCAACTGACAAAGGATTAATCTCCAAAATATACAAGCAGCTCATGCAGCTCAATATCAAAAAATAAACAACCCAATTCAAAAATGGGCAGAAAAACTGAAATAGACATTTCTCCAAAGAAGATATACAGATTGCCAACAAACTCATGAAAGGATGCTCAGCATCACTAATCATTAGAGAAATGCAAATCAAAAGTACAATGAGGTATCACCTCACACCAGTCAGAATGGGCATCATCAAAAATCTACAAACAATGCTGGAGAAGGTGTGGAGAAAAGGGAACACTCTTGCACTTTTGGTGGGAATATAAATTGATAGAGCCACTATGAGAACTGTATGAACGTTCCTTAAAAATCTAAAAAATAGAATTACCATATGATACAGCAATCCCACTACTGGGCATATACTGAGAAAACCATAATTCAAAAAGAGTCATGTACCACAATGTTCATTGCAGTACTATTTACAATAGCCAGGACATGGAAGCAACCTAAGTGTCCATCAACAGATGAATGGATAAAGAAGATGTGGCACTTATATACAATGGAATATTGCTCAGCCATAAAAAGAAATGAAATTGAGTTATTTGTAGTGAGGCAGATGGATCTAGAGTCTGTCATACAGAGTGAAGTAAGTCAGAAAGAGAAAAGCAAGTACTGTATGCTAACACATATATATGGAATCTAAAAAAAAAAAAAAATGATTTTGATGAACCTAGGGGCAGAACAGTAAAAGCGACACAAATGTAGAGAATGGACTTGAGGATGAGACGAGGGGGAAGGGTAAGCTGGGACAAAGTGAGAGAGTGGCCTGGATATATATACTCTGCCAAATATAAAATAGATGACTAGTGGGAAGATAGCACAGGGAGATCAGCTCAGTGCTTTGTGACCACCTAGAGCGGTGGGATAGGGAAGTTGGGAGGGAGCCACAAGAAGGAGGGGATATATGGGGATATATGTATATGTATAGTTGATTCTCTTCATTATACAGCAGTAACTAACACAACATTGTAAAGCAATTATAGTCCAATAAAGATGTTAAAAAAAAAGAGCATTACTGTTCATAATACCATATCAAGAAGATTGATTTGCATACCATTTATTATAGGCTAAACAAATGTTAAAGTTGCACAGTCCATACAGTTGCCTCAGGTAAAACATTGCCAGAATCATTCGTTCAACTGATAATAAATCAAGCCAGCATTTGTAAAGAAAAAAATATGTGTATATGTGTGTGTGTGTGTGTATATATATATATATATATATATATATACATACATATATTTAGCATAATTCTGTAAATGAACCTGAGCTAAAGTAATTTTAACTAAAAATACTATAATGTCTTTTAAACTTCAAATTGTGTGTAATTTTAACAATCACTTTTGTTTTAAAAATAAAATATTAAAAGTAAAATAAAATATTTTGAAAGTTTTTATTGTATAAAATACACATAACAGACAATTACCATTTTAACCATTTTTAAGTGTACAGTTCAGAGGGATTAAGTGCATTCATTGTGTTATGTAACCATCATCATCCACCTCTAGAACTTTTTCATCATCCCTAACTGAAACTCTCTGCCCATTGAATGATAACTACACGTTATCTCTGTCCCTCAGTCCCTGGGAACTACCGTTTTACTTTCTGTCTCTATGAATTTGCATATTCTATGTGTAGAATCATATAATTTTTAACTTTTGTGTCTGGCCTTTTTCATTTAGCATAACAGTTTCATAGGTCATCCATGTTGTAGCATGTATCAGAATTTCATTCCATTTTAAAAGCTGAATAGTATTTCTTATATCTATATACAGCCTTTTGTTTATCTATTAGCCTGTTGATGGGCATTTAGGCTGTTTGTACCTTTTGAGTAATGGGATTGGCTGCTCTAAATTTTGGTGTACAAGTATCCATTTAATTCCCAGATTTCAATTATTTTTGATACATATCTAGAAGTGGAATTGCTGAGTTACATGGGAACTCTATGTTTAACTTTCTGAGGAAAAGCTACACTTTTTAAATATATACATATATTTAAATTTTTATTTTATATTGGAGTATAGTTGATTAACAATATTGTGTTAGTTTCAGATGTACAGCAAAATGATTCAGTTATACATATACATGTATCTATTTTTTTCAAATTCTTAAAAATATATTTTTAAATATAGTTGTGTCATCATATTTTTACTTTAATGGCTAGGATATATTATCATTAAGTTAACTGAATGAAAATAATGTACAGAGTTTTAGAATTAAATTATGTTCATTGTTTATAGAAAAACAAATTGAGTATTTAAATGTTCAATCATATTGTTTTCTGTCATCCTGCCTGGCCAACTTGCCACTAGGGTCTTTGAAAGTGGACATAATTTCATGTACAAATCATGATAAACAAAAATGAAAAAATCTGCTCTTATTTCACCCAAAATATATACAGGGTTATTTAAAAAATTTTTTAATCTCTAATGGCAACCTAATTCATTTTTAGGATTTTGTTATTACAAATAATACCACATTTAATATTCTTACAGAAATGTATTTGTCATGTGTGATTATTTTTCTAGATGAAAAATGATTAGAAAAATTCATGGGTAAGGGTTCTATGTATTCCAAATTTTGCTAAGTTTTTATAAATTTATGTTTTATCATTAGAAAATTTTTTTCTATATAGTATCATGCTAAGAAAAGCCTTTAATGATCCAAGATTATGAAAATAGTCTGTATAACTTCTCTTATATTTTAAAGATATAAACTTTAATATATCTGAAATTTATTTTTTCATGGTTCTGGGTAGGAATCAAACTTAATTTATATTTTCCAAATGACTTCAGAATATACTGATGAAAAATTTAGTCAATAGGATATTAGAAATATTTTTTAACCAGCTTCACTTGACCCAAATTGATATGTAGCAAAACTTATTGAAAATCATGTTATGTGAGTCTCGATTTCTTATTTTGGATGCAGATAAATTCTATGATTGTTCCTTAATGTCTGAATATGGTTAAACAAATTGAGTTTAAGTAAGCTTAAGTAAGATAAGCATGGTAAGAATTATTTGTGTGGGAAAATGGAAAGTTATAGAATCAGAACATAAGTTTTACTGTAAAATACAAAATGAATGAAATTCATTTTGAGAGAAGGTTTTAAATTCAACCAAATAAGGCTAGTTACTTTAACAGGCCAATAGAGTGTATTATTAATTCCTGTTCTCAAAGATATATATTTGTGAAATTAATGTATATTAACATTTATTAATGTATACCAAATCTAAAGAAATATTTGTCAAATACATGCCATTTAAAAGTTCCCAAAGAAGTATAAATATAGGCTGACCATTGAAGTTGTTCATTAATCTTCCAAATTATAATTTAGCACATTATCAAGGTTTTAACTCACGTGTTTTTTCATTCATTCAATTTATAAACACTTTTTGATTTATACGTACATACACACACAGAAGGGGCACATAATGGGATATAAAAATGAATATTAACCAATAATCTTTTTAAGAAAATTAGAATCTTCTTTAATAGCTCATCATACTTCCATAGTTTAATAATAATCAAAGAACAGCTAATAAATTTACGTGTAAGACAAGGTCATACTCCTCAAGGTATATCATACTTACTTACAATATGAACAGTTGGGGAAATATAAATCACTGTTTTCAATTTTTCTCTTTCAGAAGAATTTCATAAATTATGTAGTTAATTTCTGCATTTTAGAGACCATGATCTAGGATATTTTCCCATTTTTGTCTCCTATCTATGAAACTTTATTTCTTGGATGATTAACTACTTTTAAATTGAAACCATGTTCATAGGATCGTATGCCTTCATATGCTGAAATAAAACCAAGCCTTGGGTATCCATTAACTTAAGTATCATCTTCTCTTTGTCTTGTCCCTTTTGTACTGTTGAAAAAATGATGATATAATTGAGTTCATAATCAGCCTAAATCAACTTATAGATGGAAGTTAATGACAGAAAAATAATATATCACAGAGTTCTTTGTGTGTTATTACCTTAATGCAAAAAATAAATTGCATTGTAGTTTTCAGTTTCAATGATGTTGGTTATGATTTCTCTGAGTAAGCATAACATTGTTAAGTAAACTTGGTTCATAGCAGAAGCCAGACAATAGCTGTCAACTTAAAGCAGCCATTGAATCTTTCTGTCTGTCACTAATATTCTAGACATCCTTAAGTTAATTCTTACATCTCAGCTTTCAGAAAATGAGTGATTACATCTTCATACCCTTTCTCTTCAGCTTTATAGAATGGACTGAATTACTTAATAGGTCTTGTTCTGCCCTTTGAATTCCATGTCTGAATTCTCTTCTGAACTATCTAAGAGTCTTAAAAATAAATTCTCAATGAAGTCATAGCTCACATTTCTCTTTGAACCTTTATACAAATGTCACAATGCCCTATTACATAAAATTAATTCAAAACATAATGTACATATACTCTTACCCTTTAGTTAGCTTTCAACTTCAGTGATTCCTTATTGCCATTGCTATGAATTTCAGAGACATAGAAAAATGGAATAAGGGAATTACTAATAAATATATATAGTTTTTCTGAATAATAAGTAATATACCAGTTTTGAAAAAAAAGATAAAATAGGCTTTGATTATTGTTTTATCCTTTCAACAGTACTATTTCAAAGATAATTAGTCCAGCTTTGTGATAGAAAGCATATAATCAAGTAATAAAGCAAAATCTGACACCAAGTAATTGAGTTCTGGAAATAAAATGGCGGTAAGATGAAATCCATAATGTTTAATGGCATTACCATATTATATGTGTAAACCATATTTTTATTTCTTAAGTGCAAGTTATATATCTTTGAAATTATGCAGACAAAATATTATCCAAATGACCCGAAACAAATAATGATAAAAACAGACTGTGTTATAATAAAAATGGAGAACAAATAGAAAGCTTATAGACATTTACTTGTGGGTGTGACTTCAGTAATATTATCAGCCAATTGTGTCATTTTAAAATGCGAAAAATATACCCCTCAAAAAAAAAAAGTCATAATGCCATAGGAACTAGATCTAAGAACTCATATTCTTTATCATATTATCAAATTACTAAGCCAATATCATTCAAGAGAAAAGATCATTTATTTTTCATTGGCAATTCATTCAATTCCCTTTTGTTGTTCTCTTTTGTTATAATTAAATAATGCATAAACCATGACTATAATATGAAAACAATAAATTTTCACCTGTAAATTTTGAAACTAGTTTTGTTTTGTGTTTTATATCCTATGAATATTATTGACACTAGGTTCATATTTAATTAGGATATCTCTATATGAAAGTTTTACATGCAGAAATAACATTTAAAGGAAAGAGAAGGAAAAGTAATTAGAAATGAGAATAAAATTTGGTAGTGAGAAAATGACAGAAAATTAATATGAAAGGGTAGAAGAATAAAGCAGGATGTATAGAGTGTGTACAAAAGAGAAATGGATAGTTATACTTCCACCTGAAATAATGATTTTTAAATACAATATGTGCACAACTAAATACCTTCAAATCTCAATGTGCTTTCAAGGGAAAACATCTTTGTGAATTAGATAGTTGATACATTTCCCCTGTCTTAAAGTTTGTTATCAATGTCCAGCTGGTTGGAATATTAGCCCAAATCTCATTTTCATCAGTGATCTCTCCTACGGTAATGTTGTATATTCTTCTCTAGTCTACAACTTCTCTACACACATTGAAGAAAAGAGGTGTTCTACTCGAGATGGAGATAATAGCAGCAACCCCTCATTTTCTAACTTTCTCTACAACTTCAAATTATTGGTCTGATATATTTTTTACATAAAGAAAGAGCTGGAAAAGCATCTGATTTAACAAACCAAAACAAAACAATCAGGGCTTATTTCTTTTTAAAAAATATATATTTATTTTATTTAGGCTGATTTGGGTCTTCTTTGCTGTGCGTGGGCTTTTCTCTAGTTGCGGTGAGCGGAGGCTACTCTTCGTTTAGGTGCATGAGCTTCTTATTGCGGTGGCTTCTCTTGTTGCAGAGCATGGGCTCTAGGCACGCAGGTTTCCGTAGTTGTTGCACGTGGGCTCAGTAGTTGTGGCTCGTGGGCTCTAGAGTGCAGGCTCAGTAGTTGTGGTGCACGGGCTTAGCTGCTCTGTGGCATGTGGGACCTTCCCAGACGAGGGATTGAACCCCGTGTCCCCTGCATTGGCAAGTGGATTCTTTTTTTTTTTTTTTTGTGCTACGCGGGCCTCTCACTGCCTTGGCCTCTCCCGCCGCGGAGCACAGGCTCCGGATGCGCAGGCTTAGCGTCCATGACTCACGGGCCCAGCCGCTTCACGGCATGCGAGATCCTCTCAGACAGGGGCACAAAACTGTGTCCCCTGCATCGGCAGCAGACTCCCAACCACTGCGCCACCAGGGAAGCCCAGCAAGTGGATTCTTAACCACTGCGCCACCAGAGAATTCCCAATCAGGGCCTAATTACAACAGGAGAAATAACTGGGCCAGAACATTGAACAAAACCCCAGTAAATTCTATTTTCTGTGGTCTATTCATGAGGAGAATCTGGAGAGTATTTCAGATGGCTAAACTGAATGCTATCCATACCACCAATGTTTACTGAGGAACTATTATATACAGGTCATTGTTCTAGGCCCTGGATTTGCAGAGGTGAGTAAGACAGATGTGGTCTTTCTCCTCCCTATGATGGAAATGTAATTCTAAATAAGACATACATTGATTAATTTCACACTTGTGGTAAGTGTCATGAGATCATATTAGAGGGAAACTGGCCAAATTTGGGAATTGGGAAACAGTATAGCAATAGGATCAACATCTCTAAGGACAAAGATGAATTCACAATAAAGATCTATAAAGAAAAAGAAATATGAGGGATTAAGAGAACAGAGAGACTTGAGAAGAGAGGATATTAAAATAGCAAAGAACTTATGTCAAGCTTTCTTGTCAGTGTATCTTGTCATGTTATCATTGACTACTGTTAGATTAGATAATAAGATATTCAATATTTCTGGTGCCCTAAGCTGGATACCATGTCAAAGTCCAGTTTTTCAGTCCCCTAGTCCACTTGCATTTATGGTCAAAAACAAATTGCTTTAAAGTTGTTGTCCTTGTTGATGCCTGTGTTACTACAAATAATGAATCCTATTTTAAAAGTATACTTTAGGGGATCAAATTAAGTCAGCATTATTAGCTTTCAAGAAAGAAAAACATATGAAAAGTTAAATATGTTTTATGGATCTTTTAGCAAGTAATGCTTTATGTTGGACCTGTTCACTATTGACAGGTAAGAAAGAATGATTAATCAATTTGAAGGGAGAAAAAAAGGAAAAACAAAAACAAAACAGTCTGCCTATTCTAGAGTTA
Source organism: Aethalodelphis obliquidens (assembly GCF_003676395.1). Taxonomy (NCBI): domain Eukaryota; kingdom Metazoa; phylum Chordata; class Mammalia; order Artiodactyla; family Delphinidae; genus Aethalodelphis; species Aethalodelphis obliquidens. The sequence continues at coordinate 34,153,870 of NW_020837959.1, read as the reverse complement.
CACATTTTCTACCTTATAAATCATTTGGATAAAAATTCACTAGCATGAAGTTGGTGAGTGTCTTTGAAATGCCTGCATACTTCTCTGAAACCTTTCATCTGTAAGATCTTTGAGAATAATATAATTGTATGAATGTACACAGAAGGGTCACTGAAAACTTCCAATCCATTTCTAAAAGAATGTCTAGGGATTATCTTTCCCTATCCAACAGAGGCAAGCCCTTTAAGCCTTTGGATAAGATAGAAGACTTGGAAGCTACATTAATTTAGGGATTTCAGATTTTCAGTAATCTGATTAAAACAATGGAATAAAACAACTTTCATTTTTCCTAATGGATCCTGCAAGAAAGAAAATAATCACTTCTCTCACATGGTTTTTCCAACTATGGTTGAAGGAAAAAAAAAGACGCACAGCAAACTTTTTGCTGGGTCCAAATCTTGGGCTTCTCTGGATTTGGATGATAGTCATGTGCTTACCTTTGCTTTTACTTTTGTTATCTTTCCCCTTTCACATTTATTGATACAAAAAGTTGGCTAAGTTTAAATCAGGTCTAGACTTATTGATTGCAACTTCACATTTAATTGTATTTCTGTTATATAGTAAAAACAGGAAAGCATTCTAAGATATTTGCATGAAGTGTGTCATGCATAGCAAATATAAATGATGGATGGATGATGTACTAGGTTTTTAAAAGTATTAGCTAACCTCTTACTAAACCACTTAAAAATATTTTTTAAAAATCTTGGGATCTGGGGAGACAAAGATCATTGGAGGGAAACAAATGCTATATTGATTATTTTTAAAAGTTAGAAAGAGTAACCTCAAATAACTTGAGAGAATGACATCAATACTTAATAAAAAAAAAAATGAAGCAGACATTCAGAGAGGAAATGTTAAGTCCAGAGGCAATAAAATCAAGAACAATAAAAAAGATGACTCTTCAGGTGAAAATTATGATAGGTTATCAATATTAATTCCCAATAGAATTGGAAAAAAACTAGCAAGTAGAAGAAAGAAAACACACTGTGTATGTGCATACAATTCTGTTAATAAATGAGGTCTAGAAAGACTGATGATTTTATTAAGTATTCTCAAAGTCATATTCAAGTACACTTATTCTTATACTAACCAGTACTTTTTTTTATTAAGAAAAAATTTATTGTGGGAAAATATTCATTAACATAAAATTTGCCATTTTTAATGTACAATTTAACCATTTTTAATGTATAATTCAGGGGCACTGAGTACACGCACAGTGTTGTGTAACCCTCACCACGGTCCATCTCCAGAATCTTTCATCATCCCAAACTGAAACTCTGTACCTGTTAAACAATAACTTTCCATCATCCTCTTCCCACAGCCTCTGGTAACCACTGTTTAACCTTCTGAATCTATAATGTGCCTATTCTGGGTACCTCATACAAGTCGAAGCCTATGATATTTGTTCTTCTGTGTCTGGCTTATTTCATTTAGCATAGTGTCTTCAGGGTTTATCCATGTTGTATGTTGTCAGTAGTTTCTTCCTTTTAAGGCTGAATAATATTCCATTTTACCTATGGACCACATTTTGTTTATCTCTCCATCTGTCCATGGACATTTGGGTTGTTTCCACCTCTTGGCTGTTGTGGATAATTCTGTTATACACTGAGGTGTACGAATACCTGTTTGAGTCCCTGCTTTCAATTCTTTTGGTGCATACCCAGAAGTGGACTTGCTGGATCATAATCACAGGGCATTTTTGGTTTGGGGGGGGCATTTTGGCCTTGCAACACCACACCACATAGCTTGCAGGATTTAGTTCCCTGACCAGGGATTGAACCCATGCCCTCAGCAGGGATAGTGTGGAGGCTTAACCACTGGACTGCCAGGGAATTCCCCATAATCACAGTTTTTTGTTTTGTTTTCTTAAATTAAAAAAAAAATTGGTTTGGACTGTGTTGGGTCTTCATTGCTGTGTGTGGGCTTTCTCTAGTTGTGGCGAGCGGGGGTTACTCTTAGTTGCGGTGCACAGGCTTCTCATTGTGGTGGCTACTCTTTTTGCAGAGCACGGGCTCTAGGTGCACAGACTTCAGTAGTTGTGGCACGCGGGCTCAGTTGCTGTGGCTCACAGGTTCTAGAGTGCAGGCTCAGTAGTTGTAGTGCATGGGGTTTGTTGCTCCACGGCATGTGGGATCTTCCTGGAAGAGGGCTCAAACCCGTGTCCCCTGCATTGGCAGGTGGATTCTTAACCACTTGCCACCAGGGAAGCCCAGTCAGTTTTTTAAACATGCTCATGTAAAGTCTTTGTTTCATCAAGTTAACCATTTTGCAGCATCATTCTTTTTTTCATCTCCAAGAGTTTGTGAAAAGTGTACCTCCCTGTAAGGAAAGTAGTGTGTGTGCAACATCAGGTATTTGTTTGTTGGGTTTTGGTTGTGTTTTTTTTTGTTTTTTTGTTTTTGGTCACACCATGGGGCATTCAGGATCTTCCCCAGCCAGATATCAAACCTGAGCCCCTTTTTTTGTTTTTGTTTTTTTAACATCTTTATTGGAGTATAATTGCTTGGCAATGTTGTGTTAGTTTCTGCTGTGTAACAAAGTGAATTAGCTATAAGCATACATATATCACCATACACACTCCCTTTGCGTCTCCCTCTCACCTTCCTTATCTCACCCCTGTAGTTGGTTGCAAAGCACCGAGCTGATCTCCCTGTGCTATGCAGCTGCTTCTCACTAGCTATCTATTTTACGTTTGGTAGTGTATATACGTCAATGTTACTCTCTCACTTCATCCCAGCTTACCCTTCCCCATCCCAGTGTCCTCAAGTCCATTTTCTACATGTGTCTCTTTATTCCTGTCCTGTCCCTAGGTTCATCAGAACATTTTCTTTTTGATTCCATATATATATGTTAGCATACAGAATTAGATTTTCCTTTTCTGACTTACTTCACACTGTATGACAGACTCTAGGTCCATTTACCTCACTACAAATAACTCAATTTCATTTATTTTTATGGCTGAGTATTATTCCACTGTATATATATGCCATATCTTCTTTATCCATTCATCTGTCGAGGGATGCTCGACATAGGCTGCTTCCATGTCCTGGCTATTGTAAATACTGCTGCAATGACCATTGTGGTACATGACTCTTTTTAAATTATGATTTTCTCAGGGTATATGCCCAGTAGTGGGATTGCTGTGTCATATGGTAGTTTTATTTTTATTTTTTTTGTTTCTTTTTTTTGTGGTACATGGACCTCTCACTGTGGTGGGCTCTCCCGTTGCGGAGCACAGGCTCCGGACGTGCAGGCTCAGCGGCCATGTTCACGGGCCCAGCCGCTCCGCGGCATGTGGGATCTTCCCGGACCGGGGCATGAACCCGTGTCCCCTTCATCGACAGGCGGACTCTCAACCACTGCACCACAAGGGAAGCCCTATTTTTAGTTTTTTAAGGAACCTCCATACTGTTCTCCATAGTGGCTGTATCAATTTACATTCCCACCAACAGTGAAATAGGGTTCCCTTTTCTCCACACCTCTCCAGTATTTATTGTTTGTAGATTTTCTAATGATGGCCATTCTGACTAGTGTGAGGTGATACCAGATCGTAGTTTTGATTTGCATTTCTCTAATGATTAGTGATGTTGAGCATCATTTCATGTGTTTGATGGCAATCTGTATATCTTCTTTGGAGAACTATCTATTTAGGTTTTCTGCCCATTTTTGGATAGGGTTGTTTGTTTTTTGATATTGAGCTGCATAAGCTGCTTGTATATTTTGGAGTTAAATCCTTTGTCAGATTCTTCATTTGCAAATATTTTCTCCCATTCTGACGGTGGTCTTTTCAACTTGTTTATGGTTTCCTTTGCTGTGTAAAAGCTTTTAAGTTTTGTTAGGTCCCATGTGTTTAATTTTGTTTTTATTTCCATTTCTCCAGCAGGTGGGTCAAAAAGGATCTTGCTGTGATTTATGTCATAGAGTATTCTGCCTAAGTTTTCCTTGAAGAGTTTTATAGTATCTGGACTTACACTTAGGTCTTTGGTTCATTTTCAGTTTGTTTTTGTGTATGGTGTTAGGGAGTGTTCTAATTTCATTTTTTACATGTACCTGTCCAGTTTTCACAGCACCACTTACTGAAGAAGCTGTTTTTTCTCCATTGTATACTCTTGCCTCCTTTATCAAACATAAGGTGACCCTAGGTGCATGGGTTTATCTCTGGGATTTCTATCCTGTTCCATTAGTCTATATTTCTGTTTGTGTGCCAGTACCATACTATCTTGATTACTGTAGCTTTGTCATATAGTCTGAAGCCCAGGTGCCTGATTCTTCCACCTCCATTTTTCTTTCTCAAGATTGCTTTGGCTATTTGGGGTCTTTTGTGTTTCCATACAAATTGTGAAATTTTTTGTTCTACTTCTGTGAAAAATGCAATTGGTAGTTTCATAGGGATTGCATTGAATCTGTAGATTGCTTTAGGTAGTATAGTCATTTTCACAAGGTTGATTCTTCCAACCCAAGAACATGGTATATCTTTCCATTTGTTTGTATCATCTTTAATTTCTTTCATCAGTGTCTTACAGTTTTTTGCATATAGGTCTTTTTCTCCTTAGGTAGGCTTATTCCTAGGTACTTTATTCTTTTTGTTGCAATGGGAAATGGGAGTGTTTTCTTGATTTATCTTTCAGATTTTTCATCATTAGTGTATAGGAATGCAAGAGATTTCTGTGCATTAATTTTGTATCCTGATACTTTACCCAATTCATTGATTAGCTCTCGTAGTTTTATGGTAGGATCTTTAGGATTCTCTATGTATAGTATCATGTCATCTGCAAACAGTGACAGTTTTACTTCTTTTCTGATTTGGATTCCTTTTATTTCTTTTTCTTCTCTGATTGCTGTGGCTAAACCCTCCAAAATTCTGTTGAATAATAGTGGTGAGGGTGGGCAACCTTGTCTTGTTCTTGGTCTTAGAGGAAATGGTTTCAGTTTTTCACCATTGAGAATGATGTTGGCTGTGGGTTTGTCATATATGGCCTTTATTATATTGAGGTAGGTTCACTCTATGACTACTTTCTGGAGAGTTTTTTCATAAATCAGTGTTGAATTTTGTTGAAAGTTTCTTCTGCACCTATTGAGATGATCATATTGGTTTTATCCTTCAGTTTCTTAATGTGGTGTATCCATTCATTGATTTACATATACTGAAAAACCTTGCATTCCTGGGATAAACCTCACTTGATCATGGTGTATGATCCTTTTAATGTGCTGTTGGATTCTGTTTGCTAGCATTTTGTTGAGAATTTTTGCATCTATTTTCATCAGAGATATTAGTGATATTGGCCTGTAGTTTTCTTTTTTTGTGGCATCTTTGTCTGGTTTTAGTGTCAGGGTGATGGTGGCCTCATAGAATGAGTTTGGGAGTGTTCCTCCCTCTGATACATTTTAGAAGAATTTGAGAAGGATAGGTGTTAGCTCTTCTCTAAATATTTGGTAGAATTTGCCTAAGCCATCTGGTCATGGCCTTCCATTTCTTGGAAAATTTTTAGTCACAGTTTCAGATTTAGTGCTTTTGATTGGTCTTTTTTATTTCTCTTTCTTCCCAGTTTAGTCTCATAAGGTTGTGCTTTTCTAAGAATTTGTGCATTTATTCCAGGTTGTCATTTTATTGGCCTATAGTTGATTGTATTAATCTCTCATGATCCTTTGTATTTCTGCAGTGTCTCTTGTTACTTCTCCTTTTTCATTTCTAATTCTATTGATTTGAGTCTTCTCCCTTTTTATCTTGAGGAGTCTGGTTAAAAGTTTATCAATTTTCTTTATCTTCTCAAATAACCAGATTTTACTTGTATTGATCTTTACTATTGTTTCCTTCATTTCTTTTTTTCATTTATTTCTGATCTTATATTTATGATTTCTTTCCGTCTGCTAACTTTGGGTTTTTTTTGCTCTTCTTTCTATAGTTGCTTTAGGTGTAATGTTAGGTTGTTTATTTGAGATGTTTCTAGTTTCCTGAGGTAGGATTGTATTGCTATAAACTTTCCTCTTAGAACTGCTCTTGTTGCATCCCATAGGTTTTGGGTCATTGTGTTTTCATTGTCATTTGTTTCTACGTATTTTTTGATTACCTCTTTGATTTCTTCAGTGATCTCTGGGTTATTTAGTAGTGTATTGTTTAGCCCCCATGTGTCTGTATTTTTTACAGTTTCTTTTTTTCCTGTAAATGATACCTAGTCTCATAGCGTTGTGGTCGGGAAAGAAACTTGATATGATTTCAATTTTCTTAAATCTGCCAAGGCTTGATTTGTGACCCAATATATGGTCTGTCCTGGGGAATGTTCCATGAGCACTTGTGAAGAAAATGTATACTTTTGTTTTTGTATTCAATGTCCTATAAATATAAATTAAGTCCATCTTATTTAATGTGTCATTTAAAGCTTGTGTTTCCTTATTTATTTTCATTTTGGATCTGCCCATTGGTGAAATTGGGGTGTTAAAGTCCCTTACTATTATTGTGTTATCATCAATTTCCACTTTTATGGCTGTTAGAATTTGCCTTTTGTATTGAGGTTCTCCAATGTTGAGTGCGTAAATATTTACAATTGTTATATCTTCTCCTTGGATTGCTCCCTTGATCGTTATGTAGCATCCTTCTTTGTCTCTTGTAATAGTCTTTATTTTAAAGTCTGTTTTGTCTGATATGAGAATTGCTACTCCTGCTGTCTTTTAATTTCCATTTGCATGTAATAAATTTTTCCATCCCCTCACTTTCATTCTGTATGTGTCTCTAAGTCTGAAGTATGTCTCTTGTAGACAGCATATATACAGGTCTTGTTTTTGTATCTATTCAGCCAGTATATGTCTTTTGGAATGAATTCCATTCCTAGAGAACTTTCTTAAGTCCAATTTGTTTGTGGTTGGAGCATTTAATCCATTTACATCTAAGGTAATTATAGATAGGTATGTTTCTATAACCATTTTTTTAATTTTTGGGGCTTTGTTATTGTAGGTCTATTCCTTCTCTTGTGTCTCCTTCCTAGAAAATTCCTTTAGCATTTGTTGTTAAGCTGGTTTGGTGGTGTTGAATTCTCTTAGCTTTTGCTTCTCTCTAAAGTTTTTAATTTCTCTGTCAAATCTGAATGAGATCCTTGCTGGGTAGAGTAATCTTGGTTGTAGTTTTTTTTTCTGTTTCACCACTTTGAATATGTCCTGCCAGTACCTTCTGGCTTGCAGAGTTTCTGCTGAAAGATCAGCTGTTAACCTTATGGGGATTCCATTGTATGTTATTTGCTGCTTTTCCCTTGCTGGTTTTAATATTTTTCTTTGTATTTAATTTTTGATAGTTCCATTAATATATGTCCCAGCCTGTTTCTCTTTGGGTTTTTTCCTGTATGGTACTCTCTGCGCTTCCTGGACTTGATTGACTATTTCCTTTCCCATATTAGGGAAGTTTTTACCATAATCTCTTCAAATATTTTCTCAATACCTTTCTTTTTTTCTTCTTTTTCATGGACTCCTATAATTCAAATGCTTGTGTGTTTAATGTTTTCCCAGAAGTCTTGGAGACTCTCCTCATATCTTTTCATTCTTTTTTCTTTATTCTGCTGCCTGGGAGTTATTTCCACATTTTATCTTCCAACTAACTTATCCGTTCTTCTGCCTCAGTTATTCTGCTATTGATTCCTTCTAGAGTATTTTTAATTTCAGTAATTGTGTTTTTCATCACTGTTTGTTTGTGCTTTAGTTCTTCTAGATCATTGTTAAACGTTTCTTATATTTTCTCTGTTCTGTTTCTGAGATTTGGGATCACCTTTACTATCATTACTCTGAATTCTTTTTAAGGCAAGCTGCCTATTTTGTCTTCATTTATTTGGTCTTGTAGGTTTTTACCTTGCTCCTTCGTCTGTAACATATTCTTGGGTCATTTCATTTTTCTTTTTTTTTTTTTTTTTTTTTGATGTGTGGTGCTGTATTTCTGTCTTACTATAACAGGTACTTTTAGTTTATACTTTTAGCTTTAATTCTTATGTGCCCCAGTGAACTTTAAAGATTCTAAGCAAAGTAGAGAACTCTTGAGAGAAAATATGTGAAAACAATGTGTCATACAATATTAAATTTCACCATCTCCATCTCTGTTGAGGGGCACTGGGATATAAAGTTATGCTTGTACATATTGAACCCATGAAACCTTGGTTAAATTTCGGCCCTTCTAATATTCTAGATACATAACCATTAGCAATCTGTTTAATTTTTATATCTTCAGTGTGTCATCCATATAAAGGGGGTTGTAATACATTCTTCTCAATTTTTGTGAATACAGTAAGTCCCCTACATATGAACGAGTTCCATTCCTAGAGAGCTTTCTTAAGTCCAATTTTTTTGTAAGTCCAACAAAGTTAGCCTAGGTACCCAACTAACACAATTGGCTATGTAGTACTGTACTGTAATAGGTTTAAAATACTTTTTACACAAATAATACATTAAAAAATCACAAAAAATAAAGAAAACATTTTTAATCTTATAGTATAGTACCTTGAAAAGTACAGTAATACAGTACAACAGCTAGCATACAGGGGCTGACATCGAGTGAACAGGCAAGAAGAGTTACTGACTGGAGGAGGGAGAGAGGTGGGAGATGGTAGAGTGAAGGATCATCAGCGATAAGATATGGAGGGCAAGCTGCAATTTTACTCACTCCTGACATTGATGGCACAGGTTCTGGATCCTTGCTGGATTCAATTCTATCTACCCTCTTGAAAAAACTATCCAGTGATGTCTGGACAGTAGCACGTTTCCACCTTTGAAAGTTTGCAACTTGAAGGTTCATATGTAGGCAACTTACTGTATTGTATGTAAACTGTCTAAATTATAATAAGTACTATATCATTGTAGTTTTGTAAAAAATAAATCATTTAAATTAATCATAGACCTTCCTATCATCTTAAGAACTGCTGTTCAGTAATGAATTTTAGTGAAGAAACTGCTTAGTTCCAAGTACTCTGCTGGGCACTGGGAATGCAATAGTTAGGTAGAGAGATCAAGATTTAAGCTAATAGGAATTTGGCTTAGTGGTGGAGTCAAACTTAAAATTACAGCAACAAAGATAACAACAACTCAATTAAATAAACAACTCAAATAAATAAATAAACTTTGAGCTTCTGTTGACTCTGAAAAATCTTTATATGAGTTTAGTTTTTAAAGTCATGCTCTTTCTTTTTCTGTCACCTGCTTTCTTACAGGTTCTGGTTCTTTGATCTTTATAGAATAATCCATTTTTATGATAGCCACCTCCTCAATCTCCCACACAATCTTTTTTCTCCACAAGGCTGGGACACTGGTGTCTTGAGGGTACATGGTCCATGTCCCCATTCTCAAGTATCACTTGATATTGAAACTTTTGACATTTGAAAATTGTGGTATTTGCAACTCACTGTCCTTCCTTTTTTGCCTTTTTATCATTTAACATAATTTACTTTTTAATATCCTCCCCCCAACTACAATGAAAGCTCCACAAGGATTTTCTCTCTCTAATTTATTTATTTTGCTGTGCTATCCCAAGTACTGACACATACTAGGATCATACTAGAGCCTACTAAGTGTTTAATACATATTTTGTAATCAGTGAATAAAGACTAGATATGAATGTAAACCAAAACCAAAGATGGTAACAAAACTAAGAAAAATAAAAGAAAAAAAATTTATAACTTGCATATATTTTCCCTCTTCTCTTTTTATCAATTTCCTTTCCTCTTTATTCCTGTTGACTTTCTTCCTCTGATGTTTACCCCTTCTCTGCTACATATTCAGTAAAAAGTGGATGATGATTGGAAACTAAGAGAATGAGGAAGAAAGAAAGAACGAAAGAAAGGAAGGAAGGAAGGAAGGAAGGTAGGAAGGGAGGGAGGGAAGGAATCCCTGGGGAAATTAGAAAAAGTGCAGTGGTTCTAGGGTCCCCATGAAATAACCAGAAGCTGGAGAAGTAAGGAGGCTGAAGCATATGCAGGCCTTCCAGACTCTGTGAGGGAGTTAGAGCTTTTCTTAAGGATAATAGAAGCCAGAGAAGAGTTCTTTGGGAATAACAGCATGATCAGATCTGTGTTTGTATCACTCTAAACTACTGGCATTTGTCCCACTTTTGAACTCCCTGTTTTTTCACTATACTCACAGCAATTCCATTTTATTGTAAACAAAAATGCACACAGCAACCTGCACATCATAACTTTGGGTTTAGACACCAGCTCCTTCCCTTAGACAAGGTTTCCTTATTAGCCTTTTCTAGTGCAGCCTTTTCCTTCCCTCGGTATCACTGTAGGGAGCAGGGATGATATTCTCCAACCTCCCCACTGCTGTTTCTCCTCTTCCCTCTGCTAAAAACCCTCTTCTCTTTTCCTGTGAGCATCCTGCAGCCTTCCACAGTGTTCTTCTCTTTGTCTTCATGCTGCTGTTTATTAATTTCAGAGCAACATTCTTGATATCTTCCTTGCCAACTAAAAATTGGCACTTGCCACATACCTCTACAGGGATTAAATCATGAGCTGCTGAAGCTGCTAACTTTCAACACCTCCTGAAAGGGCTTCAGGGTGGAGATCAGGAATCAGGAACTCTGTGCTCTGGGAAAAACTGGCAGAACAGGCCTTTAGATAGTTATCTATTTTCATGAGAAGACTTTATGAGTCCAATTCTTGCATCTCTTCATGTCTAGAAAAGCACTAAAATCATTAATGGTGACATCTGCTCCTTATGACTAGCAGCCAGCCTCTGCCAAAATGTGTGCTTGACTGCACCTCCCCACTTCACTAAAGTCATGTATAACATTGACCTTCCCTCCACCTCTTTGGAGCAGTTTCTCAGAGCTCTCTTAAATGCTGTCTCCTGGCTATAGTCCTAATTTTACCCCAAATAAAACTTAACTCACAACTCTCATGTTGTACATTTTTTTTCAGTTGGTATCCTTATTAATTGAGGATATGATACATATTTCATAGTAAATCATCAAATCTTATTACCAATCTGGAAGGGTCCAATGTTTATGTGAACAGCTTCTCCAACCTCATGGTCAAAGTGATCTTTATCAAACATAAATCAGAACATATTACACTACTCCTTATTTTTCCCTCCTACATTAAAAACTGTATACTCTGAAAAATAAAAAAATAAAAAAAAAAACACAAAAAAAACCCTGTATACTCTGTAGTCTGTAACATTCATTCTCAACTGGGTAATTTTGCCCCCAGGGAATATTTAGCAAGACCTGGAGACATTTTTGACTGTCACAACTGGAAGAGTGACACTATCTATCCAATGGGTTGAGCCCAGGGATGCTGCTAAACATCCTAAAATACACATGGCCATAACTCACAACAAATCATTATCTGGTCCAACATGACTATAGTGGTAAGGTTGAGATCTTCTGGCCTAAAAAGTCTCCAGTGACTTGGAGCCTTCCTATCAATCAGAGTCTTTACTGTTCTGCTCACTCACTTAGTCCACTTAAGCCACACCAGCCTCCTTTCTGGTTCTCCATATTGCTATGCTTTTTCCTACCTTCTGGGCTTTGGTCATTATTGCTGCCTAGAACAGTTTCTCCTGTCCCATTTCAGATGGAAAGAAGTGCACTGTGGTGTCTACACAAATAACATGAATGGACCAGGGCTCAAGTATGAGTCTAGAGCATTAATTCAGGACATTATTAGGTATGGTAAAGAGTTGGGAGTTTTACATAAGGATAATGGAAACCAGGGATCAAATGTAAGCAGGGGGATAGCATAAAGAAATTTCTGTTTTGATATAACAATAATATTTCTAAGAAATAACAGTTATTGATTATATTTCAAGATTCAGAATTTGGGTATTTTGAAAAAGCAGGTATATCATATAACATTCCAATAATTCCATGGCAAAGTGAATATAACTATTCACATTTACAGATTAAAAAAAAAGCAATAGTTGAGCCTATTTATTCAGGGTCACACAAGCTTTGAAGTAGGGTAGGCAGGATTCAATCCCAAGACTAGTCTGATTCCATATTTAGTGCTCTTACCACTAAAGAGCTGAACCTGAGAAAGAATGAGACAGGCAAGATGAGATAGTAATTCTGTGTAACAGTCTAGGGCTGGGGCAGATTGAGAGGTATTGGGAATATGAATCCAGGGAATGAGAGCATCAGATGGATTTAAGAGAAAAATGAATATGAGGGTGAGGGAATAGGAAAATTCATAACTGAATTGGTTTCAGGCTGGGGTAACAGGGTATATGGTGATATTATCCTTTATTTTTTCTTATTATTGAAAATGACAGTGAAGGGAATGATGAATGGTTAATGAAGATAATAATTTTTGTTTTGTGATTATGGAGCAGTTCAATAGCTATGTATGTGGTTCAGGAGAGAGGTAAGTCCTCTGAGTTAGAGGTTAGTTATCAGCATATAGATGATAATAGATACAAGGGCTTGTATTTCATCCATCTGGGGGATTGTGTAGACAGAGGAGAGGTTATAATCCAGAGGAACACCAACAAATATGAAAGAAGAGGCAGAGAACTCTGCAAAAGAGTGACCAAGAAGAGGCAGCTAGAGTAACAGGAAAAATTTAGACAAGTCTAATATCTTGGATGTGAAAGAAAGAGAATTTCAAAAAGAGAAACAGGTGAACAATATTTAGTGTTGTTAGAGCTCAAGTATGATCAGGCCTGAAATATTAAAATTTGATTAAGATGTAGTTCTCAGTGAGAATCTAGGTGAAAAGAGTTTCTGTGGAGTAGTGGGAACAGAAGAGATTTTATAGTAGGCTGAAGTAAAAAAAAAAACGATAATAAAAAGTGAAGATAATTATATGCAGAATGAGGATAGAAGAGGAAGGGATCTGTCTGTAATGAAGAAAAGTGTCTTAAGTAATATGGATAATAAAACTTTATCAGAAGAAAAGAAGAGGTTGAAGGCATGGTGGAGAGAGAGAATAGATCCATGTTCTAACACAACTGGAGTACAGATAACAAGATCAGGCTGAGGAGAACACAGATTTTTCTACTTCATCTGGAAATAAACGAGGGAAGGCAGAATGCAAATGCAGATGACTGAATCTGTGGAATTACTTATAGGATTTTTAAGGTGTGCTTCTCTGTATGTCATATTTTTTCAGTGCTGTGGCTGTTGAAACCATTCACTGAGAGCAAGAGTAAGGTGGGAAGGTAAGGCAGAGGAATCTAAGAAATGGAGAAAGTGTCTGAAACAGCTGTAGCAGATGGAAGAGAGAGCAGACTAAAGACTATAATAGTTGGTTCTGTGGGATGGTCCAGCATGCACTGGAGAAGATGCTGATGTGTGTGGATCTTCAATTTTCTCTAGCAAGGCTTCAACTCCTGAGTATAGGCCAACACAAGGCAGAAATTTGGATCTCTTCAAAGTTGAGGAGATGTGAGAAAATAAGACTGCAAAAGTAATGGAACAAATTGTTGACATTTAGAGAAGATTTGAATATAAGCTGAAGATGGAATCAAGATCTTGTTGAGGTCAAAGAGTAGTTAAACAAAAAAACTAGAACGATAATAGGATATGGTTAAGTACTGAAATGTCTGAATATAGCGTTTTTGAGATTAAAGAAATCTGGTTGATGAATAGGTTCCTGTATGGTCATAAGTAGAAGGAAAGAGTAGAGTGGATAATAAAATCAAATAAATGTAAGACCGGGTGTAGAAAGGTTGTCCATCCATTGGTCCCTGACTTCACTCCAGATGACAGCAGGACTTGTGTAGAATATCAGCTAGATGCCAGGGATTTCTAGATATTAGCTCTTCCTGTGAATCGACCTCTCTCTTTACTATATCAATCACCTCCTCTCCTTTGTATTTTTTAATCATTTTATACACAGTTTATTTCATTTAACTACATATATTCAAACTTTTTCAACAAGAAAAGGCCCTACTTTTTCACTGGATTGACTGAAAACACATTTATGTCACAAAAATTCTTTAAAATGGTGTACATTTTTAGACAGCTGTAACTGAAAAATGATCATTCGTTTAATTATATATATAATTAAATATATATATATATAAATATATACATATATATATATAAAACCATCTTGGCACTACTGAAGAATACTGATGATAAGTTTCTTATGCAGATGGAGGTGTGATAGAACACAGATGTTTCCAAATCCATATAGTTTATCATGAATCCCAGTTTTACAGTAACTATGATTTTAAAAAAACACTTAGTAGCTATCAATACTTTTCTTTGTCTATAAAATGAATGTTCAGTGTTTACACATTGGAGATAATATTTATTAAGTGAAAATCTGCATTAAAAATTGTATCCCCCTGAATAGAAAACATGATATACATCAAATCTTTGTTATCAACAATTAATATTTATTGCAGAAAAAAATGAACCAAAGGGAGAAAAAGCAATCTTTAATAAACAGGTGAGTGCAAAAAGATTTGAAAATCAATGAGATAAAATTGTTTTCCTCTTAAAATGAATTAAGTTAAAATCAATTTATTGCCAAACCATGGACTATAATTTAACCACTACCTTCAGGATTCAGAGGACCCAGGCATCAGCTCTGACAGATTACAGAACTCAGAGACTTTGACAGATGTCACCAAGGACTTGGTGTAGTTATTGATGGGGAAGACATAAAATGAGGATGATCCTAGGCATTCTCATCAATGTAAATGTGTTTTAGAAGAATTTCAGATGATGTCATCAATCCTGGGTTGAAAAATAGGTTTTATATTTTTTCAAATAATATTATTGAGAAATAAGCTTGTACAATTAACTGCATGTATTGAAACCATACAGTTGTACATTTTGACAAAGGTACACATCTGTGGAACCATTGTCAGGATAAAGATAATGAACATACCCATTGTTCCCAAAAGTTTCTTTGTGTCCCTTAATAATTCTTCCATCGTCTTCCCACCAACAGTTCTTTATAACCCTTGAACTACTTTCTGGTACTGTAAATTAATTTGCATTTTCCAGAGTTTCATAAAAATAGTGTCACACAGTGTATACTCATTTTGTTTGAACTTTAAAAAACATCTGTATAAAAACCCATCAATGTAATTTACCATGTTAACAAGCTAAATAAAGACAAAAACTGAAAACAGCCCAAAAGTCCACCAATAGGTGAAAATGAACAAATTGTGATCTATCCACACAATGAAATATTACTTGACAAGAAAATGGAATGAACTAATGATACATGCTACCAAATGGATGAATCTCAAAATCATTGTGCTTAGTGAAAGAAAAAGTCAATTATATAACACATGACTTCTTTTGATAAAATTCTAGAAATATTTGCAAATAATAAATCTGTTAATAATCAGAATGTTCTGTTAATAATTCAGAACATGTTCTGAGTTTTTCCATGGTAAATGTTAATGACATTTTATTTTATATTATGTCAAGAAAAATCCCAATTATTCCTATTTTCCTGAGTGTTTTTGAATTAAGCATATAGTTTGAAATGTGTCACTTTTAGTAGTTATTAGAATTATAAGTTTTAAAAATGAACATTTATTTGGCAACTTTGCATCATTCATAAACTTCCAGAGTCTACTCTGGAATCTATTCTGGAATAGAGTTGTGGCATATTTGTTTATTTATTAAGGTATTGCTGAATTTTATTTCCTGTTATTCTACTTAAGAACTTTACATTTAATTTTCTATGATTTTCTATTTTTGTTGAATCTTTGTCAGTTTTTATGTGTGATATTGTGATTTATAATAAGAAATATATATTTGATCCTCTTCCCATTCCTGGCACAGAGCTTCTATTTTCCTAAATGATAAGAGCTATGGGAGTATCATTTGTTATATTTCATCTTTTGTCCTCAGATTCTGAAATAGGTATTTGTTAGTTTGAAAGTCACAGACAATTTATCTCTCTATAGTTAGATTAGGAGAAAAATGAAAAACCCACTGGTATAAGGTAACAGAAAGAACTCAGTATTTTCTAGGGTCTGGCATTTAATGAGATAAATATTCAGTTATTGTGCATTTCCATTGTTTGTCCATGGTAGAACGCATGGCAGAGATTTGAGAATGGACACGACTGAACAGGTTATGCTTATGTTCCATAACTGTGATGCTTGCTGCTTGCAGGGCTCTTGTTGCCACAGTAGTTGGCTGTGTCTCACACATAAGTCATTCATATATATGTAGGTGAAAAAAAATATATATATATATCTATAGGCAATGAGTCTATGATTCCATTAACTATAGTGGTTAATTATTACTTTAATTGTGTAGTCTTTTTTTTTTTTTTTTTTGCTGTACACGGGCCTCTCACTGTTGTGGCCTTTTCCGTTGCAGAGCACAGGCTCCAGACGTGCAGGCCCAGCGGCCATGGCTCACGGGCCCAGCCGCTCCGCGGCATGTGGGATCTTCCCGGACCGGGGCACGAACCCGTGTCCCCTGCATCGGCAGGCGGACTCTCAACAACTGCGCCACCAGGGAAGCCCCTAATTGTGTAGACGTTTCATCCATCTATCCATCTGGAACTAACATTCTTCACTCAGATACCATCCACATAGTTACTGTTGAAACTGATATATTAAGAGTATAGTGGTGAGCACACGACCCAGGCTTAGCTAGTTCCTACTGGGAAGTGTACAGATGAAATTGGAACATATAACAGTCTCTCTAGCTGAATTATAAATTTTGAAGCTACAAGAGACCAGATTTATTTAAATGTAGTGTGGAAAAGCAGAGGAAGTGGGCTTGTCGAGAGACAAAATTTGAAGGGCATATACAAGAGCATCAGAAAAGAAAAAATAGAGTCCTAATGATATTTGAAACAATGGATCCAGTTTTATGAGTTCCTATAGAATACCTGACATCAAATTACATAAAACCCATCAATTTCTTCTCTGAAATTGTGTTTATTTACTTGGAATCACCAGAACAATAACTGACCTACTATTAAATATCATTTAAGCCAATATTCTTGAAGAAAGATTGGTGATGTAGATATAAAATCACAAAATGAACTCTCTATTTTTTTCAAAAAAGAGATACAATAACAAGATAGATACAGAAAAAAAATATTTCAGCAACTCTCAAACTAAGGGAAACTGAGTTGTATATGCAAAAATATCAGATTATAGGAATCAATTCATTTCCTATATCACTCTTCAAACATGGTGGAGGGAGTGAAAAGAAAGTAAACACAGAAAAAATTCTTAACTTTCTCTTAGAGTAAAGATGAAATGCATACTCAAGGGTACAATCATTTCAACCTGACTATTTTAACCAGTTCTCTTGGTAAGTGGCCTTATTACATATGATTATACTTTTATGGAATAAGATATATGTGGCACATAGTTATTTTTAATGTATCTGATGGAAATAAAACAATTATCTTTTTGCCAAGATAAAGTGGTATATTTAAGACAATTCCTGGAAACGCCTGCTAGTCTGGAGATCATAATTATGCAGAAATGTTTCTTTCTAACAGAATAATGCTTTAGATAAATATAGGGCACCTTGAAATATACACATACCTTTCAATATTTCATAGTAAAATGAGTTTCCTCTTGAAATAAAAATAAATTACTTAATGATTTAACAGATTAATAGTGTAAATAAAACAGAAGGAAAATAAACACAACTTATAGATTCAGGGTGATGCTTCAATAGTCATATTTTCTCCCTTACCATAAATTAATAAATTTACATTGAATGCAGAGTTATCCAGATGTATTCAAGGGGTCAGTATGGCAGTTTGGCTAGTTGCAAATTAGAAAACTTGGGAGAATTTATGATCTTTTTCAAATTATGAAGGAAGTATGTATTAATGTAGATAATTTGTGTCCAATTATATATTTTTTAAAAAAGGATAATTTGTTTCTGAGAAAATACTCATAAGAAGGAGTAACTCACTTAATTTGCAGTATCTGGTCAAATTAACTGTTTTAAATTCTATGTGTCATCCAGTTTATTCACTAAGGATGTTGGCCTTTCAATCTTTGGATGTCTTCTGAAATAATTCTGTCCAGTCAATTATGCAACATTTGGTCATGCAAGGAAAAAGAGCCCTATAAAATAACAAGCCATGCAAAGGAAATACTGATGAGCTGCTTCTATATTGCTTTCTCCCACTGATGTTATACTAGTAATTTTGTCTCTGTGTTTAAGATGGTTAACCTGGCACTTATTATGATAACAGCATATGCAAATAAAATAATAAATTATGAAGTGCATGATTCCTATTGATGTAAGTATTTGTTCCCTATCAGGAATGTGCCTGGTAACAACAGTCAAACAATGCTCTTTACCTTCCAAATTGAACGCTGTACACTGCCTGACTTTAGATATAATTACTTCACATAATTGTTTCTGTCAAGAATAAATGAAGCCTTCAAAGAGCAATGCAGTCGTTATAAGTAGAGCATCTTAAGATACATATTACACTGGGCCTTTTACCTTAGTGTTTTCTGGCTTGATATTAATGACTAAAGATTCTTAAAGCATGCATCTTCAGGCCCCAAAAACAGATATCTGAGTGCCTGAGCTATTCATGGGTAATTTTAAAAACACTCTTGTTGCTCAGTGAAAACCTAGTAAAAGCAATATTTGTTTGCAGTTAATTTGTTCAGCCCGAGTGAAAACATGTTGATGGTGCAGGGGTAGAATAGAATGTGGAGGCAACATCCATATTTTTAATACCAAGTAATGTGTATTTTGCACTGATAAAAGAAGTGGTTCCTTCCCATCATTGAGCTTTACCTTAGAATATCTGGTTTGCAAAGTGTACTTATATATCCTCCTCTTAGATTTAAATGTGTTGAATGAAAAATGCGTAAGATAGCTTACATGCAAGTATAAACCTGAGACATTTAATTAATTAACCCAGTAACGCATGGCACTGCTCCTGCAGAGGTGAGATTCAGAGATCATCAAAATTTATCACTCTTGAAGGCATTTTACAACTCTATGTACTCTAAAACAGGAAAGAGACCAAACTTAAAAATTTCTGTGTCTCTACGTCTGCGTCTCTATCCCTGCATAGAGAAGGGACATGTGGACATGGCGGGGTGGGGAAGGGGGGATGGGATGAATTGGGAGATTGGAATTGATATATATACACTACCATGTGGAAAACAGATAGCTAGTGGGAACCTGGTGTATAGCGTAGGGAGCTCAGTTCGGTGTTCTGTGGTGGCCTAGATGGGTGGGACGTTGGGAGGGCGATCCATGAGATGGGATATATGTATACATATAGCTGATTCACTTCTTTGTATAGCATAAACTGATACTTCATTGTAAAGCAATTATACCTCAATAAAACAAGTTCTGGGTCTCGAATACATTTCTATGTCATTAATTATAAACATATTATATATACATATATGTATATATATATAAATTATATTTTTCAGAAAAATCTGTGGATTATCTGTTATTAATTCCTTACCTTATTCAATTAAAAAAAACCACTGGGAACCCTGACCTCATAAAGTTTTCACTCTATTATGTAAAATAAGTATTGGGAAATATATGTGTAAAATTTAATTAGGTGTCATGGAATAAAATAGAGGGCGCTCTGAATGTTGCATAAAAAGGGTTGGGTGGGGCTTGCTGAAACCACTTGATTTCTTAGGAAACAGGAGATGGGAAAGTAAAAGTAGCTTCTTAAAATTTCAAAGGTCAGCCTTGGGTAAATATTTGCTTGAAAATTTAATAATTGATGACTGTAATTTATATCAAGCCAGAGAGCTAGAGAGATAACACCTTGAAGTCCCTATGTCCCTCAGCCAGCTATTCCAATAGTCTCATGGCAACTTCTGTGAAAAATTCCCATCTCTCCTCCAGAAAAATCTCATACTAGATTAAAAATTTCATCATTATCCTCTCCTCACACCCCAGCCCCACAAAAGGAATCCGAACTGAAGACTTTTATCTCAGACATGATGCACACCTTTCCTCATACTCATACAAACACAAGCACCTAAAAATGTCTGCATCACCTATAGTTTTTATTTATCCTCTCAGAATTTATAGTCACAAATGATGCCTAAAGTGTGGATTTTTAATGCCTAGGAAATATCAGTGGAAGGTAGTAGATAAATGCTTTCTAAATGAAAAAAGCATATTTTTCTAACCTCTTTTCATTACTTGATTCTGTTGATCTTTTCCTCTTTGAAAAATTATATTCTACTTGTGCTTTTGTACCTCTATTTTCTCTTTCCTCTGTTTCTTAAGTTCTCCTTCCCTGGATGCTCTTCCTCTGGCTTCTTAAAAATTATAAATGTTCAGTGATTTTTCTGTGGCACTCTCCTCCCTTAACTCTCTTCATTGGTGATCTAATTCATTCCAGTACGTTCAAGAGTTTCCTGTATACGAATGACAGCATAGATGAGGGGGACAGTGGTATAATGAAAGGCACTTAAGTTTGGTGTTATGGTATAAATTCCAGTACTACTACTTCCTAAAAGTTTTTTTCATATCTCTAGGTATCAATTTTTTCATTAATAAAATATATATCACATTATAGTATATGAATATAGTAAAATCCTTGTATGGATTTTCTGAGAACCTAAAATGGCACCTAGTGGGCATTCAAGGAAGGATTTGTCTTACTACTAAATCCAGCCCACCCTTAACCCAGAACCCTTATGGATTCCAGATGTGTATATCCAGTTGCAGTTTTGACATTTTCATCTGGGTAGATAGACAAATCATAACTCACAGATTTCCTCAAACTGACTCACCTTTCTGGATATAGGTCTCACCTAATTTCACACTTATTTCCCATTTCCCTTGAAGTTGCCCAAACCAGAAACCTGAAACATATCTTAAATTTATTTAACTGATTAAACTCAAGTCTAATCAGTCATCTTGTCCTACAAAGCCAATGTTCATATGTATTTCCAATCCAATGTCATTGACTTGTTGCTTATTGTACCTTCAAACCCCTCATAAATTAGGCTATCCTAATCAGACTCCTGTCTGATTTGCTTCTTCCAGCAGTATCCTTCAACCATCTACTTTATTTCATGCTGCCAGAATCATATTTCTAAAACACTTGATTGGCTACACATTACTTTTCTAAAACTAGTGCTGCTTCTTAACATTCTAAATGAGGCCCTTTGAAATCTTACTTTTTGCCTAACTTTAAAACTTCATTCCTCTAAACCGTAATGTTATCTCTAGCCATACTGAAATATGTGCAGTTTCCAGATCACAGTGTAGACTCTTAAGCTTCTGTTTTTCTGACTAGAATATTTATACTCTCACACTCTACTCCCACTGATTTATAACTCAAATCAAATGTCACCTTCCCTGATTCATCCTCATTTTGGTTAAGATTAAAATTACTGTGTTTCTTTAACAGTTATATTGTTCAACACTGCCAGTATTTACTTAGAAGTTTGGTTTTTTTTTCCCTTTACTTGCTTATGTTATCTTTAATGTTTAGATCTTGAGTTCGTTTTCCCATTCTAGGAAAATACTAGTTATAAAAAGTGTGTTTTAATGAATTAGCTAATGAATAAACAACAAATGTGCCAATTTTTTTCTAAAAAAAACGTACAGTGTGGGTAAGCTTCAAGATGGCAGAGGAGTAAGATGTGGAAATCACCTTCCTCCCCACAAATACATCAAAAATACATCTACACGTGGAAAAACTCCTATAGAACACCTACTGAACGCTGGCAGAGGACCTCAGACTTCCCAAAATGCGAGAAAATACCCATGTACCTGGGTAAGGCAAAAGAAAAATAAAAAACAGAGACAAAAGAATAGGAATGGGATCTACACCTCTGGGACAAAGCTGTGAAAAAGGAAAAGTTTCACACACTAGAAAGCCCCTTTACTGGTGGGGATGGGGTGTGGGTGGCAGGGAAGCTTTGGAGCCGTGGAGGAGAACACAGCAACAGGGGTGCAGAGGGCAAAGCAGAGAGATTCCCACACAGAGGATCGGTGCCGACCAGCACTCACCAGCCTGAGAGGCTTGTCCACTCACCCACCAGGACAGGTGGGAGTTGGGAGCTGAGGCTTGGGCTTCAGTGGTCAGATCCCAGGGAGAGGACGGGGGCTGGCTGTGTGAACACAGCCTAAAGCGGGTTAGTGTGTCACAGCTAGCCAGGAGGGAGTCTGGGAAAATAAATGGACCTGCCTAAGAAGCAAGAGACCATTGTTTCAGGATGTGCAAGGAGAGGGGATTCCTTCCCTGTCTTCCCACAGAAGGCAGAGCACAGCCTAACTGAGCTCCAAAGATGGGTGCGAGCCGCAGCTATCACCTCAGACACCAGAGATGGGCATGAAACACTAACGCTGCTGCTGGAGCCCCAAAAATCCTGTGTGCAAGCACAGGTCACTATCCACACTGCCAGGGAGCCTGTGCAGTCCATCACTGCCAGGGTCCTGTGATCCAGGGACAACTTCCCAGGGAGACCACATGGCATGTCTCAGGCTGTTGCAACATCATGCTGGCCTCTGCCTCCACAGGCTCATCCCGTATCCCAAGTATAACTACGGTACCCCTCCCTCCCCCTGGCCTGAGTGAGCCAGAGCCCTCTAATCAGCAGCTGCTTTAACACCCTCCTGTCTGGGTGGGGAATAGATGCCTGAGGGCAACCTAGACAGAGAGGTGGAGCCAAAAGCAAAGCTGAATCCCAGGAGCTGTGCAAACACAAAAGAGAAAGGGAAATTTCTCTGTGAAGCCTCAAGAGCATTGGATTAAATCCCCACAGTCAACTTGATATACCCTGCATCTGTGGAACACCTGAATAGACAATGAATCATCCCAAAATTGAGGCAGTGGACTTTTGGAGCAACTGTAGACTTGGGGTTTGCTGTCTGTGACTGACTTGTTTCTGAATTTTATGTTTATCTTGTATAGATTTTAGCGCTTGTTATCATTGGTGGATTTGTTTCTTGCTTCATGGCTCTATCTTTTTAATCATTATTACTTTTTATTTTAACAAATTTATTTTTTGTACTATTATTTTCTTTCTATTTTTTGCCCTTTTTTTCTGAGCTGTGTGGCTGACAGTGTTTGGTGCTCTGGTCTGGTGTCAGGCCTGAGCCTCTGAGGTAGGAGAGCCGAGATCAGGACATTGGACCACCAGAGACCTCCCAGCCCCACGTAAAACCAATCAGCCAGAGCTCTCCCACAGATTTCCATCTCAGAGCTAAGACCCAGTTCTACCCAATGACCAGCAAGCTCCAGTGCTAGATGCCATGTACCAAACAACTAGCAAGATAGGAACACAACTTTAGCCAATGACAGAGAGGATAACTAAAAACATAATAAATTCACAGACACACCACTGGATGTGGAGCAGCCCATGAGAAAGAGAATACCCAGCCCCACCCACCAGAACAAAGATACTAATCGCCTCTACCAAAAAGCCTACAAAAGCCATTGAACTAACCTTACTCACTGGGGGCAGACACCAAAAACAGCAGGAACTATGAAAATGCAGCCTGCAAAAGGAAATTCCAAATGCAGTAGTTAAGCAAAATGAGAAGACAAAGAAATATGCAGAAGATGAAGGAACAAGGTAAAAACCCACCAGACGAAACAAACAAAGAGGAAATTGGCAGTCCACCTGAAAAAGATTTTCAGAGTAATGATAGTAAGGATGATCCAAAATCTTGGAAATAGAATAAGAAAATGCAAGAAAGGTTTAACAAGGACCTAGAATAACTAAAGAGCAAAGAAACAATGATGAAAAAAAACAATAAATGAAATAAAACTTCTCTAGAAGGAATCAATAGCAGAATAACTGAGGCAGAAGAATGGATAAATGACCTGGAAGATAAAACAGTGGAAATAACTACCACAGAGTGGAATAAAGAAAAAAGAATGAAAAGAATTGAGGACAGTCTGAGAGACTTCTGGGACAACATAAAATCCACCAACATTCGAATTATAGGAGTCCCAGAAGAAGAGAAAAAGAAAGGGTCTGAGAAAATATTTGAAGAGATTATAGTTGAAAACTTCCCTAATATGAGAAAGGAAATACTCAATAAAGTCCAAGAAGTGCAGGGAGTCCCATACAAGAAAAATCCAAGAGGACACACACCAAGACACATATTAATCAAACTATCAAGAATTAAATACAAAGAAAAATATTAAAAGCAGCAAGGGAAAAGCAACAAATAACATACAAGGAAATCCCCATAAGTTTAACAGCTGACCACTCAGCAGAAACTCGGCAAGCCAGAAGGGAGTGGCAGGATATATTTAAAGCAATGAAAGGGGAAAACCTACAACTAGGATTACTCTACCTAGCAAGGATCTCATTCACACTCAACAGAGAAGTTAAAACATTTACAGACAAGCAAAAGCTAAGAAAATTCAGCACCACCAAACCAACTTTACAACAAATGCTAAAGGAACTTCTTTAGGCAGGAGACACAAGAAAAGGAAAAGACCTACAATAACAAACCCAAAACAATTAAGAAAATGGTAATAGGAACATACATATTGATAATTATTTTAAATGTAAATGGATTAAATGTGCCAACCAAAAGACATAGGTTAGCTGAATGGTTACAAAAACAAGACTTGTATATATCTTGTCTACAAGATACCCACTTCAGACCTAGGGACACAAACAGACTGAAAGTGAGGGGATGGAAAAAGATATTCCATGCAAATGGAAATCAAAAGAAAGCTGGATTAGCAATTCTCATATCAGACAAAATAGACTTTAAAATAAAGAGTATTATAAGAGACAAAGAAGGACACTACATAATGATCAAGTTATCAATCCAAGAAGAATACATAACAATTGTAAAAATTTATGTACCCAACCTAGGAGCACCTCAAAACATAAGCCAAGTGCTAACAGCCATAAAGGGGAAAATGACAGTAACAAAATAATAGTAGGGAACTTTAACACCTCACTTCCACAAATGGACAGAGCATCCCAAATGAATAAGGAAACACAAGCTTTAAATGTCACATTAGATAAGATAGACTTAATTAATACTTATAGGACATTCCATCCAAAAACAACAGAATAAATTTTTTTCTCAACTGCTCATGGACATTCTCCAGGATAGATCATATGTTGGGTCACAAATCAAGCCTTGGTAAATTTAAGAAAATTGGAATTGTATCAAGTATCATTTCCAACCACAAAGCTATGAGACTATATATCAATACAGGAAAAAAAATCTGTAAAAAATACAAACACATGGAGACTAAACTATATTTTACGAAATAACCAAGAGATCACTGGAGGAATCAAAGAGGAAATCAAAAAATACCTAGAAACAAATGACAATGAAAACACGATGACCCAATACCTATGGGATGCAGCAAAAGCAGTTCTAAGAGGGAAGTTTATAGCAATACAATCCTACCTCAAAAAACACGAAACATCTCAGATAGGCAACCTAACCATATACCTAAAGCAATTAGAGAAAGAAGAACAAAAAAATTCCAAAGTTAGCAGAAGGAAAGAAATCATAAAGAGCAGATCAGAAATAATTGAAAAATAAATGAAGGAAACAATAGCAAAAATCAATAAAACTAAAAGCTGGTTCTTTGAGAAGATAAAAACAATTGATAAACCATTAACTAGACTCTTCAAGAAAAAGAAGATGACTAAAATCAATAGTATTAAAAATGAAAAAGGAGAAGTAACAACTGACACTCAGAAATACAAAGGATCATGAGAGATTACTACAAGCAACTGTATGCCAATAAAATGGACAGCCTGGAAGAAATGGGCAAATACTAAGAAAAGCACAACCTCCTGAGACTGAACCAGGAAGAAATAGGAAATATAAACAGACCAATCACAAACACTGAAATTGAAACTATGATTGAAAATCTTCCAACAAACAAAAGCCCAGGACCACATGGCTTCACAGGTGAATTCTATCAAACATTTAGAGAAGAGCTAACACTGATCCTTCTCAAACTCTTCCAAAATATAGCAGAGGGAGGAACACTCCCAAATTCATTCTACGAGGCCAACATAAGCCTGATACCAAAACCAGACAAAGATATCAAAAAAAGAAAACTACAGGCCAATATTACTGATGAACAAAGATGCAAAAATCCTCAACAAAATACTAGCAAATAGAATCCAACAGCACATTAAAAGGATCATATACCATGATCAAGTGGGGTTTATCTCAGAAATGCAAGGATTCTTCAAGATATGCAAATCAATCAATGTGATGCACCATATTAACAAATTGAAGGGTAAAAACCATATGATCATCTAAATAGATGTAGAAAAAGCTTTGGACAAAATTAAACACCCATTTATAATAAAAACTCTCTAGAAAGTAGTCATAGAGGGAACCAACCTCAACATAATAAAAGCCATATATGACAAACCCACAGCCAACATTGTTCTCAATGGTGAAAAATTGAAAGTATTTCCACTAAGATCAGGAACAAGACAAGGTTGCCCACTCTCACCACTCTTATTCAACATGGTTTTGGAAGTTTTAGCTACAGCAATCAGAGAAGAAAAAGAAATAAAGGAATCCAAATTGGAAAAGAAGAAGTAAAACTGTCACTGTTTGCAGATGACATGATATTATACATAGAGAATCCTAAAGATTCTATCAGAGAACTACTAGAGCTAATCAATGAATTACATAAAGCAGCAGTTTATAAAATTAATCACAGAAATCTCTTGCATTCCTATACACTGATGATGAAAAATCTGAAAGAGAAATTAAGGAAACACTCCCATTTCCCATTGCAACAAAAAGAATAAAATACCTAGGAATAAACCTACCTAAGGAGATAAAGACGTGTATGCAGAAAACTATAAGACACTGATGAAAGAAATTAAAGATAATACAAACAGATGGAAAGATATACCATGTTCTTGGGTTGGAAAAATCAACCTTGTGAAAATGAAAATATTACCCAAAGCAATCTACAGATTCAATGCAATCCCTGTGAAACTACCAATTGCATTTTTCACAGAACTAGAACAAAAAATTTCACAATTTGTATGGAAACACAAAAAGCCCTGAATAGCAAAAACAATCTTGAGAAAAAAACAGAGCTGGAGGAATCAGGCTCCCTTACTTCAGACTATACTGCAAAGCTACAGTAATCAAGACAGTATGATACTGCCACAAGAACAGAAATATAGATCAATGGAACAGGATAGAAAGCTCAGAGATAAACCCATGCACATATGGTCACCTTATGTTTGATGAAGGAGGCAAGCATATACAATGGAGAAAAGACAGCCTCTTCAGTAAGTGGTGCTGGGAAAACTGGACAGCTACATGTTAAAGAATGAAATTAGAACACTCCTAACATCATACACAAAAACAAACTCAAAATTGATTAGAGACCTAAATGTAAGGCCAGACACTATAAAACTCTTCAAGGAAAACAGACAGAACACTCTATGACATAAATCACAGCAAGATCCTTTTTGACCCACCTCCTAGAGAAATGGAAATAAAAACAAAAATAAATAAATTGGACTTAACAAAACTTAAAAGCTTTTGCACAGCAAAGGAAACCAGAAACAAGATGAAAAGTCCACCGTCAGAATGGGAGAAAATATTTGCAAATGGAGAATCTAATAAAGGATTAATCTCTGAAATATACAAGCAGCTCATGCAGCTCAATATCAAAAAGCAAACAACCCTATCCAAATATGGGCAGAAGCCCTAAATAGACATTTCTCCAAAGAAGATGTACAGATTGCCAGCAAACACATGAAAGGATTCTCAACATCACTAATCATTAGAGAAATGCAACTCAAAACTACAATGAAGTATCACCTCACACAATTCAGAATGGACATCATCAAAAATTCTACAAACAATAAATGCTGGAGAAGGTGTAGAGAAAAGGGAACCCTCTTGCACTGTTGGTGGGAATGTAAATTGATACAGCCACTATGGAGAACAGTATGGAGGTTCCTTAGAAAACTAAAAATAGAACTACCATATGACCCAGCAATCCCACTACTGGGCATATACCCTGAGAAAACCATAATTCAAAAAGAGTCATGTACCACAATGTTTATTGCCACATTATTTACAATAGCCAGGACATGGAAACAACCTAAGTGTCCATTGAAAGATGAATGGATAAAGAAGTTGTGGCTGATATTTACAATGGAATAATACTCAGCCATATAAAGAAATGAAACTGAGTTATGTGTAGTGAGGTGGATGGACCAAGAGTCTGTCATACAGAGTGAAGTAAGTCAGAAAGAGAAAAAGAAATTCCATATGCTAACACATATATATGGAATCTAAAAAAAAAAAAAAATTGATTCTGATAAACCTAGGGTCAGGACAGGAATAATGATGCAGAGGTAGAGAATGGACTTGAGGTCATGGAGTGGGAGAAGGGTTAGCTGGAGCGAAGTGAGAGAGTAACATTGACACATATACACTACGAAATGTTAAATAGATAGCTAGTGGGAAGCAGCTGCATGGCACAGGGAGATCAGCTTGGTATTTTTTGACCACCTGGAGCGGTGGGATAGGGAGAGTGGGAGGGAGACACAAGAGGGAGGGGATATGTGTATATATGTATACATGTGGCTGATTCACTTTGTTGTACGGTGGAAACTATCACAACATTTTAAGGCAATTATACTCCAATAAAGATGTTAAAAAAAAATACCATATCATGTCTCTGTTTGTATCTTCTCATGATGTTAGAGCATTTCTTAATTTCCTTACTTTATTTTTACCATTTGAGTTTATGGGCGCTGAAACCAGAATAACTGGAAGCAGACCACAGCTCTGCCATTGAATGTATGTGTGACCCTTGTCAAGTTATGCAGCATGTCTGTGCCTCAGTTTCCTTATATATAGACTCTGAATAATAAGCTCATGGTTGTGTTTTGTAAATTTTCTGTAATATTTTTTGGAAGGATCTAGGACATTCAGTGTTCTGTATTTATTATTATCAGTACTATCTTCAATACTGTTGCTAACAGAGAAGATGCTAAAAGTGATGCTGTCCTCAAAATCTTACTTTTCACCCAAATGAAAAATAAATAGATCTAGTAATTTGATAAATTCTTATCTACAGAACAAATGACTTACATGTTTACATACAGCTATTGCCCATATATTTGGGGTATCATTCAAAACTCCATGATAAATAAGAATATCTTGAAAATATATCAAGTGCTATAAAATTCCAGTTTAAGATTTTTCTCTCATGAAAGAGACTCCATGTTTCATAATGTCTCCCAATTTCTTCAAGTGATAACATGCCAGAAAAAAATTCAATGAGAATGTTTTCAATAAATTTAATTAAAACTTAATCTGAGAATTTCTAGTACTTTTATGGGCAGATTGTTATATCTACATATGAAGTATAGTGAGCCTACAGAAAAATACTCTAGATTCATAGTCATAGTTCTTGAATTTTTGAGCCTTTAAACAAGCAAATGATTTAATTGTATGTGTTCCATCAATGTAAATGATCATAGGTGATGATCATAATAGTCTCCAAATTAATCTTTAGAAATATATAGCACAATTGCCCAGGGATTTATTTAGGAAATAAGCAATGAGTTATACACTCAGTTGCTTTGAAAGGTAAATATAACTTTGGAAACTAAGGTGAGGCATGTGCTTAACTCTATATTATACTTGACCATTGAAACACCTGAGATATTTCAGATACACAGAATAGGAAGAAGCCCACTATTCATTCCTTAGGTAAGGTAAGATCTTTCCAAAGTCTCATCCTTGAAAATGTAGTTGACATATGATTTTTTATAAATAAATTATCCTATGAAAAAAGTACTATTTTCTCAAATCCAAATTTAGATATGTAGGCATTCTGCTTTGTTTTATTCTTAGAAGAAAGCCAAATGACCATGTTGTAGCTGGGAATATAGTACCATAAACAGGACATGCTGATAATCTTTGTATGTGACATGTTTACAACCACTGACTTGCATACTAATGTTTGTTTCTAAATTTAATTAGAATGACTGGCATATAATATAAAGTCTTAAAGGTAGGAACTCCTAAATATTGTTTCCATCTAACCTCTTAGTAAATCTGACCTCTATATTTTGAATTGTCATTGTGTAAATATAGTCAAGATACAATTTTATCTTAGTATAAAATATAAATGACCCTGACTTTTAACAAATGATAACCATTATGTGAAATTTGCAGAATTAACAAAACTACCTATTAGATAGACGATGAGGTGGTCTTTTTACAGAGTTGAGCTGTTAACTGTGTGTTAATAGGATAATATTAATGCTAATTTTGGAGCATTTCAAGAGGAAAGAGTTAGCAATCACCTTTTCATTTTAAAAACAATAGTAGTGCTACTTGGTCTTGGAATATGACAATTTTTGAATGCCAGAAGATGAGTCATTCGTAATTTAACATTTTAATCATTTCAAGGTGATTTGCTTTTACTGTGAGAAACCCTGTGTTGACACTTTCCCCACATGTTTCCTAGGCATAATCTCATATTAGTTGCAATTTTCTCTGTAACATAAGACTTAATTATGCTAAAGAAAAATGCTTCTTTTTAAATAAAAGGTGTAAAATACCACAGATATCCAGTTTGAGCTAATACTCAGATTGGAAACTCATTACCCCTAAAAATGTCAGTTCTGATGAAGC
The DNA here is from genome assembly GCF_003676395.1 of Aethalodelphis obliquidens. Taxonomy (NCBI): domain Eukaryota; kingdom Metazoa; phylum Chordata; class Mammalia; order Artiodactyla; family Delphinidae; genus Aethalodelphis; species Aethalodelphis obliquidens. The sequence continues at coordinate 34,123,311 of NW_020837959.1, read as the reverse complement.
ATTTTAAAAGATTGCAAGAATCAAATTCAAAATGTCTTTACTAAGCTGTTTTATGGTAGCATGTACCATTGGAAATGTGATGAGTCTTCATGTAAAAATGCTGATTTGAATTAAATTTAGAATGTATGTCATCCTCAATTAGCCTTTCCTTCATCAAAATGATCTCACAAACACGGAGAATGAATCTTTATTTCCTCCTTTGCACATGGGAGGTCATTTGTCAGATTTAATATACTTCTACCTATGTCTTCCTACATGCTTGGAGTTCAAGATGGATGACCACAGACTTTCAGAAAAAGTTTCTAGCTTAAAACTTAAATTTAATTTTAATATAATGCCAAAGCCATTCATATTGAGGCTAAAGTTAAAATAACATTTACTAAAATAACATTGATTTATTTCCATTTGAGAGGATAAAACAACTTTTTAGCCCTTGTCCCCCTCCTATAAGGGCAAGTTCATATGCTAGTAATTATTGAGATAATCCAAGGCAAGAAACATTATATAGTAATATTTTTCTTGAATCATTCAGATACTTTTATGACCTAGATTTGAATTAACATTACTGTCTGTGATGTTATAGAAATGCAATCATTTGCTTTATGGTTGTTTGTTTAAAATCAATTAACCTAAGGAATTTTATAAATTAATGTCCCAACAGTTGGAAAATTACAGTGATCTTATAATACAGATATCAATTTAGAGATCATGAAGCCCATGAAAAATGCAATTTGCTTAGACTGTTGGTAGAAGATTCATACACTGAATGGTTTCCAAAGGAACCCCCAATACATGATTATGACTGTCCTCTAAAGAAAGTTATATCCATTGATTAACAGGCTATTTGCAGAGCTCATTCTTGTGATTATAACTAAGAATTTTACTTCTGCTGTGGAACATTTGTACCTTGGCAAACAGTTAAAAATAGCTATGCTGGTTGGCTTGAAGGGGAAAGCATTACTTCATTTTGCAAGGCCTCATCAGTGTCTTGGTTTTTATGCTTAATAGCATCTTCAAGGTTAGAATGTAGAACAACATAATAGGAAAATCTTGTTCCCCACTTTGACAATAAAAATGGTGCCTGCAAAATTTGATTTTATACAATAGGGGCTATTCATCTCTTATATAAGTAGTTACAAGATAATGCTACATACTGCATATTTATGAAACATTCAGTTCTATAACACCAGTAAAATTTTGTAAGAAATTGTAGCATGTTACAACACAATACTTTGAAAGTTTCAATGGAAGATTCAAAGGAAATAAAAATAAAAGACTTTGTTTTCTCTATGGGGATAACAAAAGGGTATATAGAACAGTATGTATATAAAGTTTTATCATTCTTTTTAGAAAATATGCTTTATAAATATGAGGGTAAGAACAATTGTTTCTCAATAGGAATTTTGATTGGATTAGGATTATAATGTTGATAGTAATTCCTTTTCTAAATTCAAGTGAAATAGTTAGAAAAGAATCCCAAAGTCCCTGCTCTAACAAGTAATGTATTAAAATCTATTAAACTCCAGTTGCATTTTAAGTTTCTGTTTGAAATTAATGAAAACATAAATATTGTGTTATAATTTATATTTCAAAGTAATAATATTAATATATATTAATGTTAATATAATTTACAGAGAGTGCAATTGTAGTAATTCCATGTTTAAATATTAAACTAGTTTATAGGGCTTTTTTGTTTTGTTAATCTTATCATTTACTAATTTTATGTTGTAACCAATTTAGATAGTCACATGCATCAGCTCAATATATAAAAGTTATTTAGGGAAAATCTTTAGTAGAATATGAACATCACATTTTGGAAAACAAAAGGTGGCCTGTGGTGAATGTTGCAATAGAGGATTAAGGTAAAATTTGAAGATAAATTATCTTGGTGTCATTGTTTCTTGCATTTGAAAAAAAATGTATTTGAGTATAACATGTAATACAAAAATGGCATTGTATTTTTTTATATTATTTCAAACATAATACTTTCTTCTGAATTATATCACATATAATAAAAAGGAAGACTTTCTATATAGTAGATAATTTTATACTTAAGTGTGAAATATTCCATTAGACTTCTTAAATAAAAATTTCTGGGTTCTAGAGTTTGAAATAAATTCAAGTACTTTCCTTTCGATATAAATATGAGAGGATCCCATCAAGTAGCTCATAATCCACAACCTTACCACCAAGAGAAATCAATATTGTCTCAATACTAGAAAGAGTTCTTAGATAAATTCAAAGGAAGATCATGAAGATACTTGGTAGAGGGAACTCTTTGAAAGAGGAAATGAAAATAATGATAAATAAAATGTGTTAATTATAACTTTTTAATTCCTTATGATTATTATGGGAACAGGGACTGTCTCAGTCTTGTCCAATCCCACACCCATTTTGTAGAGTCTCTGCTTTCATGGAATTCATGAAAGGAGGCAGCTGACACATAAAATAATCAGTAAGTGAGATAACTTCAGTAGTAGGAAGTGCTACTGTGAAAATAAAACCTTATAAGAAGGTAGAGGATGGGTGTCAAAGGTAGGCAGAGAAGGCCTATGTGGAGGTTACCATGAAGCCAAGGCTGAATGTGGTCAAAGACGAACCCAGGTAAAAACTGCTGACTGGCAACCCAGGCACAGGGCTTTGGGATATAGAGGTTCTGAGAGCAAGGAGCTGGGTATGGGAGAGGCACAGAGGGAAGGCCAGTGTTGCCAGAAGAGAACAGGAGAAAGAAGATGAGGTAAGAGGCAATCAGGGCTCAAAGAGCAGTGATGATAACAGTAACAGCTCTTTTAACTTGCACGGAACATTTGATAAGTGCCAGCCTTGATTTTCATGTTTAACATGCTGATTTTGTTAGACTTTATCTCTAAGGTAAGACTTTTAGTTTATATTCAAATTGAGATGGGAAAAAGTGATGTCTTTAAGGGATATCCTTTAAAGTTATCTCTTATGAGGTAAATTGTGCTACAAAGCAGAGGAAATAGAGGAAAACATGGTTGGAGGGAGTTTTTCTTTTGTTAAGGATGATTTATTTTAAGGTACATTTAAATGAAGATGGGTGAAAAAAAGAAAAAAAAACTAGTGAAGGAAAGGCATAACTCAGTTTCTTTACTATTAAAATGGAGAAAATAAAAATCATGATTTGTTGTGAGAATTGAGTAAAATTTGTGCATGTGCATGTGTATTACCTGGCTTATAGTAAATAATCAGTAGCTATGAAGTTGATGCTGACAATGAGAACGATGATGATAAAGAAGGAGGAGAAGGAATATCTGAGGTGGAAAAAGGAAGAAATTACCATCACAAATCCTTGGATAAAAGTGAGAGTACAATTTATTGTCACTATACATTTTGGTCTGAAGAGAAGGGAAGGCAAATATGAGTAAAAATATCATCAATTTGATGAATTTGATCATGTAAAGTTTAGTTAGTAGTCACTTACTTGTATCTGTTTTTATGAAAACATAATTTTCAGATTCAAAGACCCTACTGAATGAGGGAACAAGGTGTTTGAGATGTGGAAAGAGAAGAGAATGCTGAACTATCATCTCACAATGTGGGAAATCCATGTGCTAGGGAAACAAGGGAGATTGGCAATGTTGAGCGCTTTTGTCTCATTATTATTAAGGTATTTAAGGCTTAGGCCTCTCTTTAGTAAAAATAAATCATTAGGTGTAATTGACTTAAGTTATGTCAAGTGGCTGCAAAGATACTTAAAAGAATCCTGTGTGACATAGAGAATGGACTTGAGGACAGAGGGAGGGGGAAGTGTTAAGCTGGGACAAAGTGAGAGAGTGGCATGGACTTATATATACTCCCAAAAGTAAAAGAGATAGCTAGTGGGAAGTGCCACATAGCACAGGGAGATCAATTTGGTGCTGATCTTTGGAGGGTAGGGGGGAGACGCAAGACGGAGGAGATATGGGGATATATATATATATGTATAGCTGATTCACTTTGTTATAAAGCAGAAACTAACACACCACTGTAAAGCAATTATACTCCAATAAAGATGTTGAAAATAAATAAAGAGAAAAAAAAAAGAATCCTGTGTGTTAGGGTTCCAGAAAGAGTAAACATAGACAATCAACCAAAACAAACAAACAAACAAAACCCAAAAAAACCCCAGATAATTAAAAAGACAAATTGTGAAAATTAGTCAAATAATCTAAAAATTCTTTCAGGATTATGTTCCTCAAAATATTTGCTTTATATTGGTATCTCACTTCCTGTTTCACATCTATAGCATCAAATTATAAGCATCTATTTTATAACCTTAATAAAATGCATTTTGTTAGATAGAAGAAAAGTATCTCCATTGATTGTATGCCTCTTAGGTCTCAGAAATCAAAATCTAGACAGAACATGCCTCTGACTTCATTAGTAATAAAAGAACAAAAGAACAAAAACTGAAAAAGTCAAGTGATATGATTACTGAATAATCATATCATCTTCAACTAAAGTGCAAATACAAAATGTTTGGTTTTGCTGTAAGTTTCTAAGACTCCTGACTTAAAAATATAATCACATATGAAATGAATATCATCAGAGCTTCTAGCAAAAGAGGTACAAGAGCTTAAACTATATGATATACAATTAAGAACCTGTCCCTATCAAAAACCTGCCATAAAAATAAAACAAAAAAATGAATCACATAATGTAAAACAGAAAGTAGTTCTGATTGATCTAGGAAAAAAAGCAGATTAAACTACATAGAAAGTACAAAATTTCTAAAATAGTCTTGATTCCCTCAAATCTGATTTGCAGTTTGGCAATATATGATAATGTATGAATTACTGAAAATAAATGCAGAGGTCTGAGCCATTGAAAATTAGGCTCTTGATGATAACTTTTAGAAACTATGAACGTGATACATTTATCAAATATCTTGCTAAAGATTTTCATTGTAGTCAATATACTAAAATACAATAGCAGTTTGGAGAAATGACAATTAAGAATAAAAAATGAGAGACTACCGCCAATAGCTTTCTTTTAAGATTGGTTTGGATAAAACAAGAAAATAACTTAAAATCATACTTTCCTCCTGCCTGCCACCTATCTTTTTGGTCACTGCTACTTCACTAATGTGTCTTCTTTTTCTTATCTTCTACTGTGTTTAGATTTCTCTAAACAAGAGTACTAGAGCTAGATTTGAAGATGGTGGTAAAGCTGAGGCTGTCTTTCTGTAGCTATTTGTTCTAGAAAATGACATCATGGAGGGGTGGGTGAGGAGTGGTCAGACTGTTCCAATTATGGGTAACAGACTCCATGAAAAAGGCAGTTGTGTCAAGAATGGATTTAACAGCATTGCAACATCAGTGCCGGTGGTAACAGAAGCAACTGCCTGGAGTATATGACATAGATGAAGAAAGTGAGAATCAACTTAAAAGGATAGCCAGTGTGTATTCAACAAAATTTGCTAAATAAAAACCATGTAGAGAAAACTCTGCCAAGTGATTTATATTTATAATCCTTGATACACATAATGATCCTCTTTTGCAGTTATTATTGCCATCATTTTATTGATTTGGAAACTGAGACTAAGAATGATTAAGTAATGTCTCCAAAAGTCACTCAGTTAGTAAGTGGCATATATATAATTCACCCTCAAGTCTGTCTAATTCCAAAGGACACATTTTTTCCCAATAAGATACACAGATTTCAGGGGACACCCAATTATGGAAGTTGGGGAGGAGAGGAAGTTGGGGAGCAAGGGTAAAATTGATGTTGTATAGTGAAAAAGCCTGAATGTCTTAGACTTATTCCACTCAAATTCTTGTCCAATGCTTTCTACCTTTGCCATTTAGGTAACTTAACTATTAATTCAGTTTCCACATCTGAAGAAAGTGAACAATTATTTCTATAGAATTATTGCAAGAGTTAAACAAAATCACATACATATATTTCCTAGATCCGAGGAGGAACACATGTTGGTTCCTTTTCCTTCTCCCCACTGCTCAAGAGCAAATATTAGCAAATTGCTATATCATTTTTAAGAGTATAGGATATATATTGCTGGCAAGTCAATGTACACAATGTTAAACATATCTGTTTAGTAAACTTATATTGGTATGCTTCTTTCTTATCTTTTCACAATCACCTCAACACTTGTTAGCTTAACAAAACAATGTTGCAAACTTGTGTAAGTCTTCTGATTGCCAAAATAAATAGAGTGGTGGTGGAGGAGATAAAAGGAAAAGAATTTTAATTTATCAAACCCAAAGCAAGAACAAAAAAAATCCCCAAAACCAAAAAACAAAATACCAATGATATTAATTTCAATGCAGATGAATCAGTATAGCTTACTACTATTATAAATTAACACCAAATGATATTTAGCTTTAATAATGAATAAATGTAAACACTGAAATTAATAAAGTTAAAAACAAATATATTTTCTTCACTCTAATTTCTAATGAAAATTTATAGATTATAATTTAAAAGAAATGTTGTTTTACCTGAAGGAGGGTTGAGTGGGGGTAGGAAGTAGATTTACACATCAGACCGATATGAGTAGTTGTTTCAAGTTATGTACTGCTGGGTGCTTTGTCTTGTTTCCCATCAGATCATAAACATGGTTATGAAAATTAGCTTTACTTTTCCACTTCCATATCTGCCTAATAAACATTAACCAGAGCCACTTTAGTTTTAGGTTCTAGAGGATTTTTCAGTATAAAACAGCTAAAAATTCCAGCTTTGGAATCCAAAATCTGGATTTTATTCCTGGCTCCAACACTGATTAGTTTCATGACATTGGGAAACTAATTTAAACTCTATGATTCTCAGATTCTTCTCTGTAAAGGGAGATGATAGCTCTGCCTCCAAATATGCTGTAGATTAAATGAGGTCATATATATACATCACTTAATATTAATATATTTATAAAGTATAACAGTATTAAGAAGATTCAAATTTTTGCAATGCTCTAAAAAATTTATTTTACTATGTTCTCCTCTAATGATTTTCTAGAGGAGGATTTATTAGAGTTTATAGAGGAAAGAGTTACTTTTATTTCTTAGATTTCCACAATTGGAGGATAATGGAATAGCTATGGGGAAGTTCAATGTTGATTTCTCTCACTCTTCTTAACATGATTAAGAGGGTGATAATATATGGTTAGGTGAAATCCTGGTGGCTTCTGCCCAGGGAGTAACATTGAAGGGAACTTTCTGATCATATGCTTGACAATCTTTGCTCTAGTGAGTTTTTAAAATGATAAATAAACAGAATTGTAATACCAGATATAGAATATTTATTTTTACTAGAGACATCCATTGTTCACAATCTAACTTATTACAATAATACAAAATCTAGTACAATTTAGTTTATCCAAATCTTACTGCTAAGCAGATATCAATACTTTCCCTTATTTCATGGCAATGATCACCTACATTCAATTAACATTTATTTGATACTCACATTTGCCATTAAGACATTTTTGTGACCCACCTAAATGCATTACACAACTTAAAAATGACCCTTATTTTCACATAACAAAGTTAATGTTAAGCCATTTAAAGATATTCAAAAAGTTTTCTCTTTCCCTTCTAGTGTTGTCAATTTCTTTTTATGTTTTTTAATGATATAGTTTAAATCTTGATTTTCTAATGCTATGGCATCCGAAATACCTATTAGTTAGATCACTGATAAATACTGATTAGCTAGACAGCAGTCCTTGCTAAAGCAGTCAGTGTCAGTCATAGTTGAAATTAACATTAAGAAATCTAGGGTTGCTTACTTATTTTGCAAGTCTTCATAAGAACAACTCTTGTCATCACTGATAAACAGAGAGAAGAAAGGCAAGAGAAAGAGGAAGTAAGAGTAAAAGAGGAAGAAGTGAATGAAAACTGAAGAAAAAAATAGATATGGACAGTCAACTCCCAGTTCTCCAGAGAAGACAGAAAACAGCTTGCCGTCAATATATATTCATGAGTTACCTGGTTGGTGAATTTGGAGGGCACAGGCAGATACATTCAGTTCCACTCTTGCCTGTCCCATTTGTTTTAGATCTACCCGGCAGAGAACTGGCAGCATCCTCCTTTGAACTGTGCCCCTGAGTGGGTAAGCCTAATGGAGGACTTCCTCTCGCTGGCCTGAAACGCTGAGTACTTCAAAAATTATCACTGTTTCCTGCCCAAACTTGGGCAGGAAAGCTCAACAATACATTTCTAGAGCAGGGTTATTTTCTACAGGATTAATGTATTTTCATTAAAAATAGACCTGATGGCTTAAAAAGAGCACCTGCTTGAGATGTAGAAGAATTGTTTTCTAGTCCATTCTCTTCTAAAGTAACTGTGTGATCTTAAATATTTCACCTAATCTCTCTGGACCTCACTTTTTTCAACTACACATTGAATTTACTAGATTCATTCTATACAATTCAATAGACCTCTCAAATGACACACTTAATTTTAAATGTTACATATGTACTCATTTGATACATTTCAAAATAGGTGAATAAATAATATGGAATCTCACTATACCATTAATAAAGAAGTATTCCAGCATACGAGAATGCAAGAATATATAAATGCTGTAATAACCAATTTTTCTATAATTGAGACTGCATGTAAGTGGTGAATTCTATATTAATATTTTAACAGAATGTATTTAACTAGTTCCTTTAAGATACTTTCTACTTTCAAAAATCCAGATAATATAAATAAACTAGTGAGCTAAGTAAATAAGAAAAAGAAAAAAGAAAAAACCCCAAAAAGATGGAATTTCTCTCTGGCCTAAATTTAGCTTGAATTTATGTATTACTGAATGTCTTGGGTTTATGTATTACTGTCCACAGTGTACCCTACTTTGTGACAGTGATGTATAAGTTGTAACTAAGAAATGATCTTTAAGAGGAAAATCTATTGTATCCAGGATGCATTTTATTTAGTCAGTCTAAATGAGGAGGCAGTTGATTATCATGTCAAAAGCAGGTAAGTTGGTATACCACTTCTGATTACCAACAGGTAGAACCTCTATGATGGCCTCAGAGAAAAAAAATCTTTGTTTGAATAGAGTGAATGTGGTAAATATTTAACTTTTATAAGGTAACACTTTTTCTACATAACTTCCACGGAAAGTAAAATTGTGTAAAATTAAGACATATGTGGTTGACTTAAGAGTTAATAGACTTAGGATTCACCAGCAGAGTTTATATTCAAATGGGTACATTGTCTCCAAGGCACTTGAATATCAAAAAGGAAGAGGAGATTTTATTGATCTGGGAAATGGCACCAGGTTATGCTTATTGTATATAATAAAGACTATTGATTTTGTTAAGCAGAAAAATGGCACTTTAAATTACCCATTTTAGATCAACTGCAACTGAATCGTCCTTTCTGCCAGACTAGAATTTTTCAGAATTATTTTTATTGGAGCAAAATGTATAATTTGTCAGGAACATCATTTATACCAACAGAATGGGAGTTCATTGCTATAATGAAGGTTTTCCTCTAACATCTAAATTGAAATTGCAATCTATTCAACTAAGTTTAAATTGTAGACAATGTTCTCACTGTAAGAAAAGGACATTATGCTAAAAATAATGTCTTTAGCTTACATCACCTAAGGAGTTTAAGGAGGAAGAGATTTCTTTCCAAGAAAATATGGATATGTTCAAAAGTTGATGATGATACTTGAACAGAAAGCCAATACACATTATTTCAGCAAATTGTAGTTATTTCGGTGAGTAATAAACCTTAAGCTGTAGGTTTAGAAGTTACTGCAAACCACCACCGAATCACTGTTTATTGTGTTTTATAATGTGCTGATGGAGGTGGCTGAGCTTACTACCACTTTTATACAATATTTTTGAAATAACACTATTTTTGTGTAGTTCTATAAACTACTGAGTGTAAGAGTACTCAATATGGTCACAAGAATGTAAATATTTTGCTTTTATTTATTTGTTTTATAATTCACAGATTTATTGTAACTTGTTAGTAGCTAGATTAACAACTTAGTTTCACTTAATTCACCAAATATATGGTTATCTCTGAAAATGATCTCAAATTCTGCCAGGGGACACAGTTACACTACACTGTGCAGACTCACTGACAATGTGGCTGAGATCTAGCTAATAGAAAATATGCCAATTTCTGGGCTGGGCCACCAAATATTTCCCTATGTACTTACCTGTGCTCTGTTCCCTTTTCAGTTGGCTGCAATGAAGATGGCCAAGGTAAAAGTGAAAGACAAATGTTGAAGATGGCATAATATTTACCTTCCTAAATTCCTGATTGATGACATGAAGGAGAACTTCCCTGCCCTGTTATCTTTTCTGCTCATTCAGAACAATTATAACAGCAAGGAATAAACTCATTATGTTTGAGCTATTTATATTTGACCTATTATTTGTAAGAATAGCTAGCACTATCTTTACTAATACAGAATGTTCCACCTTAAATAGGATATTGCTATAAAAACAATCCAAAATTATGAATGTTGACATGTGTTATGCCTTGAAAGTCAGGCAACAGATAACAAGGAAACAGATATAGTAGACTGGAAAGCTTGAGTGGTTTGCTATACTCTTGCAAAATATTTGCCAAAATTGATGCTATCAACAATCTGAAAGAAAGACAAGTGCTTGCCATGTCTGTGGCTCTAGAGAAATGTGTTGGAAAGAGCCAGAATGGTACTATGCATTGTTTATACTTTATGCTTTCTTCAACATATTACAAGAAGAAATGGCTAAAAAGGGAACAAAAATCTGCATTCCCCACTTCAGCTTGGGCACCCAATTAGACTTATTCCTCAGCCACACCTGCAGTTAGGTATAGACATATGACTGATTTCTACCTTAAAGAATATGCACAGAAGTGATGTGTACCACTTCGAGGCCTGGCCCATAAAACATCCCTGGCATACTCTCCTATAGTCTTTTTTTCTGTCTTATAGCCTGACCATTGGTAGATCACCATTAGGTTTTAGAAGTCACAGATAGAGATGAAAGAATATCTCTTATCCTGGGTTTCTGCATAGTTTTGTGGAAAAGAGCCTCTCTTCTGACCTCTATCTATATCTGCCCAGGATGTTCCATGAGCAAAAGGAACTTCTAATGTTTATAAACAATAAAGACTCATGAACCAGAATTTTTAAGCACTCAGCATTAATCTAATACCCATGTTCCTTGTTTTTCTCTGTTGAAAAATACTATAAAAATATGATAGAAAATAATTTTTTTAAATAAAAATAATAGGACTCAAGTATAATACCTTTATCTGATGATTAACCTTCTACTTCAATTAAGAAAGAAGCTATAAAGAAAAACTGTTACAAGTACTGAAGCAGTCTAAAAATGCCAAATATTTTTGTCTTTAAATATACCTGCCATTCGGAATTTGGGGGAAATGCTGAAATAAATAGGAAATGTGACGTATGGAAAGATGTACAATTTGACTTCCTTTAGATTTGAATCTCATTTTTTTTAACCTCTATAACACATTGAGTAGATTTTCTTCCTCAAATTTTAAATTAAAAATTTTTCTATTAGTTTTTTATTTCTCATTTTTTGTTGTTGTATAGTACCTTTTGCAATTTTATGGAAATTCCACCTAGGAATCTATTTTATTGCATTTATAGGAAGTTACAAATATTATTGCTTGCTAAAATGCATTTCTTATTCTCAGTCCAGTTTGAATAGATTAGTTCCATGTTTATGCCAACTTAGTTAGTTATGTCCTCCTGAACTTTGATGGCAATTTGTAATATTACTTTATACTTTCTGCTGTATATCATAGTAATTTGTATAGATCTCTTTATTAATATTACAGAAACTCTTTGAATGTTTTCACTCTTTGTTCATCCTTTATCTTCAAACCTTTACAACATATTAAAATTAGAAATTTTGCTTTGCTCAATAAAATAGTATATGCTAATGAACACATTTATTCCTTTATGAGGCCTCTTTCAGATCCCTCTACCAGACCACAATATGATTAGAGCTAAAACTTTGAGAATACCATTGCAGAACAATCACAAAGGATAAGTTCTGTGTAATGATTGGTTGCACCACAGCTATTAACATGGCTTACCTTGGCCTGAGTTTTCTATATAATGTAAAGTTTGCAGGTCTGTTACTACTCATGGTTCCCATTTCCTAGGTTTGGCAGCCACCAGCTCCCTGTGGTCTGTCTGATCTAAATTCCCACTTGGCTAAATGCAATATGCAAAATGGAAGTATATTTCAATTTACTAAGCATGAGGGCCATTTATAACAACACAAAACTGTTTAAAATAATATTTGTGTATGTAAAGAATTAGCAAAAAATAATTTAATATGTTTATTTTCCCTGCATCTAACAAATCTGATATTGCTTTGATTTTAGATGTAATAAGTTCAGTTCTCAAGGAGTTAATACTTTTAAAAACAAACAAAAACCCATAAGTCTTTTCAGAAAAGAACCATAAAACTAAACAAGATAAATAGAATTAGCCCTTGTTTTTTCTAAGAGGATGCATTTAGAGTCAGATAGGCAGGATGTACAAAAGGAAAATAACTTTTCTGAGGAATGGGACTGTATGAAAATCTGTCTCTGAGGATCACATGGTATGTATAGGGGTATCACAAACATAATTTATGTCTGTAATATGTAATATATGTAATTTTATATATATTATGAGTTAAACATATATGTCTACATTAATGTCTTTCATAATTATCAGTAGAAACTGTAAGCATATATTCATTATGATTCTCAGAGAAATAAATATAAATAAATATATTTGCCTTTTTATAGCTCAACATTTGACAATTATAAGGCAATAGCTATGCTTTTCTTTCTAAAATCCTTTTCTAAAGTTAAGAAATAACGGTTAATGGGTCTCTTTTTTTAAATAAAGCTGGTGAAGGAAGTATATAAAGGAAAGGAGGAAGGAGAGGAAACTGGGGGTTATGAAGAGGCATTCATCACTCTGGCACCAATGTTAGTAGATGAAAACAGTTGATCCCTTTCTAGGTTGCAGGAGAAAGAACATATTGTGCAATATGTCCCGTGCTGAATATATTGTTGGCATTCAACCAATTAATAATAACAAGAATGAAAACATCTCTGTCTGCGATAAGAATAAGGCTTCCAATATTAGTCACAATCTGCTTGGCTTTGCGTTGGCTTAGATAAATGTAGTAAAGACAAGGAAAACATCCCACTCCACACTTTTTGGCTAATTTAATATCTTTGCTAAGTGCTTAGGTAGTACGGCAACAGACACAAAGAAAAATGCATGAATTGATTGCACTGATAGATAAATAGAGTCCATTTTAGCACAAAGAAAAACCCTTATAATTAGATGTGAATACCTGGTTTCTTGCCATCCATCACACGTGCAAGTTTAGAAAGTATTTTTGTAATGAATTAGAAATAAGTAATATTTCATAATGCTTACGATGTATTATACATATCCTGCCATAAATGGCTCTGTCTGTACTGACAATTATAAGATTCAGAAATGGTTCAACTCTTTTCAAAGATATTTCCACATATCTCTCTGCCAAAAAGTTTTGAACAACTTAGCATTTTTAAAACACTTGACTCATCCAAATTTTACAAATGTTTTGTAAAACTTTCCTGAAGCAACTACTGAAGTCCTACACAAATTCTTAGCAAATAGAAATCCAATGATTGGTATTTATTCCATCAGTTTAGGAGATACAGACCACATTTAAATGTCTTATGCCTCTATTTTAGCTAGATAATACCACTAAAAATAAGCTAATATTGCAAAGTGTGCATTTTAAATAGAATTTTGTTTAGTGAAAAAATTAACCATATGTATTTTAGTTTATACTCAGACCCTATCACTGAGCCAAGAGCAGAATCAAATAATTACACATTGTGGTTCCTGATTTTATAAGAAATAAAACAAAAGCAAGGAGACAGAGTAGAGAGGAGAGAGGAAGGAGTGAGAGAAAGAGAAAATAAGGGAGGGAAGGTAGACAGAGAGTGGAGAGGGAGACTAAGCATGTGCTGAGATGTTTGATTAATTCTACCCTGATTTGATCAGCATGAGAGACATCGATCAGGTACACCAAGTGCACCAGAGTCAAATGATGAGTGGAATAAATAAGGAACAAACCTATAGTCTAAAGCAAGATTGATATTTTATTATCATTCTTGAGCAGGGAGTAAATACCTTTAAAATTGTGAAATAAAAATAGTAATCTTGAGCATATATAAAGGTAGGGAACAGGACTAAATGTTTTCTCTATGTCTGGCTGTAGCCTCTCAAATTTGTCCTACAGAATAAGGGAAAGTAAAGAGCCATTTTACCACAAATGTTTGTGTTTATTTCTTAAATATTCCCACCCAAGTTCCAAAGTAAATGAAGCTAAATGGCAATGACTGTGATGTTGAAAAATAAGAAAACAGCAGATTATAGCTAAGAAAATTTGTTTAGTACAAGTAAGACAATTTGCTTGCTACCTTTTCCCTTAAACTTCTAGCTACCATTGGAGAAATGAGGTAGGATTCATGAAGTCTTATTTTTAATATGTTCATTTCTTATGAGGAATACATAAGGACAATTTGCTTATTTTTATTCAATTTCACAAGGATTTGGAGAAATATTTAAAAGATTAGTTGAAAAGGATTTTTATTTATAAATAAATAAAAAAGATTTTTATTTATAAATTTCTCTGCATCCATTTCTCAGCTTTAGGAAATAATTACTAAAATGACACAAAAATAATTAATGAAGCTGGTGCATAAAATTATTGATGAATCTAAATTGCCTTGTATCCTTATAAGTCCTTGCGTCAGGTAAACATTTGACAATAAAAATGAATAAAGTACATTTGGACAATTAGAAAATAATGAAAAACATTAGAGAATGACATTTGATAAAGGCAGATAAAGGAATATTGTCCTTGAAAAAATAAGCATTTATAGATCGGCTGCCCCTGTTGTGATATATCATAGATTATTAAGAAAATTGTGCACCAGTGTATTGAATCACTTGCAATTAGTTTAGGGGCAAAAGGAAAATGGACTATACCTAATTAATGATGACAATGAAAGATGTTGCTTCAATGGAAGATCTTTATAAATTATAAATGAGATAAAACATATAAAACTAAGAAAATAACTTTACATTTATCATAGATGTTTAAGCCCAGCAAGGAAGCAATTATAGAAAAACTACTATTGAAAGAAAAAAATATATTGAACAAAGAGAAAAAATGTATAACATAGAATGAGCTATGAAGAACATGTGAAAGCAGTGCGTCATGGAGTTGCACACACATAGTGTCAATGACCAGATGTGCTTTACCCATGACCTTCAGAGTAACATAGAGCTGAGTTTAGAATCCCACTTGTTATTTAATAGATGCAGGAAAATCTGAAAACATATTGGTTTAAACAGTGCATACATATTAAAAGGGGAACATGAGAGATAGTCCAATAACCATCTATCTTAATTATGGTTAATTAATTACAACTGTTATAACCATTTAAAATATTATTTAAAAGTATAAAACTTAAATAAGAAAGGCTAGAGAAGGTACTTTATGTAAATGTAATTAAAAATAACCTCTTTAAAATATTTTAAAATTTGTCTTATTTATGTCCATACCTTAAAGGTATTTCTTACAATAAAATTAAGATGTATTTTTAATTATTTTTCTTGATACTAAAAAAATCTTCTGATTCAATGGATAACAGTCTTCTTTTAATCCTTTCCATGCACAAAAGTTGGTCTTTTAAAAATGATTATTATTTTTCCTTTGTAATATATACATGCTGATTTCAAAATTGTATTTGTTTATTTGTTTTAGGTCATAAGTTTTAGAAGTAATATTTAAAAAGATCTTTGTGAAAAATTTACAAAGGAATGGCAAAAAGCAACAATACATTATATCAATTTTGTTTTGTTTGTAATAACATACTGCATTAATCAAGGCTTCATTCGGATAAATTGAAACTGGTTCAATTTCCCCTTGTCATAGAGAAGAATATAAATGTTGCACAATTGTATAATTGATTTTGTGATTCAAAAGGGGATCTTTGGTAGAGATAATCTATCAAGGTTGATGAAATTGGTAAATGAATATTTCCATGGAATTTGGAGATCTTTCTCCTTGAAATATTGAATTTACAAATGTTCAATGGTAAAATGATCAAAGATTTTTCTCACAAAATATGTTCCTCAAAGCTTTCCTCATATTTACAATTTTTAATTCAATTCAATTCTTCAACTTTATCTTAATATTTGGTTTTCTTTCATTTAAAAAAAAATGAACCATGAAGGAAGGACATTGATATGGATATATTAAATAAAGAGAACATTGCTAATAAATTAGTTAAGCTTCACTATTAATCCTTCAGAACCTATACAGATGGCCCATTTGGGCTGTAGCTTACACATTCTTGAGAAAAAGAATACTTGCTGTCAGGAAATTGAAATAATAACATTGCTGAAATTTATTTATGGGTCACATGCCTTATTACAATAATATATTAATCAAGACCTCTCATATACATGAAATTTCTTCTGGTTTATCACTCTCATTTTGTTTGTATAGCCATATATAGTTTCACTGTGTCTATAATAATAATATTGGGAAAATAATAACCTTCCAGGCATCAGATGAAGTCTCTTGTGATGTCACATTCACTCTGACATTTATACTGACTTCATTTATGACAGACTGAAGGTGATGAACAGGTCCAAGCAAGAGGTCACCTTGTGTCAAGACTGTTATACAATCTGTCAAATGCAGTGACTGTGAGTCTGCTAATGAGAAATTAACTAGACAGAATGTTGCTATTTGACTGTTTTCATGCACTCCAAACCTGTTAAACAATGCTAATCAGGTGTTTATTAAGTGAAACCATTATGCCAAACTTGCTGCAAAACTCACCATATGTCAGAGAGGTTGTAACATATTATTCATCCATTTTATAGCTAGATTAATAAGAGTCATTCACTGAACTTTTCTTTTCTTAGCCTTTGGCTACACCTTGGAATCAAGGTTATACTTTTATTTCAATTTTTCTTTAAATGGACACACTTAATTCCACAAAACTTTTTTGGGCTAGACTGTGTCTCTTGGTGAAAAGTTCTGTTCATTTACTATTACATTGAAAATTAACTTTTTTCATAAGGAGAGTAAAAGAAAGAAAATGTCAATTTAAGCAAAATTGATCAAACTAATAATTTTTTTGATAATGGAATAAGATAATAAAATTGTTATTATATAGAATGACACATTTTAGGCTCATAGTGGACACTTTAGATTTTCGGGGTCTTCACTTTACAAATGAGTTAGGAATAAGCAGGCAGCTGCAAATAATTCCTGAATTGGGTACAACTGTACTTGAAGATGTATAAGGACTACTTCTAATCTAATATTTTATGAGCTAGCAGCTCCTTTACATAAAGTACATTAATTATGAGCACCCTTGTAAATGAATACAAAATGGATAAAATATTTCCTACCCTAACTTGGTAGTATCTTCCTCTTTTCTAAGACCAGTGTTAATATTTACCTATTCCATATGAACCTGCTAGATCTTATTACACATGAACCTTCTAGTTATTTATGTACTCTCTGAATTTTACCATTATATTTTCATTTCATGTGAATGAAAATAGCCTTTAAGTCAGAACATCTGAGTTTACATGTAGAAGCATCAACCTACCAGTCATATGATCTTGAACAAGTCATGTTATCTATCAATTGTCAAATTTTAATCAAAATATTTTCTCTGCATGATTTTTGAGTGAAACAAAGTAAATTGATATATAATGCAAATTTTAATTTAAAAGTATTTTAAAGTTAAAGCTAAATTAAGTTCATATTAGTATCTAACATAAATGTTTTAAATGTTTGTGAATGCATTTTATAATCACTTATGCTTGAACAATATCGTTTTAAAAACTGACATCATGATCATACTCCTTCTCTTTGTCACTATCCTCTGCATCTCACACATTCTATGTGCTTAGGTATTTCTATCCAACTAGATCTTAAGCTAAAATAAAAACTACATGTCCAGCACCTTTAAAAAATTGTCTATAAAAATCACCTGAAGTAATAATGTATTATTTACAGAAGGCAATAAATAATATTTTATTGGCTGTATACATATAGAGGATATTTAGTGTTCAATTTTGCAGCCTCAGCTTCATTTTTTCAGGCCATTTATACTTCCTGAAGAAAATTCACAATTTCTAGGAAATTTGCAAAGACTCTTTCAATTTCAAAATTAGAATTAGATGTTCTTTCTGTGGATTCCCATAACATTGTACTTCTTTTATCAGAGCACTTTGAATATCTCACTAAATATAAGTTCTGTGAGAAGTAAGGACTCTTTATATATGATTAGCCTCGAACAAGAGCTGGAACATAGTATGAGTTCAATATGAATATTCTTCAATTTGCTGACTTAAAGAGTGGTTGATGCCCAATTTTTATAGCTGTTGGAAAAAAAATCATTAAACAGTTTAGATTGAGAAAAAAACAAAAAAACAAGTTAAAAATGCGGACAGTGGTTTCCTTTTAGTTTGGCTTTTATGTGTCCTTTTGCCTGATAATGATGGATGGAGATCGTCCCTATTCATGCTTCCATGCTGTCCAATAATTTGGACATTGGAGCAAATCATGGATTATGTAAATAATCATAAACATGTAAGAACAGCTTCAAAATAATTTAAATTTTAGAATGGATATTTTTAGAGAGCCATGGAGTTCCAAAGGCAAATTAAATATGAAGGTTTATGTAGCCTAGCTTCCAAACTGTGTTACAGTTATTCATTCTATAGAAACTGCTACAAATGGATGCTCATTTTCTATTTGAATATTTCTAGTACCGAGACACTCATTCTTTTGAACTTAATTGTATCTCAAATAATTTTATTCATAAGTTTCTTTTCTGCTATCTGACACAAACTAAAGATTTTAATTGCTCTCCATGAGAGCACTTCCATACTTGATCACAGCACTGTCAACTTGTTTTCTTAAAGCTTTAGCTTTTTCAATCACTCTACAACATTGTACATTTTTAGACCCTTTTAATATCATCACTGTATATATCTGAAGCAAGAGTCCTATTTCTTTCCTATCGTTAACCTTGATGTATTTAAGGATATAATTACTGTTGACCATAGAATCATAATATTTCTGCTTCTACTAGCTTAAGATTATTTTGTGAAGCTTATGGTATTCTTTTGAATTCATGTAAATTCTTTGCTCTCTCTTACATCTTTAGAATATATCTTTTCAAAAGTCTAATATTATTACATGGGAGAGCACTCCAAAATTTGTCTTCATTATGTGTTAACTCCTTTGTTAAAAAAAAATCTCATTTATTCCTCATCCTTAGCCTTCAAAGAAGGTAATGTTTCCTCAAATGAACACTATTTGAGGTAGTTGATGAATCTTAGAAGCCATGTTATATCTAAACAAACACATCAACCAAGCAACAAACCAAAAAATAATACCTAAAAATACAAACCCAAAACAATAGTGATCTTCAATATGACTTCCCTCAGCAAGGGAGTTGTGTAGAATCTGAAATACTTTGAGAGGGAGAAGAAAGAAGTTCTCCTAGCTTATTTTCATTATAAGACATTTGCATGAAAATTGTTTTTTCTTGGATGTTCTGCTTTGCTTGGTTTATGTGGCTTTTGCTAAATGAATATAGTTGAATTATTTGGGCTAATGCATCTATAAGGGAAAGCTATTGTATCATTACTCTTCACTGCATTTTATAAGTTAAAATGCAGAAAAAAAATTCTAAGTCACATGGCTAGATTTGCATTAGCCAAACACCTGCACAACTGTGACTAGTGTATGGACTTCTTGGGAGGAAGGACTCTGAGTCATGCACTTTTGTGAATGAACACATACCTATCCCAAAACAATTTCAATGAATGAAGACATAAATGAATCCAGGAAATCTGAATAAATTAGGGGAATGAAGAAAAAAGAGCACAGATTTGATAATTAAGTGAACACTGGAGGGGAATAATAATAGCTTCCATTTATTATTGGTCTATGACTTGTGAGGCTCTTTTCATACACATCCTTTAAGTCATTTATAAAAACCCTAAAACTAGGCAAGTTGTATATTAATGTCTCTACATTTCAGATGAGGAAACTTTGGCTTAGGGAATTCACACAGCTAGAAAAAGTTAAGCCAGATTCAAAACCAATTGTCTTTGCTCTAAGATCTAAATGGTTTATATTCTCAATATCTTGCTCCTCTGAAAAATTGGTAAATAGTGTGTTTTGGAATCTGTTTTCATTATAGGCACAGGAATTGGATATTTTAAAGGAATCTGACTGATGATATTTCAACATTTACAAATTGTGTGTTTTAGTAAATGATAATTCTTTATAAATGATATCTATATGGTTGAAGCCTCTTATTATTATTACATATGAACACAGAGTTCACAGCTGTTTCATCTTATCCGAGTATTTTCTATGGATTTACATTCATGAATATGCTCCAGTCACGTATGATGATATACATCTGAGGTAAATGTTAAACATGCCTGAGGAAGACAGCTTCTACCATTGCCATATTGTAGTACTGAGCACCATGCCATCAATTTCCAGCCTTAAGAAAAGCTTAATAAAAAACATCTAATTTACCTGGGTTAATATCCATGTTCTTGCCTTGGATTCTGGCCATGATAAACCATAAGCATTTTTATGCATCTCTTTCTTTTCTCATTTCTTATTACATCCTGTGATAATAATTCCTGCTGCTTTTCATTATGTTTGGTTTGTTTTACCTGGATTTTGTTTTTCCATTTGATTCTAATCTCACTGTAAAGACTTCATGGCCTTGCCAGTAAGACACATGTTCACTTTATTTTGCCCCTCTATGTGTGTGTACACACACACTTTTATACACATGTGTGTGTAAAACAAAAAAGATGAAGCTTTTAATACCTTATAGGCTTTACTATATGCTATTTCTTCTAAAAGTATCTTTAACATGAATAAGGTGTGAAAACAGGACATCTGAATTGAAAATTTTTAATTACTATTCAAAATTTTATAGTCATGGGTGATAAATCTTAAGTGTCTTATTATGTATGATGAAATCAAGTGACTTTATACAGATGCTCTCACACTCTTTGTAGCATTGTTATGTTTCTGTCCTATAAATACAGGAGTGGGATGCTTTCTATTTTAGGTGATTTATATCAACATATTTTAATTTTAGAACTTTGAAAAAATATATAATTATGTGAGCATAGGACCCATAGCATTGTTCAGGGCCCAGGCAATTGAAAGTTACTGACGATTAAGCTTTTTAACTTCACAGCAAATCAGTCTTGTGATGTTTTAAAGTTTTCTCCTTGTATTAAGGTTGTGGCATTATGATGTAATGGAAAATACATGGGATTTAAAGTCTGATATTCTTGAGTACAAATTGCAATCCTCACAGTTGCAAATTGTATGAAGTTATAACTCTCAAATCCTGTTCCCTTCCATTATAGTAACACCCATCTGATATAGTCTTTTTGAAAGGTAATTAAAATAATATATCTAAATATCATAACTCAAAGCAGTTATATGTATATATATTAGTTATATATAATATATATATTAGTTCTTTCACTTTCAACAACTTTTGTCAATTCAGGAGAATTTTCCATTATAAATAAAAGGTTAAACAATCTAACAAAATGTTTATAGAAATGTGGATACTTTCACACTATAGAATATTGTTGTTCAATATTAGAGTCATTCTATTTTTCCTATTCCCCTGAGTTCTTAACTCAACTGAAGTTAAACAATGATGAAGAATTAACGATTGTTTTTCACATATTTCAGCTTTGTTCCTTTGTTCTTCCTAACATTTCATGAAGGTAAATGTGTTGCTTACACTATAGGTCTCTTTGCTACTTATCTTGCATTTGTTTCAAAGTGAATATAAACAAGGCACTTTTTTTTGTCTTTTCTTTTTTTTTTTAATAGATCTTTATTGGAGTATAATTGTTACACAATACTGTGTTAGTTTCTGTCGCACAACAAAGCGAATCAGCCACATGCCTACATATGTCCCCATATCACCTCCCTCTTAAGCCTAACTCCCATCCTCCCTATCTCACCCCTCTAGGTCATCTCAAAGCACCAAGCCGATCTCCCTGTGCTATGCTGCTGCTTCCCACCAGCCAGCTACTTTACGTTCAGTAGTGTATATATTTCGATGCTACTCTCATTTAGCCCCAGCTCCGCCCTCCCACCCCATGTCCTCAAGTACATTCTCTATGTCTACCTCTTTATTCCTGCCTGCAACTAGGTTCATCAGTACCAATTTTTTTTTAAATTCCATATATATGCATTAGCATATGGTATTTGTTTTTCTCTTTCTGACTTACTTCACTCTGTATGGCAGACTCATAAAACAGAGGAAAACATAGGAAAAACACTCTTTGACATAAACCACAGCAAGACCTTTCTTGGCCCACCTCCTAGAGTAACGGAAATAAAAACAAAAATAAACAAATGGGATGTAATTAAACTTAAAATCTTTTGCACAGCAAAGGAAACCATAAACAAGACAAAAGGACAACATTCAGAATGCGAGAAAATATTTGCAAATGAAACAACAAAGGATAAATCTCCAAAATATACAAACAGATCATTGAGCTCAATATCAAAAGAACAAACAATCCAGTTAAAAAATGGGTACTTTCTTTTAAGTTAGTAGAAACTCAGTGACCATACAGATCCTCTGAGTATAGAACAAGGAGAGAAAGAGGCTTTTTATTTAAGGGAAAATTTGACAGAAATTTAGAAAAGCCAAACTGACAGGATATTAGAGTTTTATACCCCAAAGCAAAAATAATAAAAATATTTCCCTTTACATATAAGCCCACAAATATGGTACAGGAGATTAACTATATGTAGTCTTCCTTTTGATTTACAACTTCTATTACCTTTATTGCTATTTTATCTTGATGTTGAGTTTTTATTTTCAAATGTATAAGCACGTTAATTATTTTTTGTAGAAGTAAAATTGTAGCCACTTGCTTGTGATTCAACCTATATTTTCTAGAGGAGTAAAAATTGATATTAGCACATTATGATATTAGTGTTTCCAAAATCAGATATTTTTGTAACGTGGTAGGAAATAAAATAATTTTTAGATTTTCATGCAGTAGAGTATTTAACAATGTAGACATTCAATTTTCAAATTGAGTATCAATTTTTTTACCTGAATCTGAAAATTTTATCAATGTTATAGTCACTTGAATTTGTCAACACGTAACCTGCTATACATACTTTTCTATTTATTTTAGCTATCAATTTATTCAAATTATTAATTTACATTCATCATGCAGGGCAGAGCTCTAAACATAAAAATATGAACATTAGTATAATCAAGAATAAATTTAAAACACTTTAATGGTTTAGATTCATTATTTATTTTTAAATTTATACTAATATTACTGAGAAATTACTGAGGGCTGTATGGAAGGGAATAAAAGGTCAACTTAAAATCTTGCATTTTCTGCTGAAAACATATCTGCTTGCATGGTTTCCATTTGTAATCTTCTGAGAAAGCTTCCAGTAATGTAGTTATTAATGCAAATAACAAATGTTAAAAAAGTTGGATGAAAGCCAATTCCATCAAATACTCCTTCCAAAAGATAACTTCCCATTGTCCATCCCAGATGACAGTGCCTTGAACATCTTTAACTTTTCCATCAGAACCATTTAGCATTACTATGCTCCTGAGCAGCTGGAACATCACTACCATTGTCAGAACCAGGCAAACAAATTTATGATGATGTTCCTGGGAATATGGAACTAATGCAAAGGGGATTTCTCTGTAGTTCTTCATTAACATTTTATTCATTACAACAAGGGAGTTTTAAGAGTTTCCTTTTAAGCAAATTAGGTCACTGGATAAAAAACACACAGCATGGAAACACAGTGTATTACTACATAGAACAAAAGATCTGGTTAATAAATTATGATAATGGGATTAGTCATTTGCTCATGTTGAAAGGCACATTTAAATATTTTGGAATTAACTTATACAGAGGATGATTTCTTTCATGTATTTATGTTTTCCTTGTCTATTTTTTTCATGATTGTTTTTAGCCATTATTTCTCTGAGTGTATGTAGAGCTCTTTAGATATTTTGAATCATTTAAGATGAGAAAAATCATTTAAGTAGGCAGAGTTATGTGTTTTAATCCTTAAATAAGAATAACCAAAAGGTTGAGGAAAGCAATACAAGTAGATTGAGAAACACGGTCTAAGTGATGGCCTTCTTCATGAGAAGTCTTTTGTTTTTCACATAAATATTAAAATATTTGTTAAAGATGGTTTTCCCCAAAAACAAACATGTCAGTTTTCTGTGTATCTTCCGTGATCCAGATATAGTTTTATTTTTTCATCATTTTTGAAAGTACTTTGAAATGTTGGACATTCTATGTGAGAGCTTTGACATTTTTTCTTAAGTTCCTTTTTAGATGTTCCAAAATGTTCTGCTCTCTCTAACGTTGTTTCAGTATTTATTTTTCAAGTAGGTTAAGAGACTTAGGAGAAAATAGAGGAGGATGGGGGGTGCTTCTAATTCACATAAAGCACTATCTTAGGTTGGGTTCCCCAGAACTAGACCCTGAGATAAGAGCTAAAAAGCATGTGATATATTCAAGGTCTGCTATTAGGAGAAAGGGAGTGAAAAAAGCAGGATAGAAGAGGTGAAGGAGCTGAGCGGGGGTGGGAACTCCACAGGTGGATTTCATCCCACAGTTAGTCTCACCCTGAAGCAAGGAGACCCTGTATTTTGCACCACCTTGTCCATCAGTCATTGTATGCAGGCTGGGGAGGATGGTGTCTAAGCTCCCAAGAAGAGCTGTTCTTGCTCAGCCTGAGGGCGAATTTGCAGAGACAGGGCCAGGTCAAGGCTGCCATTAGCAGCCAACACTCATAGCAGATGGTGTATGGTATACTGTCCATCTGATACCCTGGGGATCTAAAGAGGGCACCCACATAGCAACTACAACTACCACTGAAATATTAAACCAAAATATCTGGCAATATTGTATTTCCATAATTCTTTATAATATGCAAGGTGTTTTTATGTTCATTATGTTATTAGATATGATAATACTACATGTATGGTATATACTATTACCATATTTGATATATGAATATGCTATAAGTCAAAGATGAATTCACCCCCCTCATTTTACATGACATTAAATTTGAATAGGACTCAATCATATGTCACTATTATTGTTATCTATTATGTTTGCATAATATCTTTCACTGATTTTTAAGAATGAAAAAATTGAGGTAATATGAAGTCAAAGAACTTGTCCAAAGTTGCAGAGATAATAAGTAAAACTAAGGTTCGCATCCACTTATTATTGAAACATTGTGGTGTTTCAATAAGTAATATTTGTACATTATTAAGTTTTTTATACTTATACATAATATTAGAAATCACAAATTTCAGAGAAAATTTAAACATACTCTGTATTTAACATATGTTCTCTTAGTAAAATATTAATATTATATAACAAAATGCCAGTTACACACAAAAAAAGATGTTTATAGTACAAAGTGAGCAAAGGAAATGATATTACCCAGTCTGGCAGAGGAAAGGCAAACAATCAGGAAAGCCTTCCTTGGTGAAGTGATGCTAGGAAAACAAGAACTTGTAAAGCAAAATTTTGGAGGATGAAAGAAGAATAAGCATTCCTAGTACCTTATATTATGCCCAACACAGAGATGACTTCCATATATATATTTGAATGAATGAATCACTAATTTTAGGCAAGCAAGCAAGAAAACCAAAACTCAGATGACAAATACCATGAAACATGCATGTGAAGGAAAAAGGGTGAGGTTGAGGTGAGAATGAAGAGGTAGGTAAGGGTCAGACCATGATGCTTTTGTGAGAGGATTAAGGTGTTTCCTATGTTTTGAGGCAACGGAAACATTGAAGTTCTCTAAGGGAGGGAGTATCATTTTAGGATTTGCTTATATTGTATAGATCAATCTGGTGGCTTTCTAGAGATTAACATAGACAATGGGACTAGAGACAAGGATATCAGTGATAAAGATGAACCACAATCCTGATACCTATGGCCTGAATGAGGAGAGTGAGAGATGAGTTAGAAATGAGTGGATATAAATGATAAATGTTTGGAATCAAAATGACTAATTTTAATTCAAAAGCAAACCATCATTGATGGAACTACAATGTTGATTAACTAGTGAGCTGAGTCTTTGGAAAGGTGGCATCTCTAGATCTATGGATCTTGATTTAGTGTTTACATCAATGTTCCCCAGTTTTAATATGATGGGAGAGGCACAGAGTGCAAGGACTCAAGATTAATGATCTAGGTTAATGAGTTGCATACCTAAATGCATGGGGATCTGCTATTTGACTGTAAACATGTAGAGACTGAAAGGATACAAGAATGCTGATTCCAGCTTTGAAGGTCATAGACATTAAATACCTGTGAGAAATACTTGCAAAATCATAAATATTCTGGAATGAATTGAATGAATATGCATGTAAACTTATGCTAAGTGCTACATAATATTTAAATGATTTTTAAAATATGAAATAATGAACAATTCCTTAATGCCTGTTTCTCTAGACAAGTGATGGAAAGTATATAGACCAGTGCTATACATTTCTCAAATATAGAGCATTAATCACAGCTCTGTCCCACTCTACTAGAACAAGAATTCACAATCTCCAATCCAAAGTTTTGGGAAACTCCTAATAATCACTTAGAGTGGAAACATGATTTGAAACTGGTTTGACATTCCTGGTCTTTGCTACATCAAGTTTTTTGACAACAAAGGAAAATAATTATATAATACTATTTTTTCTTGGGAAAATATATTAATACATACACTTTTGATTTCCATAGGCAAAGATACTCACATTATATATGTAGTATGTATAGTATATGTATGTGTGTATAAATATGTATATATAAATATGTGTGTGTGTGTATATATATATATATATATACACATACACACACACACAGAAATGGGAAATATGTGTTTGTGTATATATGTATATATACATATTGTGTATGCACATATATATCAGAAGATATCCTCTAAAAATAAATAATAAACATGATTAGAATACCCCAGTGCAGAATCACTTCACAATGAAAGCACAGACCTTGTAAAACAAATAAGGCAGACGGAAGCTGGTATGGAAACAATCTAGGAGTAATAATTCCACTGGGATTACATATTGTATCAATAATTTTCTCATTCTTTCTCCCCTCCCCTGCTGTTTTCCCTGACACCTACCATCTCAAACACCCTAAAATACAGCCACTCATATGGTAGAAACTCCACAAAATAATGCAAGCATACAAAATAGATAGCAGGGCCACAGGTCCATCAATTATGCTCCTCCTGTCTCTTAAATAAATAGACCTTACCTCTGAGTGAAGAAAAAATCTCTTGAACTCAATCTATTCTTGAGAACTAGAGCAAATGAAATTTAGAATATTACTAAGATAACAAAAGCTAACACTGCTTTCTGTAAGCTCAATTTTCTACTTTCATGTAAATGTACTTTTCATCTTAATTGTCTGAATTGACAGAGCCAAAGACAAAGAACCAAATTCACAGGCCAGGCTCCTATCAGCTTTATTAGAAAATGGACTTTATTGTCCAGCACAAAAAAGATTTTTTGAAGTGAAAGGGTGGAAAAAAGTTCCCAACACAGTAAGACAAAGTCACATCCAGAAAAATGTTACATAGCCTTATCATAAACAGAGTGGGCCAGGTAAGAAATAGAAATCCAGAAAAACATTATTTGGAGGAGCTGATCATCACAGACTAAGTACATGCCTTTTTCATACAGCGTCTTCTTCTCCTGTCCTATATGCTAAATTTAAATTTTAGCTTCTTTATTTCTACAACCTTTATATTTGTTGTTTAAAAAAGAAGTGACCTGTACTAAGTTTAAATATCTCTATCCTCAGATACATTATATTCACAAAAATTATATAGAATATGTACTTAAGAAAACACTTCCCATTGATAATACACAAAAAATGTTAAAGTTATAATAGATGAGATATCGTAAAAGTATTTATTTTATACAAATAACTATATGTAATATAGGATAAAATAATCCTAAAATTCTTATTTTAATCTGAATTTTTAATCATTTAAAAATGCATACTTTTGGGCTTCCCTGGTGGTGCCGTGGTTGGGAGTCTGCCTGCCGATGCAGGGGATGCGCGTTCGTGCCCCAGTCCGGGAGGATCCCACGTGCCGCGGAGCGGATGGGACCGTGAGCCATGGCCGCTGGGCCTGCGCGTCCGGAGCCTGTGCTCCACAATGGGAGAGGCCGCGGTGGTGAGAGGCCCGCGTACCACACACACACACACACACAAAGCATACTTTTTTCTCAATTGAGACCTACAACATCAGTTATTAGGAATTTTAATAGTCATTATGTGGATTTTCAGTGATAGAATTTCCCTGTTTATTTTATTTTTGTTTAAAGTTTAAGAAATTTCAACCAACTTACGCCACCTCAAGTGAAGAGGGGGATTTATATTCTTTAGTAAATGAAAATCTATGGATATACTGGATTCAAGAACTCAACAGATGTT
Organism: Aethalodelphis obliquidens; assembly: GCF_003676395.1. Classification (NCBI taxonomy): domain Eukaryota; kingdom Metazoa; phylum Chordata; class Mammalia; order Artiodactyla; family Delphinidae; genus Aethalodelphis; species Aethalodelphis obliquidens. Next base: position 34,094,715 of record NW_020837959.1, on the reverse strand, counting down.
ACATATTATCTTTTTCCTCCTCCCTCCCCTTCTCCTTTTCCCTCCTTTTCCAACTCTTTTCCTCCCTCTCCATAGTTTTGTTCTGCTTTCTCCTTGCTGGCTTAACTCTGAGAGAAGCTCAGAAAATTAAGAGCGTCTCTTTTTTCTTCAGAAAATATACAGGCTTAACTCTGTTTCAGTCATGGCTCCATATGTGAACCAATCACTTTGGCAAAATGAAGGTGATTGATGAGTTAGCCATACATAGGGTTTGTATCAGCTCCTGGAACCAACTGTAGAATGAGCTCCACTCAACTTTCATGGCCAGGACCTGGGGAATTAGAGGTTTCCCATGGCATATCTGAGAGCTATAATGAAATCAAGCTATTGGGAAGGCAGGCAAATAGCATAGGTCTCCTACAAGGTTCAGAAAGTTTGGAGTGTAGTGGAAAGGTATTTTCAACACCACTAAAAGCAACAACAAAGGCACAATAATGAGAAAGTGTGAAGATTTAGGGAAAATAAAAAGTGATAAGTAAACCTTAACGGATGGAAACTTGACTATGCATATGGAACCTGGGCAAGGGATTTAGCTACTCAGAGAGACCAAACTAAACGTATGGTAGGGTAAGTCATAAAGGACCATTAATGCCAGGCTAAAGATTTGAGAGTGTGAAGCCATTCAAGCTTTATAAGAAGGGACAGCCTTGATCTAAACTTTCCCTAAGGAAAGTGGATTTTCAGTGGTAGGATAACTAGGCTGTAGCTGGAATTACTAGAGACAGGGATATAAATTAAGTGACATTAGGCTAAAGTAAGTAGAGATCTGGGGTTATGATTGTGATGGACTGTGAGAAATTCAAGAAAGGTAAACATTATTAGTAACAGAATAAATATGGAGATGGGAAAACAAGAGAAATAGGGAGCTGAAAGTGATCAAAGATTTAAAACTTTATCACTAGTAAAACAGTGGAACCATCAGTCTAAAATACAAAAATACTGAATCACTATTCTGTACACCTGAAATTTATACAATATTGTAAATAAAATATACTTTGATTAAAAGAAAATGTAAAACAAGTAAAAATATTGATAATGTGTTCAGCAATGTCTGAGTACATCTCTACTTATTCATTCAACGGGACTTCCAATTGTGTTTTAAAAGGCAGGGGAAATAAAAGTCCTATTCAACATCATTAGAATAAGTAATGATGCATGCAAGAGAACATGGAGCATGTTGGCCTTCAAAGCTACCTACAAGGAACTTATTCTTTTTGGTAAACTCAGTAGAAATAATATGTAGAAAATATATATACACTAGCAACACTAATGTTAACATTTCTTTCTTTATTTTTTTTAATATGCATTAGCTTCTTTCTTTCTTTCTTTCTTTCTGTCTTTCTTTCTTTCATCTTTCTATCTTCCTTTTTAACATCTTTGTTGCAGTATAATTGCTTTACAATGGTGTGCTAGTTTCTGCTTTATAACAAAGTGAATAAGCTATACATATACATATATACCCATATCTCTTCCCTCTTGTGTCTCCCTCCCAACCTCCCTATCCCACCGCTCTAGGTGGTCACAAAGCACCGAGCTGATCTCCCTGTGCTATGCAGCATCTTCCCACTAGCTATCTATTTTACATTTGGTAGTGTATGTATGCCCATGCCACTCTCTCACTTCATCCCAGCTTCACCTTCCCCTTACCCAGGTCCTCAAGTCCATTCTCTATGTCTGCATTTTCACTCCTGTCCTGCCACTAGATTCTTCACAACGTTTTTACTCTTTTTTTTTTTTTTTAGATTCCATATATATGTGTTAGCATACAGAATTTTTTTTCTCTTTCTGACTTACTTCACTCTGTATGACAGACTCTAAGTCCATCCACCTCACTACCAAAAACTCAATTTCGTTTCTTTTTGTGGCTGGGTAATATTCCATTGTATATATGGGCCACATCTTCTTTATCCATTCATCTGTCAATGGACACTTAGGTTGCTTCCATGTCCTGGCTATTGTAAGTAGAGCTGCAAGGAACAGTGTCATACATGACTCTTTCTGAATTATGGTTTCTCAGGGTATATGCCCAGTAGTGGGATTGCTGGGGCCTATGGTAGTTCTATTTTTAGTTTTTTAAGGAACCTCCATACTGTTCTCCATAGTGGCTGTATCAGTTTACATTCCCACCAACAATGCAAAAGGGTTCCTTTTTCTCCACACCCACTCCAGCATTTATTGTTTGTAGATTTTTTGATGATGGCCATTCTGACTGGTGTGGGGTGATACCTCACTGTAGTTTTGATTTGCATTCTCTAATGATTAGTGATGCTGAGCATCCTTTCATGTGTTTGTTGGCAATCTGTATATCTTCTTTGGAGAAATGTTTAGTTAGGTCTTCTGCCCATTATTGGATTGGGTTGTTTGTTTTTTTGATATTGAGCTGTTTGTAAATTTTGGAGATTAATCCATTGTCAGTTGCTTCATTTGCAAATATTTTCTCCCATTCGGCCAGTGGCCTTTTCATATTGTTTATGGTTTCCTTTGCTGTGTAAAAGATTTTAAGTTTCATTAGGTCCCATTAGTTTATTTTTGTTTTTATTTCCATTTCTTTAGAGGTGGGTCAAAAAGGATCTTGCTGTGATTTTTCTCACAGAGTGTTCTGCCTAAGTTTTCCTCAAAGAGGTCTTTTATCCATTTTGAGGTTTTTTTTGTGTATGGTGTTAGGGAGTGTTCTAATTTCATTCTTTTACATGAAGCTCTCCAGTTTTCCCAGCACCATTTATTGAAGAGGCTGTCTTTTCTCCATTGTAGATTTTTGCTTCCTTTATAAAAAATAAGGTGACCATATGTGCATGGGTTTATCTCTGGGCTTTCTATCCTGTTCCATTGATCTATATTTGGTTTTTTTGCCAGTACCATACTGTCTTGATTACTGTAGCTTTGTAGTATAGTCTGAAGTCAGGGAGCCTGATTCCACCAGCTCCGTTTATCTATCTCAAGATTGATTTGGCTATTTGGAATCTTTTGTGTTTCCATACAAATTGTAAAATTTTTTGTTCTAGTTCTGTGAAAAATGCCATTGGTAGTTTGATAGGGATTACATTGAAACTGTAGATTGTTTTGCATAGTAGAGTCATTTTCACAATGTCGATTCTTCCAATCCAAGAACATGGTATATCTCTCTATCTGTTTGTATCACCTTTACTTTCTTTCATCAGTGTCTTATATTATAGTTTTCTGCATACAGGTCTTTTGTCTCCCTAGGTAGGTTTGTTCCTAGGTATTTTATTGTTTTTGTTGCAATGGTAAATGGGAGTGTTTCCTTAATTTCTCTATAAGAGTTTTCATCATTAGTATATAGGAATACAAGATATTTCTGTGCATTAATTTTGTAAACTGCTACTTTACCAAATTCATTGATTAGCTCTAGTAGTTTTCTCGTAGCATCTTTAGGATTCTCTATGTATAGTATCATGTCATCTGCAAACAGTGGCAGTTTTACTTCTTCATTTCTTATTTGGATTGCATTTATTTCTTTTTCTTCTCTGATTGCTGTGGCTAAAACTTCCAAAGCTATTTTGAATAATAGTGGCGGGAGTGGGCAAATTTGTTTTGTTCCTGATCTTAGAGGAAATGATTTCAGTTTTTCACTATTGAGAATGGTGTTAGCTGTGGGTTTGTCATATATAGCCTTTATTGTGTCGAGGTAAGTTCCTGCTATGACTACTTTCTGGAGGGTCATCATAAATGGGTGTTGAACTTTTTCCAAAGCTTTTTCTGCATCTATTGAGATGATCATGTGTTTTTTTTTTTCCTTCATTTTGTTAACATGGTGTATCACATTGATTGATTTGTGTATACTGAAGAATCCTTGCATTACTGTGATAAACCAAGTTTGATTATGGTGTATGATCCTTTTAATGTGCTGCTGGATTCTGTTTGCTGGTATTTAATTGAGAATTTTTGCATCTATGTTCATCAGTGATAATGCCCTGTAGTTGTCCTTGTTTGTGGGATCTTTGTCTGGCTGATGGTGGCCTCCTAGAATGAGTTTGGGAATGTTCCTCCCTCTGCTATATTTTGGAAGAATTTGAGAAGGACAGGTGTTAGCTCTTCTCTAAGTGTTTTACAGAATTCGTCTGTGAAGCCATCTGGTCCTGGGCTTTTTTTTGTTAGAAGATTTTTAATCACAGTTTCTATTTCAGCGCTTGTGATTGGTCTGTTTATATTTTCTATTTCTTCCTGGTTCAGTCTCGGAACGTTGTGCTTTTCTAAGAAGTTGTTCATTTCTTCCAGTTTGTCCATTTTATTGGCATATAGTTGCTTGTAGTAATCTCTCATTATTCTTTGTATTTCTGGAGTGTCAGTTGTTACCTCTCTTTTTTCATTTCTACTTCTAGTGATTTGAGTCTTCTCCCTTTTTTTCTCATTATTCTCATTATTATTTGTATTAATATTATTCTTTGTATTTCTGGAGTGTCAGTTGTTACCTCTCTTTTTTCATTTCTACTTCTAGTGATTTGAGTCTTCTCCCTTTTTTTCTTGATGAGTCTGGCTAATGGTTTATCAATTGTTTTTATCTTCTCAAAGAACCAGCTTTTATTCTTATTGATCTTTGCTATTGTTTCCTTCATTTCTTTTTCATTTATTATTGATCTGATCTTTATGATTTCTTTCTTTCTGCTAAATTTGGGGTTTTCTGTTCTTCTTTCTCTAATTGCTTTAGGTGTAAGGTTAGGTTGTTTATTTTAGATGTTTTCTGTTTCTTGATGTAGGATTGTATTGTTTAAACTTCCCTCTTAGAACTGCTGTTGCTGCATCCTGTAGGTTTGGGATCACTGTGTTTTCATTGTCATTTGTTTCTAGGTATTTTTTGATTTACCCTTTGATTTCTTCAGTGATCTTTTGGTTATTTAGTATTGTATTGTTGAGCCTCCATGTGTTTGTATTTTTTACAGATTTTTTCCTGTAATTGATATCTAGTCTCATAGCGTTGTGAACAGAAAAGGTACTTCATACAATTTCAATTTTCTTAAATTTACCAAGGCTTGATTTGTGACCCAAGATATAGTGTGTCCTGGAGAGTGTTCCATGAGCCTTTGAGAAGAAAATGTATTCTGTTGTTTTTGGATGGAATGTCTTATAAATATCAATTAAGTCCATCTTGTTTAATGTGTCATTTAAAGCTTGTGTTTCCTTATTTATTTTCATTTTCGATCATCTGTCTATTGGTGAAAGTAGGTTGTTAAAGTCCCTACTATTATTGTATCATTGTCAATTTCCCCTTTTATGGCTGTTAGCATTTGCCTAATGTACTGTGGTGTTCTTATGTTGGGTGCATAAATATTTACAATTATTATATCTTCTTCTTGGATTGATCCCTTGGATCAAGGATTGATCCCTTGATCATTATGTAGTGTCCTTCTTTGTCTCTTGTAATAGTCTTTGTCTCTTGTAATAGTCTTTATTTTAAAGTCTATTTTGTCTGATATGAGAATTTCTTTTGATTTCCATTTGTATGGAATATCTTTTTCCATCCCCTCACTTTCAGTCTGTATGTGTCCCTAGGTCTATTGTGGGTCTCTTATAGACAGCATATATATGGGTTTTCTTTTTGTATCCATTCAATATCTTTTGGGTGGAGCATTGAATCCATTTACATTTAAGGTAGTTATTGATATATATGTTCCTATTACCATTTTCTTAATTGTTTTGGGTTTGTTATTGTAGGTCTTTTCCTTTCCTTGTGTTTCCCTCCTAGAGAATTTCCTTTAGCATTTGTTGTAGATCTGGGTGTTTTTTTTTTTTTTTTTTTTTTTAGATCTGGGTTTTTGATGCTATATTCTCTTAGCTTTTGATTCTCTGTAAAGATTTTAATTTCTCCATTGAATTTTAATGGGATCCTTGCTGGGTAGAATTATCTTGGTTGTAAGTTTTTCCCTTTCATCACTTTAAATATGTCCTGCCACTCCCTTCTGGCTTGCAGTGTTTCTGATGAAAGATCAGCTGTTAACCTTATGGGGATTCCTTTGTATGTTAATTGTTGCTTTTCCCTTGTTGCTTTTAATATTTTTTCATTGTATTTAAGTTTTTGATAGTTTGATTGATATGTGTCTTGGTGTGTTTCTCCTTGGATTTATCCTGTATGGGACTCTCTGTGCTTCCTGGACTTGATTGCCTATTTCCTTACCCATATTAGGAAAGTTTTTCAACTATAATCTCTTCAAATATTTTCTCAGTCCCTTTTTTACTTTACCTCTTCTGGACACCTATAGTTTGAATGTTGGTGCATTTAATGTTGTCCCAGAAGTTTCTGAGATTGTGCTCACTTCTTTTCATTCTTTTTTCTTTTTTCTGCTCTGCAGTAGTTATTTCCACTATTTTATCTTCCAGGTCACTTATCCATTCTTCTGCCTCAGTTATTGTGTTATTGGTTCCTTCTAGAGAATTTTTAATTTCATTTATTGTGTAGTTCATCTTTGTTTGTTTGCTCTTTAGTTCTTCTAGGTCCTTGTTAAACATTTCTTGTATTTTCTCCATTCTATTTCCAAGATTTTGGAACATCTTTACTATCATTACTCTGATTTCTTTTTCAGGTAGACTGCCTATTTCCTCTTCATTTGTTTGGTGGTGTATTTTTACCTTGCTCTTTCATCTGCTGTGTGTTTCTCTGCCTTCTCATTTTGCTTAACCTACTGTGTTTGTGGTCTCCTTTTCACAGGCTGCAGGTTTGTATTTCCAGTTGTTTTAGTGTCTGCCCCCAGTGGCTAAGGTTGGTTCAGTGGCTTGTTTAGGCTTCCTGGTGGGGGGGACTGTTGCCTGTTTTCCAGTAGATGAAGCTGGATCTTGTCTTTCTGGTGGGCAGGACTGCATCCAGTGATGTTTTGAGGTGCCTCTGAACTTATTATGACTTTAGTTAGTCTCTCTGCTAATGGGTGGGTTTGTGTTCCTGTCTTGCTAGTTGTTTGGCATAGGGTGTCCAGCACTGTAGCTTGCTGGTCATTGAGCGGAGCTGGGTCTTAGCTTTGAGATGGAAGTCTCTCACAGAGCTTTCACCATTTGTTATTACATTGGGTTGGGAGGTCTCTCATGGACCAATGTCCTGAACTTGGCTCTCTCACCTCAGAGGCTTAGGCCTGACACCTGGCCAGAGCACTAAGAGCCTGTTAGTTAGCCACATGGCTGAGAAGAAAAGGGAGAAAAAGAAAGAAGGAGAGAAAGAAAGAAGGAAAGAAAGAAAGAAAGAAAGAAGAAAGAAAATAGAAAGAAAGAAAGAAAGATAAATAAAATACAATAAAGTTATTAAAATAGAAAAAATTATTAAAAAGAAAAAGTAATGCAAAAAAAGAGAGAAAGAAAGAAGAGAGCAACCAAACCAAAAACAAATCCACCAAGGATAACAAGCAGTAAAAACTATACTAAAAAAAGAAAACAAAAAAATGGACAGTCAGAACCTTAGGACAAATGGCAAAAGCTATACAGACAAAATCACACAAAGAAGCATGCACATACACACAAAAAGAGAAACAAGGAATATATATATTTTATATAAATTTAAAAAAGGAAAAGAGCATCAAATCAATAAACAAATCTACCAGTGATAATAAGCCCTAAATACTAAACTAAGATAAACATAAAATCAGAACCAAATAAGATGCAGAAAGCAAACCTCAAGTCTACAGTGGCTCCCAAAGTCCACACCTCAATTTTGGGATGATTTATTGTCTATTCAGGTATTCCACAGACACAGCGTACATCAAGTTGACTGTGGAGATTTAATCTGCTGCTCCTGATACTGCTGGGAGAAATTTCCCTTTCTCTTCTTTGTTCACGCAGCTCCTGTGGTTCAGCTTTGGATTTGGCCCTGCCTCTGTGCATAAGTCTCCTGAGGGCATCTGTTCCACACCCAGAGAGGACGGGGTTAAATGAGAGGCTTATTAGGGGGTTCTGGCTCACTCAGGCCTGGGGGAAGGACAGGTATGCAATGTGGGGCGAGCCTGCGGCAGAGGCCATCATGATGTTGCAACAGCCTGAGGCATGCCGTGTTGTCTTCCGGGAAAGTTGTCCCTGGATCAGAGGACCCTGGCAGTGGTGGGCTGCACAGGCTCCTGGGAAGGGAGGTGTTGATAGTGACCTGTGCTTGCCCACAGGCTTCTTGATTTGATGGCTGCAGTAGAAGCCTTAACATTTTATGCCCACCTCTGGTGTCTGCGCTGATAGCCTGGGCTCTTGCCCGTCTCTGGAGCTTGTTTAGGTGGTGCTCTGAATCCCGTCTCCTTGATCAACTCAAAACAATGGTCTCTTGCCTCTCTAGCAGGTCCAAACTTTTTCCCAGAGTCCCTCCCTGCTAGCTGTGGCTCACTAACCCCCTTCAGGCTATGTTCATGCAGCCAACCCCAGTCCTCTCGCTGGGATCTGAACTCCAAAGCCCAAGCCTCAGCACCTAGCTGCTGCCTGTCCCAGTGGGTGAGCAGATAAGCCTCTCAGGCTGGTGAGTACTGGTTAGCACCAATCCTCTGTGTGGGAATCTCTCCACTTTGCCCTCTGCACCCCTGTTGCTGTGCTCTCCTCCATGGCTCCAAAGCTTCCCCCTGCACCACCCACCCCCTCTCTCTGCCAGTGAAGGGGCTTCCTACTGTGTGGAAACTTTTCCTCCTTCACAGCTCCCTCAGAGGTGCAGGTCCCATCCCTATTCTTTTTTCTCTGTTTTTCCTTTTGCCCTATCCAGGTACATGGGGGAGTTTCTTGCCTTTTAGGAAGTCTGAGGTCTTCTGTCAGTGTTCAGTAGGTGTTCTGTAGGAGTTGTCCCACATGTAGATGTAGTTTTGTTGTATTTGTGGGGAGGAAGGTGATCTCCATGTCTTAATCCTCTGCCATCTTGAAGACACCCTCAATGTTAACATTTCTAATACATGAACTTAATTCCATCAAGACTGTCTTCTGAAGCCATAAACCACTTTCTATACTGAATTACTAACACTATGGCTTATTGGAGCAATATGAATTTTAATTTATGATATGTGTGTGCAATTATGTTGCTCAATAAGTCTTTGATGATTTTAAAGTTCACATTTAGATAAAAATGAAAGAATCACATAACAGAATAAAGACATTTTGCTTTCTTCTTCTTCCCTGAAATCTACTAAAAAAAGTAAGAATTACATAACATACAAATAGCCCATTGTACAAATTTATTCCATATATGATATCAATAAGATCAATAAAGTGTCCAAGGATAAACCAAATTGAAATGTCTAAGACTTCTATGGCAAAAACTACGCATCTTTAATGTCAGAAAATCAAAGAAGGCTGAACGAATGGTAAGATAAACCCCAACAATGTATAAGAGAATTCAAAATTTTATTAATGGGAATTCTTGATTAATTAATCTATTACATCAATGTCATTCCAATCTAAATCCAGGAGTTTATATATATATATATATATATATATATATATATATATATATATATAT